>NC_057735.1:21378912-21407897 GCF_004010195.1 Chiloscyllium plagiosum
GTAGGTTCTTTACCCAGAGAGTGCTGGGGGTATGGAATGTGCTGCCTGTGGGAGTGGCAGAGTCAGAATCATTGGTGACCTTTAAGCGGCAATTGGATAGGTACATGGATAGGTGCTTAAGCTAGGACAAATGTTCGGCACAACATCGTGGGCCGAAGGGCCTGTTCTGTGCTGTATTGTTCTATGTTCTAAGATTGAGCTATCCATTCTCTTAGTTGCCTCACTCGCTATGTCAATAGATAAAGCCTTTGCAATTGAAAGTTCATATTTCTCCAGTTACTTCAACCTTTAATATTAGGAGTTAGCTTTATTGTTCTTCTCTGCACTACCCCAGTACATAATCATCCTTGCACCCTCTCAACCAACGAAAACTATTTACTGTATAGCTCAACCAGTACAGTGTAGTTAATATTATAACCAATGTAAGTTTACTTAAACAATTTGCACTCAATTTGTGGGTAGTGAATTGGGAGTTATTCATTATTGAGGAAGAATGTGAGAAAACAAGTTTTTACGTGTAGGGCTGAATGAAAGGGGGTGGCTGAAGGCTGATGGAGAACAACAAGGACCAGTCTGGGCGTAATGGTCTGTTTAATACTACAAATTCTGTATAATATCCAGCCTAATATTTTGAAGTTGGGTCAGCTCCTTATGCCCTTCTATATTGGAATTATCTGAAAATGTAATCAATTTACATGGGTCTTGTGTCTCACATTACACATTTAATGTAATAGCTCTAGTTAAACCTATGTTTTGCAGCATACTGTTCAACTTGCAACAAACTTTCCACTCTTCAACCAATTCCTTATCCCTATCTGATATTCCCCGAAGTTTCAAGCTTTGAAATTTAAAATAGTTTGTCTGCAAATTCCTTAAGTTTTTACAGTCAGACATACATCGCATTCAGTCCAACTCATCCATGCTGACCAGATATCCTAATCTGATCTAGTCTCATTGCCAACATTTGGCCCATATCCCTCTAAACCTTTCCTATTCATATAACAATCCAGATGCCTTTAAAATGTTGAAATTGTACCAGCCTCCACCACCTCCTCTGGCAGCTCATTCCACACACTCACCACCCACAGTGTCAAACAATTGCCCCTTAGGTCCCTTTTAAATCTTACCTCTCTCACCATAAACCTATACCCTCTAGTTTTGGACTCCTCCATCCTGGGGTCAAGACCTTGGTTTCCATGCCCCTCATGATTTTATAAACTCCTATAAGGTCACCCCTCAGGCTCTGATACTCCAGGGAAAATAGCCCCAGCCTATTCAGCCTCTCCCTATATTTGGAGGTACAGTTAGGATTTCTTAGAGATTCTTTTTTTTTATTTGGACATTTAGCATATTTCTGTATGTATCTATATTCATCCCACGTTGTACAGTTTTCTCCCGTGTAGCTGCAAACAAGAGTAAGCAATCTTTACGATGGAGAAGACAATGTTATAGAATCTAAAAGTCCTCTGCACAACTTACAGATCAAGGGATGGATTGTAAAAATTAAAACATACTTTGGATTATTCAAGTTCACTTAGTTTCCTATACTAATAGATCAACAATCCTTAGCACAACTGTTAGAATGTAAATTCTGCAAAGTTGGTGGTAGTAGAGAAGTGTGAGAAATCCACAGTATGTAGCATTATGGTTTTATTTAATTCTAGAAATACAACAGCAGCACTATCTTAACTGAAAGCAAGCAAAATTATAAAGTTTTGTTATTTATTTGTGTGACATGACAGTTGCTGGCTGGCTAGCATTTATTGCCCTTCCCTGGTTTCCCTAGAATATGTTGTGGTAAGCTGCCTACATGAATCTCTGCAGCGCACAACTCAATCTTCAAACTGTTTACTTCAAGTTAATATTAAATTTTAATATGAATTGAATAATTTTAAAAGCTATTTGTGACAATTAATAAAATGTAAACTTGGATGATAATATTAATAATGATGAGCTGTGAGGTTAGATATGAAGCACCACTTCATAAGTGTTAGCTACACACAATTCAACTGAAAACAGCTCAGTCTTAATTGCTTCCATTAATATTTAACTGGTCATAACCTACACGAGTCCTAAACCACATTATGCAGTTCAGGTATTGATAGCCTATTTGAATTACAAGATCTACAACATATTGAAACTTTGCTAAAAAGCATAGTGACTATAAGTTAGCAGTACTTAATAGCTTATTATTACAAAGCAAAACAGATTCTGTAATCATGGCTTGGGTGGAGGCAAAGAATTGCTTGCCACTTTTATATAACATGCATACAAACATTAATCTGACAAATTCAGAACAAGTTAAAAGCATGCTTACAAATCTTACCATTATATTCTTGAATACATTACCTTTTTTGGTGAAAAATTCCTTGGAATATTTCCCCGCGAGAATAAGCTTCCGAGGCATTTTCCCCAGCAATTCAATAATCAAAGCAATGTGATCTTCATACAGGATCAAAAAGCAAAGCAACAGGATGAGCAATACAATGAATTCAATATGTTACATACAGACTGCTGAGAAAATCTGGGGTAAATTCATTTACAATTTGTTTTGAACAAAATTAAAATGTTAAATGCTTAAATAAAAAACTCAGAATTTAAGAATTCAGAAGAAAAATTAAGCCTTTCTGGCTATACTGGAATTGAGAAAGTTTTATGAGATTTTCCTCATCATTCATGCACTTTGAATCAAGTCTATGTCATAATATAATAAAAGAGTGCATGGAAATAGATTTTTTAACAAATCAGGTGGTAGAATTTATCTTAGAGGGCAAATTTAATTAATTTTTATCAGAAGTAAAATTATTGGTTTCAGAATGAGCACCATCTTATTGATAAACGTTACCTCGATTACTGGATGGAAAAGATGCAAACCTTTTCCATAGCAGAGGACTCATGCTGAATCAAGTCTGATTTTGGCACCAAAATTGCTAATTTTATCGTGGGATCAGAAGACTGCAAATCCTTACCTCAGAATTTCCCCCAAAGGAGACAGAACACAGCTGACTCCATGTTTAAAAAAAAGGAAACTAAACAGGCTGAGAGAGGAACAATTTACATGAAGTGATTGAATATGTAGTGCAGGCAAGTGATCGGGTGAATATTAAAGTTCCTTAGCAAATAAAACAAAACTTGCAAAACATCAATATTGCAGACATTCCCAATGTTTCCCGGTGTTAGTGTCATTAAATGTTAATCTGTGTATGCATAAGATAAAGCACTGCAAAGAATTGGTGTTGCTTCACAGAATGAAGTATTCTTAAGTGATCCCAAAACACAGATTATCTGGGCCATTTAGTTTATTAATGGGGAGCTTGCAGGGTACAAATTCACTACCACATTTCCTATGCTGCAAGAGTGACTGCACTTTAGAAGTCTCTTCTTGACTCCAAAGTGCTTTGTTTCTTGGGTAATCAAAGGATATGGGGAACATGGAGAAAAGTAGAATTGAAGTCAAAGATCAAATGTGATCACAGCAAATGGTGAAGGGTCAGACCACATAGTCTAGTCCTGTTCCTATTTCTTTCATTCTTATGCTTCAGGATGCCCCAGGACACTAAAGTCAAGTGCTTCTTTCCAGGTGCATGATATGGTGCGAGAAAGAAGGGAGAAAGGAAATACCTTTTGGAATCACAGGAAGGAGAACAGTAATTTGTACATGACAACTGGAAAACAAAATCATAAAAGAGTCAAACTAACTTAGATGTTTGCCTGCTGTTATTAAAGCAAGAAGATAAGGAAATACTCAAAAGGTTGATTGGAATTGAATGCAATGTCCTGTGCAGAAACAGGTTTATACTGTACAAACACTTAGCAATTGACTGGAACTAGCATTCCAACAATCGTGTGGCAAAGAGCAAGGCTCTGAGGTGACAGTAAAATTCTGAAAAGGGTAATTTATCAAGTTGCAGAATAAAATAGGTAGCATCAATCTAGTACTGACCATGGAGTCAATTACAGCAATTGTTTATTGTTAAGTTTTAATTTGGATAGCTCTTAATAGGAAAACCAGCAAATCCAATAAGTTATGCATGTTACTAAACCAGAAGGATGCAAACGTAAGGAGACAACTCAGATTGGTTAAAAGCAAGTGAAATTTTGTTCAGAAAAAAAAAAGTAGTTGTTGAGATGCAAAAGAAAAGCAAATGATGGAATTACAAAAAAAATGAAGCCTTATGAAACCTTGCCTCGGAAACATGGGATCTGGAATTTTACTGGGCAAGTTAGACAGTGTGGTTTTGGAAAAGCACAGCAAGTCAGGCAGCAGCCAAGGAGCAGGAGAATTTACGTTTTAGGCATAAGCCATTCATCAGGATCAGAATTCCTGATCTCCAGCATCTGCAGTCCTCACTTTCTCCAAGACAAGACAGCCTGGTGAGTTATGATAATAGTTATCATAATTTCCTGCATCTTGGAACAGCAGGTGTCTCAATTTAAACAGAATAGCATTTTGATCATCATCTAGAAAAAACGCATTACTTAACAGAACTCCACAAAAAATTAGGACCTAGTTAGATCAAGAAAGCTCATGTGAATTGCAATTTTGATGTAGACAAAATAGCTATATAAAAGAATATGGCCTTCCAGTATACTTGGAGGGCTCAAAAGAAGAAATCAGGTCAATCTCTAACCAGGTCAATTACCTGAACTGTCTGTTTATAAATATAGTTGTGTCTTCATTCTTTACCCTTAAGTGTTTTTTTTTTGTCTAACTATTAGAGACACCCCCTTTCAGTTCATAGCTCATTCTTATTAGGGGAAGCACCATTAAAATCATTAGCACACCATGCAGTGGTTGTGAAAGAGGGAAAAAGGATTGACACTGTTTATCTCACAGTACAGAATAAGACACAAAGTTATAAATAGTTTGTACTACATACTGCTCTGCCTCACCATGAATACTCAGGTGTACAGTCCTGGAAAACAGAGAGAACACCAGATTTGAAGGGAACACCAAGATTTAACGTTGGTATGTGGATTGGGCACTTAAGATTCAGAGGTACTAAGGAGGTCTACACTGAACAAATGGAGTAGTTGAGGAACCTTACTGAGGCATTTAAAACCTATTAGATTTCCAAACCTTTGGTGGCTTGGATGAAGAATGAAGAAAGACCATTTCCTTTTGGTATCTATGACAAATGATTTAAAAATGACCAAAATAAATTACATTGACATCATGAGCCATCCATCACAAACAATTTTGCTGAAACTGGACAGAAGAAAGCTTCAAAATATTTATTGAGAAAATATACTGACACAATGTGGACAATATGAGAGACAGGAAAGGACACAAGAACTTGCATAATAAGGATGGGCTAAATTGCTTTTGTAGCATGTTCTGCCATTCAGTAAAAATATTTCAACTCCACATTCCCACCAGAAGCTCATATTCTTCAAATCCCTAGCTCCCAAAAACCAGAGTCTTGAATGCACTCATTGATGGAGTTAATATAAGTATGTAAGTACACAGTTAAATCATATGCAGACTTCCAGCAAGATGCATATAGTATTCAATCTGTGATAAAGGTATCATTCAGTGTAAAAACACATCCAAATTATGAGAAATAAGGATGCATAGCTTTCCTGGTGAAGAAATTTCTCATCTCAGCTTCAAATGATCATGCCTTCACCCTGAGAATAATCCCCTTCATTGAGAGTCTGGAGACAAAGAAATCAGTCTCTGAACAACTTCCCTGCCAAGCCCTTAACATACCAAAACAGAAGAACTTGATCTTTCACACAAATCATTATTTTCTGTAAAGGTGACATGGCTTTTCTGAATTTATTATTAACCACCTCTAATAGTGTAATCTTCAGAATTTTAATAGCGGTTCATAGACTGAAAGCAATAGCAATAATTCTGTCTGGAATATAACTATTAAAGGGACAAGAACAAACTTATACAAATTGAAAGCAATCAGCTATATCTGGGAGAAAAAAAGAGTCATCGAAATTACATAAACTGTTTCAACATCTGCTTGACAAATAGCTGCCTTATGCCACAAGGACAAACGATTACCCAACAGAAGGATTTAAGGAGTTAATCACAGAAAAGCTGTCTTCAAACAGACAGTTAAAGTCAAAGGTAACGAGGAAGCGGGAAGGGACTTCTGATAAGACAGCAAGCTGCAGACGTGCAATATATGGGGGAAAGAATCTAAAGAATAATCCATAGTGTCACACTACAAACTTGAAGGACAAAAATTATAAGAATTCAAGTCCAGGATTCCTCAGGAACAGATTCCAGGGAACAATACTACACAAGGACCAAACCCTGGATATCCAGAGACAGACACTTTAGGTTGGAATGGTAGCTAAATTTCATCATGAATCAGCTAATAGCAAAGTTGAGTTGTGAGGCTTAACTTGCTTAAAGGGTGTTTTTTGGTTTCTATATGCAACAAACTTCAAACATCTGTTTCAATATTTGATTGGCTGAGAGATTTCTTAAAAAGTAGCCAAATTAAAAGTATCTTATGGTAATTTGCCAACAATGTAAATTTTTAAAGTTTACAAAGTTTAATGAACAGAAAATAACCTAAGTTTACTAGGTGCAAACTCTAATATTGTGTGACATGCACATTTTTAGTATAATTATAACATCTTAATAAATATGATTATGATTGGATGCAAATAATCTTGAGAGATAAGATGAACTTAAGCAAAACATTTCAGGGAAACGCCAAACCTAAAACAGAATATCCAAAATGTGTTGCATAATTAATAAAAATGAAATCTGAAATGGCAATGGCAAGGGAAATGCCAGTGTCAGTAATTGATTTATTTGTTCAAGTATCAAAGGATGAACTTCATTAGTATACCTAAAAGGTTCACAAGAAAAAGCAAATGTACTTGGCCAAACTACAATCCCAACTATCCTCAGCGGTAACTATCTACTCTCGAATTATCTTGAAGACTTTTGTAGTTCTTCTCTACTTATGTTCATTATCTTTGAAATTTGGAAGGAAAAGTATGATTTAAACAATAATCACCTTCATCTCTGGAATAATCTTCTCCAGAATGTGGTTCAAACAAATAATCTCCAGTAGCAAGTTCAAAAGCCTTTGGAAAGAAGAAATGGAAAGGTATGCTTTAATCATGCCAAGGGAATAATAAATGCAAAGCAATTAAAATAATCCTGGATCAAACAGACGAGAAATGGATCGATAAAAAATATATTTTCTGATTAGATACTTAATGGCACATGTTGAATGTATTTATTTAAACAAAAATTTGAGACAAATAGATTTAAAAACTTCTAGCTAGTGATTTTAGATTATTACGATATGATAAATCCTGAAAATTAAAACAATTAATATTTACCACCATTTTAGTGGGAAATTTCTTTTGACAGAAGACAGTTTTCCATTCACAAATGCAATATACACAAAAAAGTTTATAATTAAATGCAAACAAGCAGCTTTATTTGTACTGAATTTCCAATATTCCATTTAACATACCATGCAAGCTGTGCTCCAGATGTCTGCAGGTGTACTGTATCCAGCACCAATCAGAACCTCCAATGACCGATACTGTCTCGTCTGAATATCTTCTGTAAAGTGTTTATGCTAAACAAGTACATTAACATTCACCATAAGCAAGGTCTCAGGTGTTTCAATGGGTTTCCAATTCAACTGCCCCAAAGTTCAGAAAACAATTCAGAAGTTTCATATTATTAGATAATTACTTTAATGATCTAAAGAAAAATATCTGAAACAAATGTAAAGTGATTTTGATTCTTAAAAAATGAAGTAAATTACACACTTACAACCCAGCAAGCATTTCCAAGATCTGCAATCTTAACTTGGATACCATCTGCATTCAGCGGGTCAAGAGGATTGATAAGCAGACTGGCAGCATCCAGCTTTCCTGTGAAGTAAGCAACCATCAATTAAATTCTTGGAAACATATTCACACAAAATATTTTAACTGAAAGGTTGGGCTTCAGTACGGCTTTTGGAAAATACTGTACAGAAACAGATGCAAGTTCTCATTTATGTTGGCAGATACTCGTCCACTCTCAACTTCACGTGTAACTGTTTTTGAGTTCAATACTTAATATCTTGAAGAGAGTCAACACATTTGTGTGAAAAACATGAAACAAAATATTCTGACTATGTTGAACCAATGTTATGTCAAGTTTGCCAGGTGTTCCACTTAACTTGCTAGACATTTTATAAATCAAAGCAGAGATTATTTACGAAGTATACATCTCTTACCTGTACTCAAAGTTCAAAATTTACCACTGAAGAGCCAAACCTAGCTGTGCACGCATCAGTAGCTGAATTAAGTTATAGCCAAACAGAAATCACATACATACACAAAAAAGCAACTTACAAGCTAGAATCAGCCTGCAAGAGAAAACTCACTTCAGCTAAATAAATTCAGATCCTATTTTCTCCCTTCTCAGAAAGCATACATGTCTACCGATTTCAAAGGGATGATAATGTATGTTAATTAACATTTATTCAAAACTAACTAAAAAGCAAGCAGTAACAGAAACTGTTGGCCAGAAACCTTTGCAAATGCAAGACCAACCTTTCATCACATGACTTAGGCTCATCTTGAAAATTACAAGCCTTGAAAAATGGGTGTGGCATCTTGCTTCTTTCAATTAGTCCCCAGTCATTTGTACAGAGGTTTTTTTTCCATACATAAAAGTAATGACTGAGAACGATGTACAAGCAGTAATAAAATTTATTGACAAAGTTAGGAAAAACAACAAATTCCAGGAATGTAACAGGACAGACAAGTTTAGTAGAAAGACTGATACCATTCAATAAAGAGAAACATGAAGCAATTTTGGGAAGTATGGCAATATAACTTTTAATAGTAAATGCTTAATGTGTGAATGAACAGAGAGAGTAAAAAAGTAATTAACAGAAAATAAATCCAAGGAAAAATGAGTAAAATAATAAAAGCAAACCTGCACTTCTGAATGTTAAGTGAAGTCAAATTGGACTGTTAGAAGGTTTTTTTTAACGCAGTTCCAAACACACAAAGAAGGGTTTTAGAAAACATTCCAACACTACTGCTGGTAACAAGTTTGAAAAATTGTGTTTTTTCCTCACTAAAGCAGAAGACATGGTCAAGAACGATGGAAATTGATATTTTGAAAATTTGAAATATTTGAACAGTGGAAGAGAATTGTCAAATGGCAGGCGGATCAGTAAAGAAAAATAAATTTTGTTGCTTATACTTTATTAGCATATAATCATCAGTGTATAATTTATCAGTATGTAGGTACTGCAGTAATTAAAGAAGTCAATAGAATGCTATCGTGTATTGTGAAGAAACTGGAATATAAAAATAGGGACACATGACATTGAGAAACCGTATCTTATTTACAGAAGGAGGTAAATGTTTTGAGAACAGCTTGAGGGTTTGTAAGACTAACTCCCAAAGGCTGCACATATCAATTATTACATGCATTTTACAGATATGAAATAGAACCAACCGTTGTCTCCAGAGCTGCAAACAGAATCCTCCCTGCTTCGGTTCTGCTTGGTCTCATTCTCATCCAACGTGTTTCCATCGGAGTTCAAATTATTGGTCATAGATTCCAACATTCCAGTTATTAAAGGTCCACGTGTTTCTGAAAAGTTATTCTGGTTATTTTGGTTCTTGCCTGTCCCATTTTGCAGAAGTCCATTTAACATGTCATAAGCACAAGGGAAGGAGAAGTCTCCAGCTCTGTAGAGTTCCTTAGCTTTACAATCATCTGTGTTTTGATTAATATCTTCCTTATTTTCTTCTGCTCCATTATTAACTTGATCAGAAAGAGGACCAACCTCTACATGTCCATTGCAGTTTATTGACTCTGTCCTTATTTTTTCAGCAGTAGTAGTATCTTCTAAATGTTCTTGCTCTTTTACTTGTGGCTCATTTTCATCTTGAAATATAGCACAAAATAAAGCAAAGTGCAAGTGAATATTCAATAAAATACTACCATTTACCTAAAAATGTAGTTTCACCAAATGGATGCAAATATTATTGTGCCAGTTTTATTGTGGCCATTCATTTTGCTCCTCCAATCACAGGCTGGTTCTCTCCAACATTTGCTGCTAACGATAAACCTATCAGCAAACACATTAGAGGACCAGCCTGTGAGTGAAGGAGCAACCCCTCAAATTTTTTTCCAATCTACTTACAGGGACAACTTCTCCAAGATTGGTCTCTCCTACCCAGCGTACCACCCGTACATACATTGACACTACATTTTTCACCCTGAACAAAGTTCAGTCTACTTGAAACTGTCCTGAAAGGGGAACAGGTCTCCAAGATGTGAGCAATGGGTGAAGCCAGCTGTTCAAAGCTGCTACTTTTCAGTGACCACCACAATTGTTTTTCCACACTAACAGAACGTTGTCATAAAATCAAAAAGACACTGCCTACCAACAAATGAGTCTTGTGATCTGAGTTTCAGTACTGGTATATTCCAGGTATGTAAGCCAGGGCACTGAAGACTGGTGTCCCATTCCAAACTACACATCACTGACAGTTCAGTAGACAGCTTAACAATCGTGCTCAACAGCCCCTGTTTGCAGAGCTCAGAAGGTAATTTCCAACATTTGATCTGATTCTGTAAGCTGGACAAAATACTCCTGACTCTACTAACAATCTACACCACAATCAATTTAAGATTATCAGTCAGGCTTGTACTGTGATACATTTGAAGCTACATCTAATATATAGGATCCTATTCTATGTAGGCAAAAGGAACCTGTCCATGCATTGCATGGGTATGCATCAAGAAAAGGGTTATGGAGACTGTCGATGCCTGCTGCAGAGTTTACCTGCTAGCCGAGCTTGTTCAACTAAGATCAATAGTTATCAATTTCTGCCTGCTGCATCTCCACCCCAACCACAGTTCAAATAATCAACACCCTCTTCACATGCTGTGTAAATTAGTGTTCCCTTTCCGAGCCTAGTTTCCTGTGACAGTCTGGATGGGTGCAAGACAAAAAGCTTTCATTTTAGACATCATGTTTAGAAACATTTACATTCTGTACCACCAATTATAACTTTCTGGGAATTGTGATAATTTGGGGAGAGAGAGAATCATTCATTTCTAATCTTCTAATGCATCAGTAATTAGTCTGGTAATACTACAAGCTACCTTTTTCTTCATTGGCCATATTATCAACTGTTTTTTCCATCTGCTCTATAATGCGTTGAGTCTCTTCATTTTCTGGTGCTCCATCCTCACAATCTTCCAGTCCTTGCTCTTTATGCATATTGCTCGCTCCTCGTTCCAACTCTTCAATTTCTTGCATTCTTTTCTCTAATAATTCTGCTTGTCGTTTTTGCTTTTTCTTCAGCTTCTTTTTTTTATTTCTAGACATTTTTCCAACCTAGACAAAATGCAAAAATTATATTAACATGAAATAAATATCTTTTAAAAATAGCTTTAATAGTTTATTATTCCATAATTCTCAGTTTCTCTTAACCAGAGAACCTTACACATCCATAATTAAGTGGACATTCCTTTGATAACCAAGCACTGCAGTTCTGTGGTTGCATGTCATCTTCCACTTCTATTCATGTCCTTCATAATTATACTATTAGTGTTTCAATCAGAATGATATCAACTGACACCAATTTCCCAGCATTCATTTATTTGCAGCTTGCATACTTAAAAACTAGTTAGTTGCACTGTCAATCACAAAATCTAGTTTATCATCTTCTGTCAACTGGATTTGTAGAAAGTGTTATGTTCAAAGTACTGTGCTGGAAAACTGTGTTTCCTCATTTGGTAACCATCGCACAGTTCTGGAACCTTTAAAAGTAAGAAATTAATCTCCTAATGTTTAATACATTTTTGAGCTGATCGCATGTTGAGCATATCTGTTGACTATTGAGTCTTGTATCTAGTTAAACAGTTGCAGGATTTAGCAGTATTAAACTTTCAGTAGATTTTGAATTGAACTCAACTCGAACAGTTGTTTTATAATGATGAGGCTCTACACACTCCTCTACAAGACAGTTTGCTGAAAAACCAGATCTTCTAAACAGAAAACCTTAAATTTAGCTGATGGAGATTTCTGACCTGGAGGCAACTAAGTATGAAATGGCATCATAGCGGTCAGCAGAACAAGCTCTTTTGCTAGATTTTCTTTAAAAATGTCATGCTGCAAAATGCATTAAGAAGCCATTCAAACTTTGAACAGAATTGTACCTATACTGTGCAATTCCAAGCTGCAGAAATTGACTGAGTTTGCTATAAAATCAGCCCAAGTTGCCATGGAATTCAAAAGGCCTGGATTATTTTTAAATGTCATGTCACATTACATAAATAAAAAGTTGTAATCAAACCAGAATTAGTGAAATCATTGGTTTGGTTTTCTTTTTATATTCATTCACACAATGTAGGAGATGACAACTAAGCCAACATTCATTGACCATACTCAAATGCCTTGGTGAAGGTGGTGATGAGCTACTTTCCTAAACTACTGAAATCTTTGTTGGATAGGTAAACGCACAATCCTATTAGGGAGGGACTTCCAAACCTCTGACCCATGGACTGTGAAGGAACAGCAATATAGTTTCAAGGCAGGATGGTGTGCAACTTTGGACAGGAATTTGCAGGTGGTGATTTTCTCATGCATCTGCTAGTCTTATTATTCTAGTTGGCAGACTTTGATGTTTGGAAGTGTAGTGAAAGAAGCCTTGATGAGCTACTGCAGTGCATTTTATAGATGGCACAGTCTGCCGAGGTACAATGGTGAAGGGACTAAACATTGAAGGTATTAGATTTTGTTCATTTTTAATGCCATTACAATTTTCCACAAAGTTATGCCAGGATTGTAACTCATTTATGCGGAGGAACAAAAAACAAATAAGTATGCCCAGCTAATTTTGAACAAAACAGATGATTATAATCAAAATAAAACAAAAATGTCATTGTTTACATTTGGTTTCCATTATTGTGTTTTTGAAAAGTTCAAGAGTTCCTATTCAATACTCTATCAGCATTTAAAGAAAATCATTGAACTTAAACATTCATAATCATAGACCAACAGAATGACAAGTCTTTCATATTGTTTTCTAAGGAAACTTTATGTTTATTTAAGGAATAAGAAAATTAAGATACTGCAACAGAATTTACAAGTTAAACACTTACAGGTTTTGGCTGTGGCGCAGTACTCACTACAAGGAAAAGAACAGAAAAATAATGAATCCAAAACATTGGCAAATCAGGTATCAACTTCTCTGGGAAGGATGCATTCTATACAAAACTTAGGAGGAAACTGAGTTGATACAGCAAAGTCAGACTGTTTTCCCGGAAGATATTTTAACATCATAGCTTGATCTACTAAAAAGCATAGTCCTCTTTGCTAATGTGGAAATGCGTAACAGAAATAAATTAAACAATTACTATTCGGTCTTGCATCTTATGATATTTTCCAAGCAGAGGCAGAAAAAGGCAAAGAGTTGGGATTTGCAATGCTTCTTGATGTAAAGGCTTTCTTCCCTCTTCCAGATAGCACAATGTTAAAACTTCCAGACTAATGAGCAGCCAATTATGGTGTCTGCCTTTTCTACAAGGATAGAAAAGTGAAATAGCACTGTCTGAAGTGGAGGGACTGTTAGCAATAGAGATGGAATATCAAGTACAGCTTCATGCAACCAGATTGCAGAATCAGAATAATTCAGATACTCTAAAATAATCCCAATGATTGAAGAAGACCTTTGTGAGCTTTTAAAAATTCTGGTTAGCCACAAGGTAAAAAAAAATTAACAGAATTGTACGTAGAAGTATTTCTAACTGAAGTGTTGAAAGAAAGAAATGGAAGACAATTGACACAAGTCAGTGATCTGAGACAGGCATGAAATCGAAGACTAACATTAGATGCATGAAGGAAGAGGTCAAGTTTTCTTTTCTCTTTGACTACTGAAGCAAAGTTATTCATGAAATTTAAGAGGGAATTGTATAAACAGCTCAATAGAAACATAAAATAGATTAGTAAAAGGCCAGAGAAATTAAAGAAAAACTGAAAATTTGGATAACTGCCACAAGGAGAATTGTCTTCTCCTAAATTAAACTTGTATCATTGCATAAAAACTTACCTGCAGAACCAGATGGTGGAGGAGCACCAGCCTTTTGCCATTCGGTCGCCTCTGCAGCCAGACGGCGCACATAAGCCTCATTCACACATAACAGAATGTTTTCTGGTTTAATGTCTGTGTGGATAATCTTGCATTTGGAATGTAAATAATCCAGTCCCTGAAGGACCTAGCAGAGATTTATTTTTAAAAGTTTTAAAAGGGCTAAAAAAAAAACTCTATCAAAACATGCTCAGAAGTAAACCTTAATCAGCTGAATGGAAAAAGCATGCAGAGAATTTTTGTTATGGTTACACCCTGGTAATCACCAGTTGAATATCAAGCAAAACCTGAAACTGGAAGGTATCCTTGGGTGAATTTGTTGACACCTATTTTTAAATTTTCAAATATTTAGCTTATTGTAGGGTTTCTCAATTTATGTTTCAATTTATCACATCACATACATGAACATTTACTAACAGAATGAAGTTTTATACTGAAAAATTGACTACAAACTGTTTACCCAGCGCAATCAAATACTGACAAAAGAAATACTTACCACCAGAAGTCTCAAAGCACTCAAAACACAAATAATTAATTCTTGAAATATGGTCATTGTTATAATGCCAAAAACATAGCTGCCTATTTACACACCAGAAAATGGTCACAGATGAGAATTATCAGATAATTAGAGTCTGAGCCCAAGAGATAAATTTTGGCAAGGACACGAAGGATAATTTAGAGAATCAGAGTTGTACAATGCAGAAGAAGCCCTTCAGCCCATTGAGTTCGTATCCACCAAAAATATACTACCACCTACACTGGTCCCATTCTCCAGCATGAAGTCCATAGCCTTGAATATTATGACATTTCAAATGCTCAACCATGTACTTTGAAGGTTGTGAGATTTCCTGTCGCAAATACTCTCCCAGGCAGTGCATTCCAAACCCCCATCAAACTCTGGATGAAGTTTTTTCTCATATCCCCTGTAAACCCCCCCGTCTTTCACTTTAAAATTATACCCTGTTATTGACCATTCAAATAAGGGGAACAGCTGTTTCTATTGACTCTGTCCATGCCCCTCAATCTTATACACCTTTATCAGATCCTCCCCCTCAAGCTTCTCCGCTCCAAAGAAAACCACCTAAGCTTAACCAGCCTCTCTTCATAGTTGAAATGCCCCATCCCAGGCAACATCCTGGCAAATCTCCTGTGCAGCTCTCCATACTATCGTATCCTTCCCATAGTGTAGGGACCAGAACCCCACACAGTAATCTAGAAGGGGGCTAACCAAAGTTCTATCGGGCTCCAGCATAAACTCCCTGCTCTTACAATCCCGCATGACTGATTATTCCACTGTTGTCCTTAAAAATTAGTGTCTTGAGATCTTTTATCTTTATCCAAACAATTAGATATGGCCTCTGTTTAACAGTGCATCTGAAAGATGTCATTCCAAAAGTATAGCACTTGTTCAGTATTGCCCTAGAGAATTAGCCTTAATTTCTGCAATCAGGTCAAAGACTAGGGCTCACACGCATAACTTTCAGCTATAACCTAAGCCAGAGCTAACAGACACATCTACACCTGTGAAATAACCTCAAATTTAAAAGATTTAATAATATAACAAACCACAAAATGCCAAAAATAAGGAGATGCTTCATTTTTGTGCAAGTCCTGACATTTCATCCATATTGCAATTTTAAGATCAACGATAATAAGGATTTATTTAGATTAACCTCACCAGCACTACAAACTATTCACATCTTTCACATTTCACTCATCTGTGCAAAAACCAACAAATGAAAAAAGACTTCATTAAAAAAACAGGAACACTTTAGGCTGGAAACAGCAATAAGCAAACATTCAAAGTACTCAATGCATACATTAAACAGTTGATTATATCCTTTACATTCTATAAGATACAGAAACCTAAAATCATTATAGTAACTGAACAAAACCCATAGCCACTTCAAGAGCTAAAAAAAAGTACAAATTGCTTACGGTGAAGGAAAACACTGACCAAAATTACCACAAGATGGAGCATTATTACAGCAGAATCAACTACTTGCAGTTTGTTTAATTCCATTAGCTTCCAATGAGACCCTTCCATCAATTTAGTCATAGAGATGTACAGCACGTAAACAGACCTTTCGGTCCAACCCATCCATGCCGACCAGATATCCCAACCCAATCTAGACCACCTACCAGTACCCGGCCCACATCCCTCCAAACCCTTCCTATTCATATACCCATCCAGATGCCTTTTAAATGTTGCAATTGTACTAGCCTCCACCACTTCCTCTGGCAGCTCATTCCATACACATACCACCCTCTGCATGAAAAAGTTGCCCATTACGTCTCTTTGATATCTTTCTCCTCTCACCCGCAACCTACTCCCTCTAGTTCTGGACTCCCTCACCCAGGGAAAAGACCATGTCTATTTACACTATCCATGTGCCTCATGATTTTATAAACCTCTATAAGGTAACCCCTCAGCCTCCGGCGCTCCAGGGAAAACAGCCTGTTCAACCTCTCCTTATAGCTCAGATCCTCCAACCCTGGCAACATTCTTGTAAATCTTTTCTGAACCCTTTCAAGTCTCTCAACATCTTTTCAATAGGAAGGAGACCAGAATTGCATGCAATATTCCAACAGTGGCCTAACTAATGACCTGTACAGCTGCAATATGACCTCCCAACTCCTGTACTCAATACCCTGACCAATAAAGGAAAGCATTCCAAACACCTTCTTTCACTATCCTATCTACTTGCGACTCCACTTTCAAGGAGCTATGAACCTACACTCCAAGGTCTCTTTGTCCAGCAACACTCCCTAGGACCTTACCATTAAGTGTATAAGTTCTGCTAAGATTTGCTTTCCCAAAATGCAGCACCACGCATTTATTGGAATTAAACTTCACCTGCCTCTTCTCAGCCCACTGGCCCATTTGATCAAGATTCTGTTGTAATCAGAGGTAACCTTCTTCACTGTCCACTACACCTCCAGTTTGGAGTCATCTGCAAACTATCTCTCTCATGCTCACATCCAAATCATTTATATAAATGACGAAAAGTAGAGGACCCAGCACCGATCCTTGTGGCACTCCAGTGGTCACAGGCCTCGATTCTGAAAAACAACCCTCCACCACCACCCTCTGTCTTCTCCCATTCAGCCAGTTCTGTATCCAAATGGCTAGTTCTCCCTGTATTCCGTGAGATCTAACCTTGCTAAACAGTATCCCATGGGGAACCTTCTCGAATGCCTTACTGAAGTCTATATAGATCACATCCACCACTGTGCCCTCATCAATCCTCTTTGTTACTTCTTCAAAACAAAACTCAATCAAGTTTGTGATTTCCCACGCATAAAGCCACGATGACTATCCCTAATCAGTCCTTGCCTTTCCCAATACATGAACATTGTCCCTCAGGATTCCCTCCAACAACTTGCCCACCACTGATATCGGGCTCACTGGTCAAAAGTTCCCTGGCTTGTCCTTACCACCCTTCTTAAACAGTGGCACCACGTTAGCCAACATGCAGTCATCCGGCACCCCACCTGTGACTATCGATTATACAAATATCTCAGTAAGAGGCCTAGCAATCAGTTCCCTGGCTTCCCACAGTGTTCTAGGGTACACCTGATCAGGCCCTGGGGATTTATCCATTTTTATGCGTTTCAAGACATCTAGCACTTCCTCCTCTGTAATTTGAACATTTTGCAAGGTCTCACCATCTGTTTTCCTAGTCTATATCTTCCATATCCTTTTCCACAGTAAATACTGACGCAAAATACTCGTTTAGTATCTCCCCCATCTCCTGCGGCTCCACACAGGCCGCCTTGCTGATCTTTGTGAGGCCTTATTCTCTCCCTAGTTACCCTTTTGTCCTTAATATATTTGTAAAAACCCTTTGGATTCTCTAACTAAATTTGCCAAAGCAATCTCATGTCCCCCTTTTTGCCCTCCTGATTTCCCTCTTAAGTATACTCCTACTGCCTTTATACTCTTCTAAGGATTCACTCGATCCATCCTGTGTATACCTGACATATGCTTCCTTCTTTTTCTTAACCAAACCTTTAACTTCTTTAGTCATTGAGCATTCCCTATACCTACCAGCCTTTCCTTTCACCCTGACAGGAATATACTTTCGCTAGGACTCTCGTTATCTCATTTTTGAAGGCTTCCCATTTTCGAGCTGTCCCTTTTTCTGCAAACATCTGCGCCCAATCTGCTTTTAAAAGTTCTTGCTCAATACAGTCAAAATTGGCCTTTCTCCAATTTAGAACTCCAACTTTTACATCTGGTCTATCCTTTTCCAGCACTATTTTAAATCTAACAGAATGCTCCCCCACTGACACCTCAATCACCTGCCCGGTCTTATTTTCCAAGAATAGGTCAAGTTTTGTAACTTCTCTAGTCGGTATATCCACATACTGAATCAGAAAATTTTCTTGTACACACTTAAATTCCTCTCCATCTCACCCCTTAACACGATGGCAGTCCCAGTCTATGTTTGCAAAGTTAAAATCCCCTACCATAACCACCCTATTGTTCTTACAGATAACGGATCTCCTTACAAATTTGTTTCTCAATTTCCCTCTAACTATTATGGGGTCTGTAATACAATCCCAATAAGGTGATCATCCCTTTCTTATTTCTCAGTTCCACACAAATAACATCCCTGGATGTATTTCCGGGAATATCCTCCCTCAGTACAGCTGTAATGCTATCACTTATCAAAAACAGTACCCACCCTCCTCTCTTACTTCCCTTTCTATCCTTCTATCCCTGTAGCATTTGTATCCTGGAACATTAAGCTGCCAGTCCTGTCCATCCCTAAGCCATGTTTCTATAATTGCTATGATATCCCAGTCCCATGCTCCTAACCATGCCTTGAGTTCACCTGCCTTCCCAGTTAGGCCTCTTGTATTGAAATAAATGCAGTTTAATTTACCACTCCTATCTTGTTCTCTGCTTTGTTCCTTCCTGCCCTGACTGTTTGACTCACCTTTGCTCTCAACTGTACCAGTCTCAGATTGAAATCTTTCCTCACCATCTCCCTGGGTTCCCGGTTGCGGGTCCCACATCCTCCCATTTAGACCTCCTCCTCCCCCCACCTTACTAGTTTAAATCCTCCCAAGCAGCCCTAGCAAATTGCCCTGCCAGTCCCCTTCCAATTTAGGTGCAATCTGTCGTTCTTGTCCAGGTCACTTCTACCCCAAAAGAGATTCCAATGATCCAAACATGTGAATCCTTCTCCCATACATCAGCTCCTTAGCCGTGCATTCATCTGCTCCATCCTCCTATTCCTGCCCTCACTAGTTCGTAGCATCGGGAGTAATCCAGATACTACTACTCTCAAGGACCTCCTTTTTAAATTCCTTTCTAACTCTCTCTAATCTCCCTTCAGAATTTCAACCTTTGCCCTTCCTATGTCATTGGTTCCAATGTGTACAATGAACTCTTGCTGGCCCCTCTCCCCCTTGAGAACATTCTGCACCCTCTGAGACATCCTTGATCCTAGCACCAGGGAAGCAACACACCATTCTGATTTTTCACAATTTCATTTACTTTAAGGATTATAAAGCTCATACTTACTTGTCGAATGATACTTTTGACAGAATTGATAGGAAGTCCCTGGTAGTTTGATTTGATGATCCACTTTAACAGATGATGCCCTAATACCTCAAACACCATACAGACATCTTAAACTAGGTCAAGGATATCTTCGCTAGTCTTAGTACTTTGATTGCAATGATATACATTGAGCTCACACTTACTCAAAGAATTAGATTGTCCCAAAATAATCTTAAGAATATGATTTATCTAAGGAGGCATATTCGTCATCACCTGCAAAACATTATCATTACTCCTTCATGGAAACCCAAAATAATGGGAGGAATGTTACTGGAACAGAAAACTATATATTAATCGGTAGTCTGAAATATCAGATGAGTTTGTGCAACACATATCCAGATCTTAATGTACATGCCTACAGATTAGAGGCTAAAAGGTGATTATTGTTTTCAGATATGATGTCGGAGAAGTATAAGTGGGATCTGGCTGTGTTAAGTGATATAAGAGTGTTTAACATTGAATTTCTGATATAAAATGTTGCTCCAATCTTGGTAAGCACACAGTTTATAAAAAAATAAATCCAATCATTTTTCTGCTTTGACAAAATAAACAAGACTGTCAGTCAGTAGAGCCAGGGCTAACTCCTGCTAGTAGTTCTGGGATACAGCCATTTTGTTCAAAGGTGCTGGAGAAACTCAGCAGGTCTGGCAACAGTTGGAGAAAAGCAGAATTAACATTTTGAGTCTGGTGACCCTTGAAGGGGGAGGGGAGAGTAGGAAGGATAATTGAAAATTGATTGAGTACATTTGCAGCAACGCATATAAAACAGGACCTGAGCGTATGGGGTTGGGTAAAGGGTTAGAATACAAGAGCAGGGATGTACTTCCGAGGCTATACAAGGCTCTGGTTAGACCACATTTGGAATACTGTGAACAGTTTTGGGTCCCATAACTGAAGGCCTTGGAAAGAGTCAGGGGAAGTTCATAAGAATAATCCCAGGGATGAAGGGCTTGTCATATGATGAACAGACAAGGACACAGGATCTATGCTCACTGGAATTCAGAAGGATGAGGGGGGGTATCTCATTGAAATGTACAGAATACTGAGAGGCCTGGATACAGTGGACATGGAGAAGATGTTTCCACTAGTAGAAAAGACTAGGACCCGATAGCACAGCCTCAGAGGAATGGCATGACTCTCTCAGAACTGAGATGAGGAGGAATATTTTCTGCCAGAGTGTAGTAAATTTGTGGAACTCACTGCTGCAGAAGATCTTGGTCAGTGTATTTAAGAGACTTAGATAGGTTCTTGATTAGTAAGGGGATCAAAGGTTATGGGGAGAAGGCAGGAGAAAACGGTTGAGAAACATATCAGCCATGATTGAATGGTGGAGCAGACTCCATGGGCCAAATGACCTAATTTTGCTTCTACATCTTATCAGAAAAGGGAGGTGTTCACGCTCTGAAATTGCTGAATTCAATGAGTTCAGAGAGCTGTAACATATCTTAGCAGAAGGTGAGGTGGCGTTCCTCCAGCTTGTGCCCAGTTTCATAAGAGTGCTGCAGCAGACCCGAGAAAGAAACGCTGGCATCATAATACAATGGTGTGTTAAAGTGGCAAGCAATTGGAGCACAAGGTAATCTTTACAGGTAAACGATCGAGTGCATTTCATCTCCCCATTGTCGAGGAGGCCACATTATGAGTAGCAGATACAGGACACCAGATTGAATGAAACAGAAGTAAATCACTACTACATTGGACGAAGTATCTAGAGCCTTGGCTATCATGAGAGGAGGAGATAAGTGTTCGGTGTACGCAGGGGTAGGAGGTTCAGTACAGGAGTGACCAAGTTATCCCAGTGGGAATGGTCCCTGCAGAATGCTGACAAGGAAGGGAAGGGAAGGGAACATATGTCTGGTGGTGGCATCCGACTGGAGGTGACGCAAATAGACGTGGATTAAGATTCTTTGGATGCCAAGGCTATCGGAAGAGAAAATGGACTCATGATGTACCCTATAATTCTTGTGCAAGGTAAGGGATGAAAGCAGAAATGCAGGAAATGTGGACAATTCTTGGTTGAAGAGAAAGGTCGACATGTCTGAGACACCTTACAGGAAGTTGTGTTAGCAGAATGGATACAATGGACATGCACGTTTAAATAAGGTTAACAAGGACAAACTCTTTCCATGAGCTGATGATACAACGCTCGGGACACATATAAAGGGGAAAATTAGTAAAATAACTTTTTATCTTTTTAAACATAGCAAGTTGTTGGAAGGAATCCTGAGGGACAGGACGTACATGTATTTGGAAAGACAAGGACTGAGCAGGGTTAGTCAACATGGCTTTGTGCGTGGGAAATCATGTCTCACAAACTCGATTGAGTTTTTTGAGGAAGTAACAAAGAGGATTGATGAGGGCAGAGCGGTGGATGTGATCTGTATGGAATTCAGTAAGGCATTCGACAAGGTTCCCCATGGGAGACTGATTAGCAAGATTAGATCTCACAGAATAAAGGGAGAACGAGCCATATGGATACAGTTGAAACTTTATTGCTGGAACAGCACAGCAGGTCAGGCAGCATCCAGGGAACAGGAGATTCGACGTTTCGGGCACAGGCCCTTCTTCAGGAATGCTCATTCCTGAAGAAGGGCCTGTGCCCGAAACGTCGAATCTCCTGTTCCCTGGATGCTGCCTGACCTGCTGTGCTGTTCCAGCAATAAAGTTTCAACTTTGATCTCCAGCATCTGCAGACCTCACTTTCTCCATATGGATACAGAACTGGCTGAAAGGGAGAAGAGAGAGGGTGGTGGTGGAGGGTTGTTTTTCAGACTGGAGGCCTGTGACCAGTGGAGTGCCACAAAAATTGGTGCTGGATCCTCTACTTTTTGCCATTTACATAAATGATTTGGAAGCGAACGTAAGAGGTACAGTTATTAAGTTTGCAGATGACTCCAAAATTGGAGGTAACAGCAAAGAGGGTTACCTCAGATTACAACAGGTCTTGACCAGATGGGCCAATGGGCTGAGAAGTGGCAGATGGAGTTTAATTCAGATAAATGCGAGGTGCTGCATTTTGGGAAAATAAATCTTAGCAGGACTTAATGGTAAGGTCCTAGGGAGTGTTGCTGGACAAAGAGACCTTGGAGTGCAGGTTCATAGCTCCTTGAAAGTGGAGTCGCAGGTAGATAGGATAGTGAAGGTAGCATTTGGTATGTTTTCTTTTATAGGTCAGAGTATTGAGTACAGGAGTTGGGAGGTCATGTTGCTGCTGTACAGGACATTGGTTAGGCCACTGTTGGAATATTGTGTGCAATTCTGGTCTCCTTCCTATTGGAAAGATGTTGTGAATCTTGAAAGCGTTCAGAAAAAGATTTAGAAGGATAGGGTTGGAGGATTTGAGCTATAGGGGGAGGCTGAACAGGCTGGGGCTGTTTTCCCTGCATCGCCAGATGCTGAGCGGTGATCATATAGAGGTTTACAAAATTATGAGTGGCATGGATAGGGTAAATAGGCAAAGTCTTTTCCCTGGGGTCGGGGAGCCCAGAACTAGAGGGCATAGGTTTAGGGTGAGAGGTGAAAGATATAAGAGACACCTAAGGGCAACTTTTTCACGCAGAGGGTGGTACGGGTATGGAATGAGATGCCAGAGGATGTGGAGGAAGCTAGTACAATTGCAACATTTAAGAGGCATTTGGATGGGTATATGAATAGGAAGGGTTTGGAGGGATATGGGCCGGGTGCTGGAAGGTGGGACTAGATTGGGTTGGGAAATCATGGACAGGTTGGACCGAAGGGTCTATTTCCATGCTGTACATCTCTATGATACTAAGTAATAACAACCTGTGTAATGCACAGAGGATGGCACATGCAGTTGCAATCTGTCACAAAGTTGGTCCCTTTTTCAAGGATACTGTGTTCTTGTTTTTTTTTCTCCCCCCCCCCAACAGGGTCCTAAAACACTCCGGACTCCGAAATAGCTGGGTTTGGTACAGAGATAAAAGGGTATTAGAGACCTTTTGTTTATACGTAAAGGGAGGAGACTTTAAGCCAAAGCTTTTGTGTTTTTTAGAAGTAACCTGTATAAGGGGACGTGGCCAGCTCTTCAGCCGAGCAGTTCAGTTCAGAACTTGAGTTCGGAGTTCAGCTGTGGAGCTGTGCGGAAACAGGCTGCTGAACTCTCTCTCTCTCCTTCTGCCCTTTTAACTTCAACCTGTAAACCTTTGTTTCATGCTTTGCTCTGTTTAAGAGGTTTGTTTATTGGGACTGTTGTGTATATTCAGAACAGCATAATTAAGTCTTGTTTGGGTAGTCTTGAGTTCTGTGGGTATTCTATATTCTGTTGTGTGCCATTATGTAATTTTGTGAATAATTTTTTTGTCTGTTTTAAAACTGGAATTCAACCTAGCTAACTTACTCTGGGTAATTTTCACTGTACACTTACCGAGACAAATTGCAAAGTTACGATCTGGGCTGCCTGCTTAAGAATGTTTTGAGTGGTGTAGTCTAGTCCAAAACAGATTTCAATGGAAAATTGGATGGGTAGAAGAGGAACTGAGTGAGTGGATGGAATTGACTGAATCGTTGCACAGGAAATGGCATGAACTTGATGGCTCAAAATGGCCCTGTTCTGTGCAGTAATTGATTAATATCTATGGTGGATACACCACATAGGTTTAATCAACAATACACCCATCATTCCAGTGAAATTGCTAAAAATGAAGAAAAAGCAAAGGATACGAGATCCATTCACTCCTGAAGTCTTGAAGTCATCCAATAACTGAACCACCTTCTCTTTATTTGGGTCATTGGGGTCACTATTGCGAACCTGGAAAAGGTGATGCATATCGTATTTTCTCACCAAATTATCAATGTCCATATAAGCTTAGGTTTAATACAATGATCAAATACAATTAAATTTTCTAGCAAACAATACAATAAAGGAACAGAAGTAGAAGTTTAAACCACAACTGAGAAAAATGCTTAGTGTTCACCCAACTGCCTGTTACTTGAGATTATTTTATACATAATGTCACTTCAGTTCATCGGAGCCTATGCTCATCAGTGCATGCAGATTCCCACATGGCCAGATGACAAAATGTGGAACAAGCATAAAAATTAAATACTAATAGAGCCTTTTGGACCCATTGCATCTTTGATTCAATATCTATTAATGCAGTGAAAAGTTCAAGTCATTTTTAAGAAATGATTTTCAGCACAGGGAACTTCTACTGGATCAGATCTAGTTTCATTGCTGAGTTTGCTATTACTTCCTAATAGCCAGTTCAAGAGGAATGGTTTCAGCCAACAGAAGTGAAAAATCCTTTTAAGACACCGCATTATCGTTGGCAAAAATGATTGGGAACATGTTTCTTAAACTTCTTCTGAAAACTCATTTTTTGTGGAAGTTTAATATAGATACTTGAAATAAAAGTATTAACTACCAGAAAATAAAAATTAAATGCCCAAATCTAGAAATTACCTTGATTACCTTGCAATGTTCATAGCAGTAGTCAATTCTAAACTTGAACTACATTAAATTTAATTTATACCTCAAGTCCTTCAATCCATTTCTTGGCAGTCTTCGGAAACTAAGGAACATAAGCTAATAGCTTTTACAAAAGAAAAGCATCCATTTCTATACTGCGGCTCAGTAGTTTGCACTGCTGGCTCACAGCGCCAGGGAATCGGGTTCCTGTCTGTCTGTGCGGAGTTTGCACATTCTCCCAGTGTCTGTGTAGGTTTCCTCCGAATGTTCCAGTTTCCTCCCACAGTCTTAAGATGTGCAGCTACGTGTGATTGCCCATATACTGTCCAGCGATGTGCAGGCTCAGGGGGTTAGCCAATGGAAATGCAAGGTTACAGGGATAGGGTTAAGAGTGGGATATTCTTCAGAGGCTGCATGCCCTGCTTCCATACTGTAGGAATTCAATGATACTACACTAGCAGCCTTTTGTGATGGACAAGTTTCAGGGATAAAGACGTGTTAGGTGATTTTGTTCCTAACTACCTAGTCCCAAGTTTACAAATAAACACTCTTGCTTTTGATCCCTTCAGAGAAGCATTTTCTTTTCCTACTCTACCTTGCCTATTTTAAAAAGGTAATTAAAAACCCTTTACTTTTCTAGCAAAAGAGCTCCATACTCGAAGCTCAAAATATCCTTCAAATTTCAGTGCTCAAAATGCACTAAATACAGAATTCAAGTGTCCGATGACAACTGTAAAAACATTACACTTTCAGCAATAATACTTTATACATCATTTACCTGTAATGCTACGCTATGTTAGTGAACTTCACAAGCAAGATCCAAGAGTGAGGCAAAGTTTTTTTTTGTATAAAGTGTTTACAGAGGAGTAATGAGTTTACATCGGTTGCAAACAGTTGGGACTACTTTTAGTTAAATCAGCCCTGCAAAGATATAACAACTAGCAGGTAAAGTGGCAAAAACAAATCCTGCCCCGGTTTTGTTTACATTCAAACTCCAAGATCAATATCAGATGAAACTCCAGTTCTTGAGGCAATGGTTATATGGATTTAAGAATCACCACAAAAAAGAGAGAATTTTTGCGCCCTTAGATGTTCTTTTGACCTTATGCACAACTGTCATGATTTCAAGATGTTCGAGTTCTCTGGTTACGGTTGTTTCCACTTGTACCTGAACAGAGCACGTCTGATGACTCAGAGACAGATTTACAGCATGGAAACAGACCCTTCAGTCGAACTCATCCACGCTGAACAGCTATCTCAAATTAATCTAGTTCAATTTGGCCCAGATCCCTCTAACCCTTCCTATTCATACACCTATCCAGATGCCTTTTAAACATTGTAATTGTACCAACCTCCATCACCTCCTCTGGCAGCTCACTTCAAACATGCACTACCATCTGCATGGAATGGCTGCCCCTTAGGTTTCTTTTAAATCTTACCCCTCTCACCTTAAACCTATGCACTCTAGTTTTGGACACCCGTACCCCAGGAATAGACCTTGACTATTCACCCTACCCATACCCTTTATGGTTTTACACACCTCATAAGGTCACATCTCAGCCTCTGACACTCCAGGGAAAACAGCCCCAGCCTACTCAGCCTCTCCCATAGCTCAAATCCTCCAACCCTGACAACATCCTTGTAAATCTTCTCTGAACCCTTTCAAGTTTCACAACATCCTTTCTCTAACAGGGAGACCAGAAATGAATCCAAAAGTGGTCAAACCAATATCCTACAGAATTGCAACACGATCCCCTAACTTCAATAGTCCATGCACTGACCAATAAAGGGAAGCGCACTAACCACCTTCACTATCCTGTCTACAGGACTTATTTAAAGTAACATAGTCAGGCATATTATAAGTGGCATATTATAAGTGGCGCATTATAAGATTCACTGTAAAACCAGAAGTGCAGTCATCACAACAATGCAACCAGCCTGAATATCAAACCACAACGACAGAAAGATAGTTTGTGATAAGATTTTGAAACCTTTATTATTATGTTGCTGCCAGTAGATATATGTACAAAATGAAAACACAGACTTACTGCTTTCAGTAGTTTTATTTCATCCAGAGCAGTTTCTGTATAATGTTCTGCACTTTTGACAACCTTCATGGCAACAAACCTTTTGCCTCTAAATCAAGAAGAATAGTTTAATACCCATTTTCACATAAGCACACAGTGTAAACAATCTTGCATCTTTGGATGCACAAACATCACTTGCGTACAAACACAATTAGCAGTTTGCTAATCAAGAATATCTTGAAGCAAAGTTTTCTTTAAATTAAAACAGAAACATAAGACACATTTTTCAATTTCAAATACAAGCGCAACTCCAGAAACCAGAACTTTCCTTTTGACTAAATTTCAACTGACTCCATCAGTGTAAACTTGATTTATTTCAACTGATCGAGCACCAATTACTTTAGTGGTAGTACAGGTGGGGGAATAATGGGCAAGACTCTCTTCATCAACTTACACAAGATATGTTTACATAACTCTAGATTCAATGGTTCAGCAAGACAAAGCCAGAGACAAATGTAAAGAATACAATATACTAGGCCTTCAAACAAGAATTTGCAAATTACCTGCAAATCATACATCAGCTTGATCCAGGCCAAGCTCTGTAAAAGGCATAATTGTAGCACTGTATTTGCAATAAACCAACAGTGAATTGAAGCCATGCAGTTGTACAGACCTGCCACAGTTAAATATAGCTTCAATCCAAGTTAGTTTTTAAAAGAAACCTTTCATACATTGGTCTAATGCCAGTTGAGCTCCAATCCATAAACTTTGCCAGTAGTCGTGCTTAAAATTGCGATCATGGAAGCCATTACAGAAAATTCACCAGAGATTTAAATCATTGAGTTCAAGGTGACTTACTGAATATCCCAACATAGCCAAACTGTGGAAAAATGGCCCCATCCCAGCTTTCGAATCACATGGTATCGTCCATTAAAAAGATCACCAATCTTTACATGATGATATCCACCTGAAACATCCAAAAAAGGAACATTATATATTTGCTAGTTGAGAGCAAAAGAAAATTAGTACTTCAGGATTATTTTTTGCTAGTGGTTTATAAAATGCAAGAATAGAGGAATTTCTCCAAAATAAACCAAGTTACAGTTCAGGAAAGGCAGACTTGACTAACTCAGCAGGCCAGCACCATTTACCAAGTTAAATAAATTTTCACATACCCGAGATGTGAAACCTTATTTCATAGATTAGATCATACAGCCCTTCAAATTCAACTAAATCTGTGACTTAACTACAATTATCCAATTTTACTTTATATTCCTTAATGCCCTAATAATACTGTGGAAATGTTAGGGATTGCCCAGTGCTTCTGGAGGAACAAAGGAAAATCACCTATTAACACAGAAAGATGTACTGCTTTCATGTCTGTTATTTTCACCCAAATTTCATAACACCCATGAATTGGAGCCATTATGTTAATACTGGCCTAAGGACAAACTGAAATAATTGGGTAGAAAGTGAGGTCTGCAGATGCTGGAGATCAGAGCTGAAAATGTGTTGCTGGAAAAGCGCAGCAGGTCAGGCAGCATCCAGGGAACAGGAGAATCGACGTTTCGGGCATAAGCCCTTCTTCAGGAATGAGGAAAGTTTGTCCAGCAGGCTAAGATAAAAGGTAGGGAGGAGGGACTTGGGGGAGGGGCGTCGGAAATGTGATAGGGGAAAGAGGTCAAGGTGAGGGTGAAAGGTCAGACTGGGGTGGGGGCGGAGAGGTCAGGAAGAAGATTGCAGGTTAGGAAGGCAGTGCTGAGTTCGATGGATTTGACTGAGACAAGGTGGGGAGAGGGGAAATGAGGAAACATTGGGAAATCCGAGTTCATCCCTTGTGGTTAGA
>NC_057735.1:21408619-21514900 GCF_004010195.1 Chiloscyllium plagiosum
ACTCGGGTTTCACCAGTTTCCTCATTTCCCCTCCCCCCACCTTGTCTCCGTCTAATCCATCAAATTCAGCACCGCCTTCCTAACCTGCAATCTTCTTCCCGACCTCTCCGCCCCCACCCCAGTCTGACCTATCACCCTCACCTTGGCCTCTTTCCACCTATCACATTTCCGACGCCCCTCCCCCAAGTCCCTGCTCCCTACCTTTTATCTTAGCCTGCTGGACAAACTGTCCTCATTCCTGAAGAAAGGCTTATGCCCGAAACGTCGATTCTCCTGTTCCCTGGATGCTGCCTGACCTGCTGCGCTTTTCCAGCAACACATTTTCAGCTCTGAAATAATTGGGTGTCTATTATTTATTATTCTGACACAGCAGTAATCCTAACATGAATAGTCCTGGTTTAGAGATTTTTTTTCCCCCAAAGTTTCTTTGAATATCACTGATCGCAAAATGAAACAAGATATTTTGTTGGCTAGTTTGGAAAAGTATGCCCATACATTTAAGAGTGATAAGTTTGCACAGTTAAACAGCTGAAAATTGATTTTATCACAAACATTAGGATTTGTAATTACTGCATTGATCCACCAAGTATCAGAAGGGACACAAGCCTGCCCCAAACCAGAACACAGCCAGCCTGTTAAAGCCAGCCTGAAACCCAGTTATTGGGCCATGGCATAGTATGCATTGCCCTGGAGTATCCAGACATTTTTATTGGCATAGCAATTAAGATAAGGCGGCCATTTGGTCCTTCGAGCCTGCTTTGTTATACAATAGCACCATGGCTAACTTGATATAGTGCCAACTCCACATTCCTACTTATTCCCAACATTCAACTCTCGTTGGTCAAGAATCAATCCATCACACTTCCTCTCTTACAAATGTTAAGTTAACTGGCCTGGAGTTTCCGGTTTTTGTCACCAGACTTCCGGGAACAAAGGACTCACATTCATTATATTTTAATCAAATGTTATCTTCTTCGAATCAAGAGAATTTCAGGAAAATAAAATCAATGCTTCATTAGCTCAGGATGAAGTAGATCAAGGTCTGGGAACTGTCAGCTTTTACTGTCAAATACTTCCCTCAGTATCCTTTCCATGATGATAAAATGGAGTCTTACTAACGTGATTGAATTTTTTGAAGAGATGACAAAGATTAATGAAGGCAGAGCAGTAGATGCTGGCTACAAAGCACTCAAAGTTCCGCTTGGTAGGATGATTAATCAAGTTAGATCACATGGGACCTAGCCAACTGGATGTGAGATTTGCTTGAAAGGAGAAGACAAAGGGTGGTGGTAATGGGCTGCTTTTCAGACTAGAGGCCTGAGATCAGCAGAATGCCACACAGATCAGTGCCGAGTCCACCGGTTTTCATATTTTATATAAATGATTTGGATATGAATATAGGATGTATATGGTTCACATGTTTGCAGATGACACCAAAATAGGTAGTGGGGCGGACTGTGAAGAAGATTATCACAGAGTACAATGGGACCTTGACCGGATGGGCTAATGGGCCAAAGAGTGGTGGATGATGTTTAATTTAGATAAATGTGAGGTGTTGCACTTTAGTAAGGCAAACCAGGGCAGGTATTGTACAGTTAATGGTAGGGGCCTGGAAAGTGGCATCGAATAAAGAGCCCAAGGGGTGCAGATGCATAGTTCTGAAAAGTGGAGTCACAAGTAGACAGGATGATGGAAGTGGCGTTTGGCATGCTTGCCTTCATTAGTCAGTGCATGGAGTAGAGGAGTTGGGATGTCATGTTGCGACTGTACAGGATACTGGTGAGGCCAGTTTTAAGAATACTGCAGACATTTTGGGTCACCCTTCCATAGTAAAGATGTTGTTAAACTTGAGAGGGTGCAGAAAAGATTTACAAGGATGTTGAGTGACTGGAGGGCTTATGTTGCAGGGAGAGGCTGAATGGGCTGTGGCTTTTTTTCTCCTCGAGTGTCAGAGGCTCAGTGGTGACCTTACAGATATTTATGAAATCACGAGGGGCATGGATAACGTGAATTGCCACTATCTTTGGGGAGTCCAAAATTAAAGGGTGTAGTTTTAAGGTGAGAGGGGAAAGATTAAAAAAAAAAGGACCTGATGGGTAACTATGTCATGCAGAAGGTGTGCATGCATGGAACAAGCTGCCAGAGGAAGTGGTGGAGGTGGGTACAATTACAAGGCATCTGGATAGGTATACAAGTAAGAAGGGTTTAGAGCAATGTGGGCCAAATACTGGCAAATGGGTCTAGATCAGATTGGGATGTCTGGTTGGCGCAGACAGGTCTGTTCCTGTGCTGCATGACTATGATGAATGTTGTTGTTTTAATTTAATCCTTCTTGTTCATCTCAATTATTTTTGGGATGTTATCTGTATCATGATAGTAAGGATGCAATTTTCTTGATTTCCAATTTAAATTTCTGCTACTCTCACTTGATGACCTATATTGATTTGACCCAAATACTGGAAGATACTCTTTCTGAAGTTCTAGCCAGCATTCTCTCAAATTCTAATTTTTCCCCTTATTCTTTTTGCCATTATTTAATGATTCTCATGTTCTGTACAATTTTCTGACCTGTCACTTAACTTCAGAATTGTAAGCATTTTCAATTTGATAGCATCTGTAACTTACTTAGTTAGCCAGTGGTGCATCCTTCCTTTGGAATTTCTCTCATTGGAATGCATCTTTTGAGTATTCTGAAATACCTCCTCAAATATTTGCCACTGCATCTCTACTGATGTCACCCATGATCTAATTTCCCAGTTTACATCCTCATAAATCCCCTTGTTTAAGCTTCGAATCCTCGATTCTACCTCTCTGAAACTGAACATGATGAAATTCTATTAAATTAAGGTTGCTGCTACTCAAGGACACCTTCATAGGATTCATATCGCTCTCTATCTCATTGCACATTACCAGATTTGGTATAGCCTGATTTTTACTTGGCTCTGGAACATGCCTTCCCTCGAAACGGTCTTAAAAACATGAACTCTTCACCCAGGTTATCTTTACTATTCTGATTTCTCCAATCTCCATGTAGATTAAAATCACCCATGATTATCACCATATTTTTCTCATGTCAGAATAATTTCTTCCTGTAAACCCTTGCATATGAGGTTACTGTTATGAGACTTACAAATCAATGATTTTTTTTTTGCTTTTGCTATTTCCCATCTCTACTCAAACCAATTCTGCACCACGACTTCCAAAATGAAGATCTCCTGTCTCATACCAATTTCACAATTAATTGTTACTATTCTGTCTTTTCCTAACTTCCTATCCTTTGCAAATGACATATATCCTTGAACATTCAGGTTGCAGCTTTGGCCATTTAGTAGTCAAGGGACTGATATTATTTGTAAAGACCCAAATTAATTTGAAAAAAGTCATGGATTAACTGAATAATTTACAAAAAGCTTACAGTCAAACAGGACACCAACAGGAAACTTCCTAACAATCTAAATATGAAATCAAATTTCAAATAGCTTGGATTTTATCTCCTACACAGCAGCGTTCTGGTACAGGAAAGAACAAAATGTTGAATTTCCTACAATACAAATGGTCCAGTGAATCTGTGTATTAAGCCTAAGTAGGTTTAACTTACATGCAAATCTTCAGTCAAATATATGGACTAAGTTAGAATATCACTGAGGATCAGAGCAAAGTCAAAACGCCTACTTGAATAGAGTATATGATTTGGCTAATGAAGTATTTTCTTCCAAAGTAACCTAACATTGTAAAATGGTCAATTTTAAAGTCATGAGATGAGAAACAAGTGACAAGTGGGAAGGTGCATTTTCTTGAAATCTAAAAGCAAGTTTTACTTAAAATTGAAAAAAGAACTGCAAAAACAAACTTATGCAATATGTACTGGAAGTTGTCAATTAGAAGTCGTCTGGATACCTCTGAAGTTATTCCCCAAGAATCAAATTTCTGTGCTTTCAACATTCAACCCTTTTCCGAGAATCAATCATTTGTTTCTCGGAAAAGGGTAGGCCATTCAGCGCTTTGAGCTTGCTCATTCAATAAGATCATGGCTGATCTGTGGTCGACCTCTATATGCCTGCATTGGATCCATATCCCTTGATAACTTCCTTAATAAAAATTTGTCTACCTCAGATTTAGGTTTAACACATGAATTAGTATCAACTGTCACTTGAAGAAGAGTTCCAAACCTCCATCACTCTCAGTGTAGAAGTCCATTTAATATCACTTTTGAGTTGGTTGGCCCTAATTCCTAGAATGTGCCCCAGTTCTAGAATCTTCAACCAATGGCAATAGTTTAATTGTTATTTATCCTGCCTTTCCCTGTTGATATCCCAAAGGCCTCAATTAGATCACCCCTTATCCTTTAACATTCTAGAGACGAAAGGCCTAATTTGTCTCATAACTTAACCCCTGAAGTCCAGTTATCAACCTTGCAAACCTGTGTTGAACTCTCTCCAGGTCCAATATCCTTCCTAACAGGTGGCCAGATCTGCTCTCAGAATTCAAGTGCGGGCTAACTGGGGTTTTGTGTAATCGTAGTACAACATCTGCATCCCTATGCTCCACACCTTTAAAAGGCCAGCATTCTATTAGCCTTCTTAACTATTTTCTGCGCCCTATCCCTGATCGTCTATTGTTAAGTTATTTTGGACTTTCGGCAAGCTATCCTCCTTTTCTGGTGGAAATACTCAAGCAATGTAAACAGTTCGTCAAGTCCGCCATTTTCACTGACAATATTTCCACTCTCAGAGTGAATAGTATTCGGAAGCAGCTGCTTTCTCTTTACATAACTAAAATCTCTTCTTGTGGTCTTTTATCTCTCTTGAAAGTTTCCTTTCATAATCTTTTTTTTAAGCCATTCTTAAGTCGCTTATGGTCCTTTGTCGCTCTTTGTATTTGTCTCATTTGGTGGGATCAATGCATTTTTATAAGCCCTTTCTTTTAATTTTATGCTAACTTCTTTTAGATGTCCATGGCTGCATTTTTTGGAAGGTGACCTTTCTCTTCCTCATTAGGTTCAAACTACTTCGGAGTAGCATCAATTGTTCCTTTTCAACACCCTCTACTGCTCCTCAGTTGTTTACCTAGTCGTAGAGCCTCCCAGATGCTGTGGACAGTCTCTGCCTCATCCCATTAAAGACTGTCTTACTTAAAACTCTAGTATCCAATCTTAGTTTATCAATGTTAGTATCGCTGTTTGACAAATGCTCACTAGCAACTAGGTCACTAATTAAATCAGGCTCATTGCTCATTATTAAATCCAATATTTCTTGTCCTCTTCTCACATCTAAGGCCCACTGCCACAGGTAACTTTCCCAGACAGACTTTAGACATTTTTAGCCTTTCTGGACAGGTGCTTGTCTGTCTCTGCGAGTCCATGTTCGGATTAAAATCTCCCCATAATACTACTCTGCTTTTGCTACACAGGTGCCTAAATTCAGCATTTATGGATCTCAGTTTACTCACTGAAGCGGGAAGGTTTGTTTTCAGACATTTCGATACCATATCAGGTAATATCACCAGTGAGCCTCCAATGGAATTGCTGGTGCTTTGTCCCACTTTCACATAAATAGAGAGCGGGGCATAACGCCAGCGCTTCACCAGATGCTCACTGATGTTATTACCTAGTATGGAGACAAAACGTCCGAAAACGAACCTTCTAGCTCAGTGAGCAAATCTATATCCAGAACCTCAACCCCAGCTACAAATCTTCTCAAAATTCAGCATATAACCCAGCATTTCTCAGCTGCTACCAGTGGTCTCTACGTGCCACCTATTGTGGTTTTAGTTCCTTAATGATTCCTCAGTTCCACCCAAACTTCTCCACTGGTGCTTTCCCCTTATTACATTCTCCCTCACCATAGAGATGATTATATTTCTGATCAGCAATGCTTTCCATCCCTTCTGCCATTTTCTCTATCCCTCTATTTTATAATCTTATATGTTTAGTTCCCAGTCCTGTCCATCCTGCAGCCATGACTCTGTAATAGCTATGACATCATAGTTTCCAACTTGAATGAAATGGAATACCTTAAGCCCATTTAAATTTGTTCCTTACACTCTCTGCATCTGTATTAAAAACTCTAATTTTGGCTGTGCACTCTATCCTGTCCTTTAGCACCTTTTCATTATTTCTCCCTCCTGTCTTGCTCAGTACACTTCTGCCCCGTTTTGTTCATTCAGTTGGCCCTGTTTGTTCATCCTATTAACCTGTACCTTCTCCTGACACGCTGACCTACTGCTCCTATTCCTACACTCTGCCATACTAGGTTAAACCCTCCTCACTGGCACTAGCAAACAAGATAACAGACTTGATTGTGTGGATTGGTTATTTGACCTATGATCAAACAGTCCAGCAGAATGGGACAAAATTAATTTCTTCAGGTAGCTTAATTGCAACAGCCATTTATTTGAAAAGCTGATACAGTCGAGCACAAAGCAGTTCTATTACTACATTATGCTGCAACATTATGAGTCACTTAACAGTTGGATCTCCAGCACCTGAATTGACCATAGGTGGTTCATTTACAGTGATGAAGAACTCTGCACATCGATGCAATGAGGATACCATTAAAGTAAAAGTACACATCAGCTATGAGAGTGGATGCAACGGACCCATAGTCAATAAACAGGAACATAGATTTCAAGTAATTAGCAGACAGATTTGAGGAATATTGATGAGTGTCTGAAAAGACAGTAAATGCAGAAATCCTCAAAACAATTGCAACACATATAACATGCAATGACATGCTCTAACTTTCAGGGATAGCATTTCTTGCTGTGAAAGACATACTGACCACCATTTGTACCATAAATTATCCAAGTTTTGATGGAATCTTATTTTTAAAGATTTGTGCATCCTAATCATTATATTTCCCAGTTCTTCCTCTCCGCTTTTGTTTTGTTGTTTTTAATTTTTATACATCACCTCCGTTTCTTTAAATTAAATATTTTATAACATTTTCCACATGTAAACAAACTATCCATCATCATCCTAAAGGTACTCAAGAGGTCGTTTGCAAACTCAGATATTGCGCTACCAATACCAGTGTCCATACCATATGTGTTAAATGCATATGGGTTCACCAATAGAGTGGTTAATTTTGATTACTCCAAAGCATTCATTAATAAATGATGTCTCTGTCACTTTAGTTAATGCCAAGCTGAATAATCTGCAATTAAGCCAGAAGCTCCACTCTTTTGAATAAGATTATAACGGAAACCCTCCAATTCTCTGGTACACTTTTCTTATTCTCCTAATTGCTTCACTCAGAATTCTAGATCAGAGATAATAAATAATTGTTTATTTATTGAAAAAACCCAGCCATTCCTTTTGAATGGAAATATTTATGGGACACTTTAGAGATTCACAAAACATCACATGGAATGGAAGTGCTTAATTAGGTATACTATTCGGAGATGAAGGACTCCTTCAAGCAAAGAGGGATACGGTAAACATTTTATTATCTGGCATCTATGGAACCAGAGTGGGTCAATTGATCAAATATTCAAAATAATCAAGAGGTCCACATAATCAATGGAAAAAACATACACTAAGTAATAGAAATACATTGCAAGTGCATAGATACTGTTATACTTTATTTACAGTATAAATCACTTAATTAGTATAGAACTTTGCCTTAAATAAGACATAGCAGCAGAGAGCCTTCTCAATCACACCTTCTAATGACTACTGGGACATCGTAGTAGATCGCAGTACTTGAGGAGAAATTTACTCAAAATCGAATAAATTGTTGATATTTCATGTGGCCATTTGATTGAACAAATATATTCCCATTGAGTTAAATATATTAAAAAGAACTTTAATAATTAGAACAATTAGAATAAAGTCAACTTTGCAGTATTGGAGGTATACAACCTTTGCCAATCTACCAAGAATGCCATTTCATGAGGTGACAGTTAAAACAAAGCTTATTGTAAGCAAAAACTGGGAAATGACACCAAGAAGAACCTTTTCGCACATATAATAGAAGCCAATGATCTAACATTCAAGATGGAAACACATGATAGATAAAGAGCAGAGATAAATTAAAGATTTTGTCACCATGACTTGAGGGGCTGCTTTCACCAGCCCACTGGTGATACTAATAGACCTTATAATCTGACAGAATTATATACCAACTGACTGTCAAAACTCTTCTGGTTGAATAATGCTCTTTAGATATTTTTAAAAATTCATACATAGAATGTAGGAGTCACTAGGTAGGCCAGCAATTATTGCCCATTTCTAATTGCCAAGAGTAAAGAATGAACTACATGGCTATGGATCTGGAGTCACATGTAGGCCGGACAGGCAAGTACATTCAAGAAACAGATGAGCTTTTACAATCAACAATAATTTAATGTGCATTATTTGACTTTTAATTTCAGATTTTTGAAGTTAATTTCCACCAATCTGTGGGTCATCACTTTCCCTACAAACCCACATTGTGGTTCACTCTTAGCTGCCTCTGAAACGATTCGGCGAGCTACTCAGTTCAAAGGCAACAAATGCTAGCTTTGTCAGTGACGTGCTCATATCAAAAACAGAAAATATAAAAAAGAACAATTCGGATTGAAACAAACTCACCTTTACAATAGTCACTTGGGTCTTCTTGTTCTTCATCATCAGATCCCAAAATTTCATCCTCTGGCTCTTGCACCTCAGATTCTGTTGTAGCAGGATGGGCTCTTCGTTGAGGTTCAGGTCTGAAAATATTAGCCAAGAGTTTATTTTCAAATTACTCGTGAAAAACTATTTCCACAGCTAAAACTGTTTTAAATTACCAAAGTGCCCTTCACTGTCCAAATATTATATTTCTAACTTTGCATTTGCTTCCCCTAAAATAATTTCTTCCTTGAATAGCACCACCATTTTAAAAAGGGAGCATCTGGAACATGATGGCAGTTATATGCATTTGAAGACGCTTAGAAATTACATAAAGCCTACATGCAGGTACAGCCAGTAAATAGGCAGGCAAATGTTAAGTTAATCTTTACTGCAGGGCACTGCAATGCAACAGGAAAGCTTGGTGAGATCAAGCCTAATGTTTAGCATACAGTTTTATTCAACTTACCTGAGTGTACATGATATGAGAGGTGGTGCACAAATGTTCTCGAGATTGATTCCTGGGATGAAATGTAATTCTTACAAAAGGAGAGAGTGTAGAATTGGCCTATACCCCCTGCAGTCAACTGACTGGGCAAAACAAAATTGACAGATGGCATATCATGTAGAAAAATGTGAGTTTATCTGCTTTTGTGTGAAGATTGAAAAGTAGAGTGTTACTTAATAGAGACATACTGCAGAGAGCTGTGATAGAGGATTCTGAGCACCTTCTTACATGAAACACAAAACCTGAAATGCAAGTACAGCAAATAAAATGTTGCCTTTCATTTTAAGGGGAAAAAAAATGCAGAAAGAGAAAGGAGTCTTGCAACAACTGTGCAGAGTTGGCAAAACCATGGCCAGATCACGAGAAAGTCTGTGTTTCCTTATCCAGGGATTTGCACTCAGACAATGCATACAAAGTTTTCTGATTTGATACCTGGGATGAAGGGATTATCTTAGATCAAAAGTTAAAAAGCTGGGAATTATACCGGTAGAGGTTTAAAAGAATGAGTGTTAATCTTGCTCAAACAAATTTCTAAGGGGCCTTAATAGGATAGATGCTGTCAGATGTTTCTTTTCAAGGGAATCAGGAACTAGAGGTAAAGCTTATGCATGTGGCACCTCATACTTAAGATGGATATGAAGGAGAATTTCTTCTCAATATTGTGAATCTTTGGAATTCTCCAAGGGTTGCGGAGACTGAAATTTTGAAAATGCTTCAGGCAGAGATGGAATCAAAAAAGTTATGGCCACAGACAGGAAAACAGAGTTGAGATCAGGGTCAGATCAGTTTATGATCTTTATGAATGGCACAACAGGCTCAAGGGGGTTGTTGGCAAACATCTGCTTCTATTTGAGTTCTTATTTCAGAGTATATTTACATCATCCAGCGTAGCAAAATTGATGTATATACACATCTTCTGCAAGGTAGGCCAATTAATTTATTTATAGATGAATTAGCAAATAAAGAAGAAAACTGACAGGGAAAAAAAAAATACGAGAAGTCAAACAATATTAGAGGTGAAATGTCTCAAATTGTATTCAAAGCAGTTTCGCAAAGTAGAACCAGATCCACAATTTAATTCACAAGAAAATGTTCAATCCTTGTGTCATCAAAAGGAATGAGAGAAAGAAAAGGCAAAACTGCATGAAATTACTAAGAAAATGCCTTCCATTGAAATGTCATTTCAGTCGAGGTAAAAAGCACCATTTTGCAAGAATGTTACAGCTACTGCAGAGCCATCCATTAGAGAAATGCACAAGGACTGCAAAATTAATGACTTGCAGGCATGGCCCACATTTAGGTAAACCAGAAGCAATCCACAATAGTTAAAAGAGAACAAAAGGTTACAAAATTTCACAAATTATCTTCTTCTACAGATTGTTCTTCGTGCTCTGTATAGATTGCACAAGATAGAATAAAAATATTCAGACCATAAAGTATCATATCATGAGTTAGTAATGTTTGCAGCAGCAATTTAAATAATGAAATTTTCCAAGCAATTGTATGTTTAAAATATTTAAAAAAACACTAGTAATCTGAATTTAGATTTTAACTCAAGCTTTAATTGTCACTTAATGCTTCAAGTTGTGTTTGTCATTATAAAAAGGCAATGCATTTGGTTATGAATGCCATACTAGCTTTGATACATTTTTCATCCACCCATTCAGACACATAATGACAGACCTATGGAGCAGGTGGGACCCGAAACCCGAACATTTGGCTCACACCAAGGGAAATAACCACTGCACCACAACAGCTCTGTATTACTGGCTTTGCATCATTTTTATTTCCAAAAGGACATAATGTAAAACCACTGAGGGGGAAAACAAGCTATTTGACATTATTGCATCTCATCAAGACCTGCTGCTGAAAAGTTATTTTTAGTTGAAATGGTATATGATCCAACTCCTTCAAGCAAGACGTATGAGGTAACTTTTGTTTGGAATAGAGACAGAAATCATGAGGATCAACCAAACTAGTTACATTGCCATCCAAAGCACACTACATCTTCGTGAAAGTTGACTGTCTTTGACGTATGCACAAAAAGTACTGGAAATCAGGCTTGGCAACTGCTTTCTAAACCAGTTGAAGTATGTGTTCTTAGTTTCTTTTCCCTCAGATGTTCAAGTTTTTAATTCTGCAGCATTCAACAAACCTGGATATTGTAAAAACAGAATTATCACTGCATTTAGGAACACAGGAGGAGCAGGCCATTCAGCTCACTGAAGCTAAGTAGTAAGAGTGTTCATCGCTGTTGCCTGTAGACAGTACCTCTCAAAATTAATACCTAGATAGGGCATAGCCCATGGAAAAACTGATCAGATTTTAGCATTCAGAATACGGGACTTTTTTTTTTAAAAAAAGGATCTGTCAACATTTAGAGATGGGGATAAATTTACCTTATTGACCTTATGAGAGTTGTGTTTGTGATATGACTGACTAATGTCTCCTCAAGGTTTCTTTTATCCTCACCACCCCCTCACACGCATCCCACCCTAACCAGGTAGGGAAAAACCTGAAGAGCTGCCAGATTTGTAAAAATATTAACAGTGTTACAGGTGCGCATTCTACTAAACCTCTCAAATGCTTCGAGTATGCTTTTTCATTTCCTGAAGATAGCTACTCGAGCTAGAACATATTGCTGGATTCAAATTACATTATAGTGCCAATAGGCTATTCAAAACTGTGGAAAATGAATCACGACCATAAGACATAGCAGCAGAAGCAGACCATTCAGCCCAGCCGAATGGAGATCATGGCTGACCCGAATTCTGTGTCGTCCTGGCTTTTCCTCCCACCTCATTGATTATCTTACCTGATTAAATATATTCAGGACTGACAAATATTTAATGACCCAACCTCTGCTACCCTCAGAAGAACTTCCTCCGAATTGGGTGAACCCTAACTCAGATTATACCCTCTGGTCCTAGGCTCTCCCATAAAAGGAAAAACAACCTCTTCACATTTACCCTGTCAAGTCCCCCAAGAATCCTGAATATGGGCCCAAATCTACTTAACCTCCCTCGTAAGAAAATCCCTTTATAACCATAATCAACCTAGAGAACCATCTCTAGACTTCCTTCAATGCCAAAGTTTTCTTTAGATTAGCGAACCAAAACAGTTCGCTATTCTCAATGTGACCTAACAGCCTCTTGTAAACTTTTCATAAGACTTGTATTTTAATAGTCCATTCCCTTTGAAAATTTGTCTTCTCGATCACCTGAACTTGTTTGCTAGCTTTTAATGACTTGTGCATCCCAAATCTCTGCACTACACTTTTCTGCAGGCTTTCACTATTTAAAAAAAATTCAATTCCTGTATTCTTCTTACTGAAGTGCTGAACCTCATTTTTTTTTCACATTATATTCCAACCAACTATGAGTTTGCCCACTTATAGCTATATCCCTCTACAAACTCCTTGCTGCCTCTCCCTTCCAACCTATTTTACTTCGTGGTCACTTTTTTTAAAAAAAATATTCATCATGGGATGTGGGCGTCACTAGTTGAACCAGCATTTCTTGCCCACCCCTATTTGCCCAGAGGGCAGTGAAGAGTCAACCACATTGCCATGGGTCCAAGTCACATACAGGCCAGACCAGGGAAGGATGGCAGATTGCTTTCCTTAACAGCACTTTTTCTGACTGAAGCTTTATGGTCATCATTAGATTTTTAATTCCAGATTATTTAATTCAAATTCAACCATCTGCCATGGTGGGATTTGAATCCATGCCTGCAAAGGTTACCTAGTTCTCTGAATTAATAATCTAGCAATAATACCAATAGGCCACTGCCTCCCCACTAACCTCATCCAAGTCATTAATATATATTGTAATGAATTGTGGTCTCAGCCCTGAACCCCATGGAACTCCACCAATTACAGCCCACTTTATCCCAATCTTGTCTTCTTTAATTTAACCAATCCTCTGTCCATATATGACAGCCTCCCTTCCTCACACCTCCAACACCATGAGTGTTAAGAGTTTTACGTACATCTATTTGAAAATCCAAAAATAACATCTATCCTGCTTGTTAGCTTCTTAGAAAAAAAAATCTAATTAATTTGTCAGCATGCTTTCCCCATCATGAGGCCATGCTGATTCGATTTGATTAAACCATGTATTTCTAAATGCTCTTTATAATCAATTCCAAACTTTCCCTAGGACCGGGGGGGGTATCTAGCATGTAGTTATTTCATTTGTGGCCTTTCCTTTTTTAATAAGGAGTGATACATTGGAAGATTTTCAACTAGAAAGCAAGATTTGCTTCACGATTACTATCAGCAAATCCACAATTTCTGTAACTACTACCTTTAATACCCTAGTGTACAACCTCTAAGGTCCAGGGAACTCAATAGCCTTTAGCCCCATTTTTTTCCCCAGAGTATCTTTTCACTTGTGAGTTATTGTATTTATTTTTTTAAGATTAGATTAGATTCCCTAAGGTATGGAAACAGGCCCTTGGTCCCAACAAGTCCTCACCGGTCCTCCGAAGAGTAACCCACCCAGAGCCATTCCCCTACCCTATATTTACCTCTGACTATGGGCAATTTAACACGGCCATTTCACCTAACTTGCACATCTTTGGATTGTGGGAGGAAACCCCCACAGACATGGGGAGAATGTGCAAACTCCACACAAGTAATTGCCCGAGGCAGGAATTGAACCCTGGTCCCTCGTGCTGTGAGGCAGCAGTGCTAACCACTGAGCCAATTTCTTTTCCCCCTTTTGCCCTTTGATCATTTTGTATTTTTGAAATTGTGTGTTTTATACTGTGAACTCTGATGCAATGTATTTATTAAACTTGCTCTGACTTTACACTGCTTCCCAGCCTCAATCTCTAACTGTGCTATGTTGACGATAGCTTCTCTTTCCCTTTTAATATGTACGACAAAAAACTCCCACTGTCCATCTTGATATTACATGCTAGCTTAGCTTCAAAATTTATATTCTCCCACTATTTCTTTTTTGGTCATCTTTCCTTGGTTTTGAAAATGTTCCAAATCCTCTAGCAGTACAATTTTCTCTTTTAAATTGATTTGATTTTAATATATTAATATAATTTAATTTCAATTCCCATGGTTAATCATGGTTACTTTATCTCCTTTCAAAAGTCCTTGTTCCGCACTTTATATTTATTTATATGTGCAATGGTTGCCATTGTTCATCAACTGTCTTTTCTGCTAAACTCCAGCTAATTCTGGCCTCATTCCTTAGTGACTACCCTTATTTAAGTTTAGCAGTTGTTTTTGATCAAAATTTCTCTGTCAAACTGAATACCAGATTCTACCATGTTATGATTACTGTTTCCGACAGGATTGTTTACTCAGGTCTTTTTATTAAAATTGTCTTAGTACATATTATCAGATCCAAAATAGCCTTATCTTTTGTTGGGTCCACAAGGTAATGTACCAGAAAACTGCCCGAAATGCATTATGAATGCATCCCCTTGCCTACCTCTGCCAATTTGATTTTGCCTATTAACAAGATTAAAGTCATCCATGATCAATATACTTCTTTTTAAACTAACATGCCCTCATTTCCTCCAGATTCATTCTGTTTGACAACATAGCTAATGTTAGGAGTCTATGAACTACTCCCCTCAATGTCTTCATCAATTTGTTATTTCTTACCTTTACCCTTATGGATTCTACATTTTCCGATCCAAGATAATTTTTTGCTATTACATTTATTTCATGTCATCCTAAGAAAGCTACCGCTCCACCTTTGCCTTCCTGTATGTTCTTTTAAAATTAATACACACAAATACTTAATTTGCAGCTTTGACCTCCTTGCAACAATACCTCCCTGATGTCTATAAGATTATACCAAACATTTATTTGCACGATTAAATCATTGTTTGCTTTGAAAGAAAGAAATAACAACCTAACACCATCTTACCTTCTGTTTGTCAATACATTTACCATCATAGCAACAGCTGGGGTCATGAGAGGAAAATGGCAAAATATCCCTTCTCTAACCTAGCACAATCCTATCACTACCACCATGACAGAAGACCTAAGCAAAATTTGGGTCTTTCATGATTACAGTTGATCCAGAAAGTCATCTTACAGTGGATGGTGTAGCCAAGTTATGATCTGAATTAATGAGTGAATGTAGAACAAATCCCATGTCCAATGCAAGAGTGTGAAATACAAATTGCTTAGTTGCACAGGTGACACATTTGAGTCCCAGACAATAAAATCATTTTGACATCCACTTGAGCAAGTCAATAAGTGGTCCAAGAAACTTTCCATTTTGCAAGATTTGGGAGTTCAAGAATCTACTGTTGAAGAAATTCTGGGGTCATATTTGACCCTGAAGTAAATAATTTGCCATCATTTCACAGTCACTGATCTGGTCATAACCACTATATCAAGTGAGACTTTTAACCTAATTTTACGAAGAACAATTACAACAAATACAAACATTAAATAGAACTGCAATGCAACTAAGAAAAATGCAAAATCCATTTAAAAAGTAAATGTCCGGAAACACTAAACTAAAAATGTCAGTGATTAATTTGTTACCTCTTCCATTACAAATTATCTGATAATCAGATAGCCTATCAAAAGAGCTTTTAAAATTTTTGCAACTTACTTCATTACCTAGAAAAACCACCATTGCAAATCAAGAACTAATATTTCTAGACTGAAGTTATAACTGCAAACAAAAAATAACACTCATCAAGGTTTTTAAACTTTATCATCTTTACCATCATCTAAATTCCTGTTCAACTGTCTAATTAGCTATTCAGTCTCATGGTCTTGAGCTCCAAATGATCAAAGTCCAATATTTTCAATTAAACACAGGTCCACCTTAACCCCCAAAATAAACACCTTTAAAATGTTGGTGTTAATTGTGTTAACCACACTGTTGCCACTTCAAATACAATTTACGCTTTCAGCATCACAAATATTTTATGTTTAGTCCGATGCTGCATGTAACTAATGTCAAAGCACATTAAACAAATGCTCAATAATGTGCATTATAATCCACTTAGAATTAGTATTCCCTTTTGTGGCACAGAAAAGAAAACAAGACACACGGCATGCATCTCTACATTGACAATCCACACAAACGCCCATGCATATCCACCCATACAGGAACAAATTGAAAAGCCTGCAACACAGCTAAAAATAAATGCAATACTTAAAAACCAACAAAATACCAATAATCAGGGAGCCAGAATAAATTAATACATTTCAAGAGAATTAACTGACAAAAAAAGCAAGCATGCATATCAAGGCTGCATTCTTCCTTTCCAGAAACAAACACAATAAAGCAAGCTCAGTCATTTTCCAACAAGTATACACAGGTTTAAGAGCCTGGCTTACCTGCTTGTGAGCACCAAGGCTGATACTTACATAAAATATAAATATTTTGTCAAGACATTGGTTTCACTAAAGTATACCTGATCTGAATATCAATTACCTGGTGACTGCTTTTAAAAAAAGCCACCATTAAAAAAGAGCTACATGATCAGATGCACCTGCATTCCCATCTTACTTCATATTGCCTAGGAAATCACAAAATCAATTTGTACTATTTGAAAAAAAAAATGAATGCTAGCAATCAAAGTCCTGCCCAATTTCATACCATTTTAAAGTAACTGTAGGTTGGAAAGCCCTTGGCTTTATGGCATTTTAAAATACATACAATTTACAGTACCTGCATGAAGCTCTGATACCCATTGACGGTGGCAGCCCAGAAGACAGTTCACAGATTTTCTGTAAAGCCATCGACAAAAATTTCAGCTGCCTTTGCACGGGTGCACTGCAGGCAGTGATCAGCTTCTGAGCTAACAGTCCTCTAAAAGCACAAGCAACAAATACTCCTCCACCTAGCTGCAGAAAGACTATACTGCATTGCAGGTGAACACCCTCAAACTTTAATAACCATTTCCTTGTTATTTATTTCGGATGCAAACGTTACATGATTGAAAAAACATCCTGTCACTGAGATGCAACAAACCAATATAATATAGATAAAGCATTGATAGGTTGGCTAGTTAAAGCTGGCAAGTCACCAAGAAAATTAAAATGCTGAGAATTCTGAGGAAGTGAAGAGTGGAAATTGTTGACACGCTTGCCACAATCTCTGAACCCCAGAATGCAGCCAGAGAACTGAAAGAATGCATGCATTACACCTTTGCAGTAAATGCAGATGGAAAGATAAGTCCAACAGATCTTGGTCAGGTAAATCTCAGTGGTGGGAAAGCTTTTAGAAGTAATAATTCATGATAAAGCTAACTGTTACATGGATAAAAGTGGATTAATTAAGTAAACCCAGCACAAATACAAGACCAAATCATGTTTAACGGACACTGTAGTTTTCGGACAAGGCACCAGTGGTTGAGGAGGATAATGTGGTTGACATGTCATACGTGGACTTCCAAAAGACATCTGATAGACAAGTGCCAGCAAAGTTAGAGCTCAGTGAATAAAAGGTTTAGCTGCAGATGGACATGAATTTGGCTGAATGATAACAGATGAACAACAGTTTTTCAGACTGGAAGTTACACAGGGGTTCCACTGAGGTCTGAAGCTAGGACTCTGACCTTTTCTGAATATAGATTAAGAACTTTCACTTGGGTATGCAGGGTACAATTTCAAAATTTGCAGATGACAAAACTTGTAAATATTATAAACTGAAGAGTTTAGTGATAACCTTGAACTGGACACGTAATGGTGGAATGAGTGGACCAGTAGCAGTTAAGTTTAATGCAGTCAGTACAAATGATTCATTTTGATAGGAAGAATGAGTAGAGGTTAAAAAAACAGATAATTCCAAAGGGGATACAGGAACAGAAGTATACATACAAAAAACTTAAAAGGTGACAGGGCAAGAAGACAACTAATAAAGCACTGCTATCCTGGGCTTCGTTAAGAGAGGTCTACAGCACAAAGGCATAGCAATAAATATGTATAAAACACTAGTTTGACTTCAACTGAAATGTTTTGTGCTCACTTCATGCAACCACATTGTCAACAAGAATATGAAGGCATTACAGATATTTGAAAATGGAAAAATGAATTAGAACCTTCAGTAATGTGGATATAGTAAGTGGGACGGTTCTCTTGTAGAACAGAAATCCGAAGAAATGACAGAGGAGCATAAAATAAGGGATTTGGCCAGAGTAGATGGAGAGAAACCGTTGGTTGGGATATCTGGTCGGCATGGATGGGTTGGTCCGATGGGTCTGTTTCCATGCTGTGTCTATGACTCTAATCAAGAACCAGATGATATTGATTTAATGCAATAGGCAAAAGGAGCAATTGTGTTGCGAATCACAATCAGTAGGAGGCCATTCTACAGTGTTCACACTGGCTATCTGAAGGAGTAATTCACATCCTCCGCGTCCCTTGACCCACATCCCTTCCATTCAGATACTGATAGCGTATTTAGAAAATTTTGCAGCACCAGAGGTCACTCTGCCCATTGCTTCTGTGCCAGCTGAAAAAAAAGGCTTCCATCTCGAAGCCATTTTTCCAGCAGCTAGTCTGTACCATTGGAATTACAGGACGCTGATAACTTTGCTGAACAGCCTGTGAGATAACACTTAATCAAATTTTTTTTGGAAGTCTATTTGCACATCAATCACATTACCCTCATCAATCTCTTTGTCACCTTAACAAAAAAATTGAGTGTTAGTTTAACATGATTTGGTCTTAAATGCGAGCTGAATTTCCTTAATTAAACCAATTTTTCCTGAGCAATGCTTACTTTATCTTCAGGATGCGTAGCCAGACACCCTTTTAATGAAGTTGAGGAAGTCTGTCTCTACCAACCTTTTAGCTTGCAAGTTCCAGATATGTATCACCCGCTGGTAGAAACCTCAGACAAGAGGAGGAGGAAAGATTTTTCACCCAACCACTTTCAATCCATGCCTCCTAATCACTGATCCCTCTGCACAGGGAAATAGGTCATTCCCAGCTACTCTATACAGCTCCTTGCGATTTTATACATTGCAATCAAATTTCCTCTCAGTCTGTCCAATCTTTCCCCATGGCGCCAATGTTCCAGTACTGCAAACATCCTAAACAAAATAATCATGCGCGCAGAGTCATAGATTCCAGAGTGCGGAAGCAGCCATTGGCCCATAGAGTCCTCACTGACTCTCCGAAGAGCATCCTACCTAGACCCAGTCTCCCTACCCATGTAACCCTGCATTTCCTATGGTAAATCCACCTAGACTGCACACCCCCAGATACTATGGGCAATTTAGTATGGCCAACCCACCTAACTTCCACATGTTTGAACTGAGGGGGGCAACCGGAGCACCCAGATTCCTACCACAGACCAAAGATGTGCAAGTTGGGTTGTAACTTAACTCTTTTGTACAGCTCCAGCACCATACCACAACTCCTATTCAAACTTGAGCTAATAAAGTTTCCATTTTGTCCTTAAGAATCCTAGAATACCCACATGCCACAAGATAAGCACTGAAGATTGGAGCCACATTATCATTTTGTTATTTAATTAAAAACCTTATTACTGCTAATAAACATTACTAACACCAATCAACTTTACCAATACCAGAAAACTTTAACTACTACTTAAATCTTGCTATCAACAAACCCCTTTTATTAAAATTCTAACTCATAGAATGCAGGCTTCTCTGACCATTCCAGTATAGCATATCTTGCCAATCCCCAATTGCCCAGAGGGCAGTTAAGAGGCAACCACATTGTTCTGGGTCTGAGTCACATGTCGGCCAGACCAGATAAGGACGACAGATTTCCTTCCCTAAAAGGAATTTAGTGAGGCAAGTGGGTTTTTCTGACAAATGATGATGGTTTCACGGCCATCATGAGACCCTTAAATCCCGATTCTTCATTAAATTCAAATTCTACCATCTGCCATGGCAGAATTTGAACCTGGTTCCCCAGCATATTAACAGAGTTTCTGGATTAACAGTCTAGCAATAATACCACTACGCCATTGCGAATACTAAAAAATCTTACCAGTACTTAACAGAGCCCTCTTACTTATGATATTAGAACATGTAAGAATTACAAGATAGACTAATAGCTATGTTACTATTTCTTACATTTTTAAACGGCTGGCTGCTTACAATGTCCCTAAGCAGGATTCTAAACGTATGATTTTGGCTTACACATGTCCCTTTCTGCCTCTTGAATTTCTTACACCATTCATCAAGACCCATGACACACATCAAGCCTACAATCATGTGTACTGCCTAAAACCTTCACTTCTCAATTAACAAGTCAATCTCCCTCTGCCTTAAAAATAATCAATGGCTCAGCATCCAATGTTTTCTAGGGAAAAAAAAACACTCCACAGTGACATCCCTCAGGAAAAAAATCTCTTCATTTCCATCCTAAATCAGACACTCAATTTTTCTTAAAAGCTGTGTACTCTAGTTCTAGTCTCTTCCAGAAAAGGAAGCATCCAACTATCATTCACGTCATAAACTGTCAAATTTCCTGCATGCCACAGTTAGATTTCTCTTGAATCTGGTGTCCTCCTGAAGCTGCAGTTGGATCAGTCCCAACTCCCATTTTGCCACAACCTGGCATCTGCTCCCTCCTCTGAAGGCAACCTCCCCTTTTAAATATAGTGAGCGGTTAGGATGTAGAATTTGTAGCCATAAGGCTGGTGGAGGAAAATTCAATAAAGGCTTTCAAAAGATAATTGGATAATTATCAGAATTTAAAATACAAACTTGTAGGGTTATAAGTAAAAGGAAAGGGTGTGCAACTCCATGGGCTCAATGATCACTTTCCATGCTGTCATCATTCTATAATATGAAAGATGGACATTGCAGTGTATTGTACTTCTGAAATTGGACTGGAAGCTACTTTGAATGAAGGTGCCTGTGCATATACACATCTGTAAGGCAGTGAGCTACCTCCATCATTAAAATAATCAAAACCATGCAGTACTGGAGGGTCATACATGTCTCCAAGTAAGTGGTAACAAGCACTATTGAAGACCAGCACTTCTTTGAGACAAAGCATGGTTCTGCTACCGAACCGGTGTCTCACAGTAAAATTTCTAAGCACAAGACCTGCACACCTGCATTATATCCAACAATTTATTTAATGATGAGAATAACTATAGTGAGATGCAAAACAAGGGAAAATAATCTGTAGATTCAAAAACATACAGTTCCGAAACAAAAACCAAAAAACATGATAAAACCAGTTCCTCAACCAATGAGGTATTAACTAAAGAAAAACTTAATGTCTTTTTGCTGTGACTGATCACTATTCTTGAACAATTATTTGTTTAAAACAAAACTATCGTATTTTCTAGGGTGTAGGTTTGCTCACTGAGCTGTAGGTTTGATATCCAGACATTTCATTACCTGGTTAGGTAACATCATCAGTGGCAACCTCCAAGTGAAGCGCTGTTGTCTCCTGCTTTCTATTTATATCCTTCTCCTGGATGGGATTCCTGGGGTTTGTGGTGATGTAATTTCCTGTTTGTTTTCTGAGGGGCTGATAGATGGCATCTAGATCTATGTGCTTGTTTATGGCGTTGTGGTTGGAGTGCCAGGCCTCTAGAAATTCTCTGGCATGTCTTTGCTTCGTCTGTCCCAGGATAGATGTGTTGTCCCAGTCGAAATGGTGGTTTTTTTCATCTGTGTGTAGGGCTATGAGGGAGAGGGGGGTCATGTCTTTTTGTGGCTAGCTGGTGTTCATGCATCCTGGTGGCTAACTTTCTTCCCGTTTGTCCTACGTAGTGTTTGTGGCAGTCCTTGCATGGAATTTTGTAGATGACGTTGGTTTTGTCCATGGGTTGTACTGGGTCTTTTAAGTTTGTTAGTTTTTGTTTGAGAACTAGGATTCCGAGGGGTCTCAGCAGTCTGGCTGTCATTTCTGAAACAACTTTGATATATGGTAAGGTGGTTCGGGTTTCTAGCTGTGTTTTGTCTGCTTGTCGTGGTTTGCTCTTGAGGAATCTGCGCACTATGTTTTTTGAGTATCCGTTCTTCTTGAATACGTCGTATAGGTGGTTCTCCTCTGTTTTTTGAAGTTCGTCTGTGCTGCAGTGTGTGGTGGCTCATTGGAATAGTGTTCTGTTACAGTTTCGTATTTTCTGCCTGTTTAATTGGATGCCTTCATGCTCATACTGAGCTTCAGATTATCTGTGTTAGCAGCATTCGTGCCTTGGGTTTATGGGTTCAGGACAGTGAAAGAGGGTTAGAAAAACTCATCTCTAGCCTTCCTAATGTACAGCAAAGCATCTGCCCATTGGACAGGGTAAAGGGGAAAAAAAAGAACATGAGGGTATATTTTAGAATTGAACAAACATTTTTGTTGTATGTTTCTGAAAGTGGGTGGTAACTTATTTTTCGAAAGGAAGAGCCACCAAATCGCAGGACAAAGGAATTCCCTTAGTTCCAACACCCCTCCTGACCTTGCAAGAGTGTGTGTGTCAATTAGTCATAGATTCATAGACACATACAGCACACAAACAGACTCTTTGGTCCAATTAATCCATGACAACCAGATATCCAAAACTAATCTAGTCTCACTTGCCAGCACCCAGCTCATATCCCTCCAAACCTTTCGTATTCATATACCCATCCAGACGCCTTTTAAATGTTGCAATTGTACCAGCCTTCACCACTTCCTCTGGCAGCTCATTCCATACACATACCATCCTCTGCATGAAAAAGTTGACCCGTAGGCCTCTTTTATATATTCCCCTTTCGCCCTAAACCTATGCCCTCTAGTTCTGGACTCCCCCACCACAGGGAAAAGGCCATGTCTATTTATCCTATCCATGCCTCATGATTTTATAAACCTCTATAAGATCACCTCTCAGCCTCAGACGCTCCAGGGAAAAAAGCCCCAGTCTTTTCAACCTCTCCCTACAGCTCAAATCCTCCAACCCTGGCAACATCCTTGTAAATCTTTTCTGAACTCTTTCAAGTCTCACAATATCCTTCTGATATAAAGAGACTAGAATTGCGCACAATATTCCAACAGTGGCCTAACCAATGTCCTGTACAGCCGGAACATGACCTCCCAACTCCTGTACTCAATATCTTAACCAATAAAAGAAAGCAAATCAAACGCCTTCTTCACTATCCTATCTACCTGCGATTCTCTCTACTTGCAAGGAACTGTGAACCTGCACCCCAAGGTCTCGTTGTTCAGCGACACACTCCAGAACGTTACCATTAAGTGTATAAGATGTGCTTTCCCAAAATGCACACCTCACATTTATCTAAATTAAACTCCATCTGCCACTTCTCAGCAACATTGGCCCAACTAATCATGATCACATTGTAATCCGAGGTAACCTTCTTCGCTGTCCACTACATCTCCAATTTTGGTGTCATCTGCAAACTTACTAACTATTCCTCTTCTGCTCACATCCAAATCATTTATATAACTGACAAAAAGTAGTGGACCCAGCACCGATTCTTGTGGCACTCCACTGGTCACAGGCCTCCAGTCTGAAAAACAACCCTCCACCACCACCACTCTCTGTCTTCTACCTTTGAGCCAGTTCTGTATCAAAATGGCTAGTTCTCCCTGTAATCCATGAGATCTAACCTTGCTAACCAGTCTCCCATGGGGAACCTTGTCAAATGCCTTAATGAATTCCATATAGATCACATCTCCCACTCTGCCCTCATCAATCCCCTTTGATTTTTTTTTGAAGTAACAAGTTTGTGAGACATGATTTCCCATGCACAAAGCCATGTTGACTATCCTTAACCAGTCCTTGCCTTTCCAAATACATGTACATAGTATCCCTCAGGATGCCTTCCAACAACTTGTCCAGTCTATAGGTCCTGGCTTGTCCTTACCACCTTTTTTTCTTTAAATGTAAGACAGATCAAAAAGAAATTGTAGGCTATTGACTTTGAAAAGGAAGTATAGAGGATTATTTTTCTTAAAAAGCAGCTTAGAGTAACTGAACAAAATATTCAAAAAACCTGATCAAATTTTCCTCCTTTAAAAAAACAGTAATCACAGAAGGCAAGTGTACTGCTCCACCTACCTTGAACTAACCACGACAAATTGAGATGAGCCACTTTCCTCAAAGTAATTCCCTAAGCCATTGCATATAAACAGTTAATCGATTCCAGCATTTAACTCAAGAACATTTTTGCAGAAACCTAAAAGTCTACTGTGTACTTGACGAAGGAATAGTGCATTCTGAAGAGGATAATTCTGAAGAGGATAAGAAATCATTCAAAAATAACTTAAGGTTTTAGATATGGAGATTAAGTTTCAATACATAAATGAAGAACCAAGTTTCTTTGAGAAACCCATATCTCAAAATAAAGGTTTCAGATTCTTGTCATGAAGCTAAATATATAACCTGACCTAGTTTTTAAGGAATTCAGTTAGAGTATTAAACAGTTTTCGCTGTTTTAAAGTAATAATTGGAAGGAATTCTTGCTCAAATGTAATGGCAAATTTGCAATAACTGCAACATATTTTACTTCAACATTGCGCAATGTTCATTTATAATTCCTGTGTATTGTGATCCTATCAAATACAATTGACCTTACAAAATTACAAAAATCTATGGCAGTGATCACAAATATTCAGGTCATTGGCAATCAAAATTCCAATGTTCTAATTTTAATGAACATTTAATTAGCAAGTACTCTTCCGAGGGTCGGTGCGGACTTGCAGGGCCGAATGGCCTGTTTCCACACTGTCGGGATTCTATGATTCAATAAATTCAAATTTAAAAATAACTACGCTTCTCAAAGAAATTCTGGGTACACATTTGCTGTGCTTATATTCAATGTTGCCCTTGCAACATAGATATTTGTGTTCACTGATCTCAGAGGCCCAAGTAAAAATTAAGTGTATATTGTAGTACAAGTTATGACAAGGCATAATTTGAAGAAATTCTTAAAACATATGTAAATTTTTGTTCATTTTGATGTTGGCTCAGATAGTGAATGCAAGCAACAATTTTAAACACAACAGAAGCATGAACATAGCAAAAACTATTTATAGTAACAGAAGAACCCAAGGGTGTATAACAAGCAATCCTATGTCAGTATATGCCTCCTTTTTCCAGATCCTGCAAACATTAAAACATTTTTTGGAGCATGACCATCTATCAACTAATCATCACCTTAAAGTTAAGTTAAACAGCCAACCATGACAAGCAGGTGCCAAACCATAGAAATGTACTTGAAAAGTACTCCTTTCTGGCAGGACTCCCCTGCCGATATCAAACACTGCAGAATAAGAATGATGTGTATTCAAGCACCATTTCAAACACTTCACACAATTCAAACTGACATTCTAGTGCAGTACTGATGGACTGCTACATTTTGGAAGTGCAATCTTTTGGAGGTGACAAAAAAAACGAAATCCTGTCACATGCGACTAACAAACCCGACTGCTGTGATGAAAGATGTACATATCATTTGGGAATTTGATTTTTTCCAAAAACAGGCGGAAAGATTTTGGCCTCCATCCTGCAAAAGTTAACTTTGGAGGTCAGAAAGAAATTTGGAAAAAAAGACCTAAATACATCATATCCAAAAAAAACATACAATTTATTAATTGCCTAGTCAGCTACCTTTGGTATTAACAAATGAACTGCCCATACTACTGAGCTTATGACAGAGAAAAAAACAACAAAAATCAGAGGAGTCTAGTAGTTAAGTTTGAACACAGTTTAGAAAAATTGGGTTTCAATTTCACACAAGCAGAAAAATACATTTTTCAGTTCAGAAGAGCAGTTTTCATCCTTAGGTAGTTTGTTGTAGAAATTCCATGTTGAGTATGTTTCTGGAGAAGTTTCAAGCTGTTCAAACCAAAGAGATTTAGGTCATCAGAACTGAAAGGACACTCAGGCTATCAAAACTGTAAGGTCCTATAACTGTTTCACCAATCCAAGAAGGTAAACTAAAATGATTCCATTAAAATAAGTGGCATTTCTCTGGGAATGACTGTTAAAGCACATTGCTGAGAAAAAGGCTGAACGTGTTTGGTGTTAAGATACTTTCAAATTTACTTATATACATATGTAGTTATGTTTGTTTCCCGCCTCCCATGAAATAAACTTCTGTTCCAGAGTTTAAAGAAAACATTGGTAGTCTCTTGTAAACATGTCCAGTATCTGATTACCACTGAAATCAACTGCATAGATAAAATATTTACTACATCAAGCAAGCTAGGTTTCATTCTGGGAGTAAAGTGTTACTATCCAATTTTATCAGCTGGGATCATCACACTGCACTTTGAAGATCAGCAAGATGACTTCCTCCAGCGTTCTCCCCTCAAAAAGCACTTTACACAGATCATTTAGTGTTGTCTGAGACACCAAAATTGTCTCCATTGTTTCTCTGCATTATAACATTTTGACTATACTTCAAAAACATATCAATGCTTTGGGACATTCTGAAAGAAATGAAAGATGCTACTGAATTGCAAGCAATTTATTTCTCTTTCTCAACCTCAACTAAGATAGCTAACCTAATATGTGCAGGCTAAATTCAATGCCAGTTATGTACCGGCCTCAGTCAGACAAAAATAACTCTAGTTAATTGCAACCGAAAATCTGAATCGCAATTTTATATTCTGACGAAAAGTAATTGATTGCTGTGCCAATGATATTTATTCAATTGCTTCCAGGTAAACTTTCAAAAAATGAAACTGGGGCCAAACTTTTATTACCTCTAATGATTTGCCTTTGTTCTTCTATAATATAAGCAAGATACAATTCATGGAAGTCACATTATGAAGTAGAATCTCACACCTATTATATCGAAACAAGTGTAAGGATATTACACAGCATACAAAAACTGTAGATAACCCACTGGTTTGCAGTAGAAACAAAAATTAATGCAACATCCAAATCGCTGCTTTTATTGCTTTACACAAAATATTGGGTTTACTATGGTAGAAACTGAAATATTCTAGTCACTTCCTTAACTGCCAAAATAGCAGAGAACAGACCTACAATATTAAAAATCTTGAATACAGTAGACAATTTTAAAAAGTGAATATCTGGATCACAGCAGTAATCTCTTGTAAAACAACATCTAACAGCCAGCAGTCTATAGAATCTTTCAAAAGGCTTGCAAATAACAAAAGGCTTGCCTACGCAGTTTTTTAAAAAATTTGGAATACAAGTGACAGAAACTTAAAATTATACAATGCAAAAAGGTGTTATTCTGCTCTATATTCAAGTTATTTCATCTCCCCCCGCCCCCGATCTCTTCACATGTAGTCCTACATTTTTCCTTCAAATATTTATTCAGTTCCCCTGCTCCTATGTCTTATAGCCTTCTAGTCTTTTGCATGTTACTGTTTGAATCTACTTCCACCACACTACCAAACAATGCAGTACAGATCACAACTCACTCAGTTCAGAAAAAGGTTCTCATGTCATGTCAGCTTCTTACACCAATCATCTTAAATCTGCATCTTCTTGTTAGAGACTCTTCAGTAACTGTAAATTATTTCTCTTTCAGCATAGGAAGTTTTGATTTTTCACAACCCATCAAATATCCACTTCTCCTTAAATCACAAAAAAAACTGTGGATGCTGGAGATCTGAAATTAAAAAAATAGTGGTCATGAAATTCAACAGGTCGAGCAGATCCACGGAGAGGGAAACAGTTAAAATGGAGTTCAATGGGACTGTGCAGAACTGCTCTGGTCATATAGACCTTGAAATATTTCTCTCCACAGATGCTGCTAGACCTTCAATACTGTTCTCCTAACCTTGTCTGTTCAAAGAATAAAGGACATTGGCTTCTTCTGTGATTCCATATAACCGACCTTCTAAGGCCTCAACATCCTTCTAATGCCTCAGAGTAAGTGTTGGAATGTAATACTTCACCTGAGGTCTACTTGATGATTTATATAGTTGACGTAATTTACTTCCGTTTTACTCTTCACATCTACCAATAAAGCAAAGATTCCAAAAGGCTATATCAACTTATGTCACATTCAAATATTTGTGTTGATACAGTATGTTTCTACTTTGCAGAAGATTTAAAATCGAAACAGTTTGTGTGTTTTACCTCATTCTTCTCATCAAAATATAAGATTTCATAGTTAATTTTACTTGTGTCTGTCCAAATCTATGGCACCTATTAACGAACCAATAGAGTGATGGTTCAGTGAGTATCATCCTTGTCTCCAAGTCACAGGGTTGAGTGTTCAAGTACAACTCCAGAGCTTGAACATAAATCAAGATGGACATTCTGGTGCAAAACTCCAAGTGGGCTTCATTGCTGAAGGCGAAAGTGAGGACTGCAGATGCTGGAGATCAGAGTCAAGATTAGAGTGGTGCTGGAAAAACACAGCAGGTCAGGCAGTACATGAAGGGCTTTTGCCCGAAACGTCAATTTTCCTGCTCCTCGGATGCTGCCTGACCTGCTGTGCTTTTCCAGCACCACTCTAGTCTTGACTTCATTGCTGAAGGTACTGTTATTCAGATGAGATGTTAAAATGAAGTTCTGCCTGCTCACGTAGATGAAAAAAGATTCCACATCCTATTTCTAGGAAGATCAGGTTCGCTGTCAATTGCATCTTGGACAGTACTCATCGTCAAAATCAATTCCACAAAAGTCAGACTATCCAGTCAATTAATCACACTGCTGTTTGAAAGTCTGCTGTGTGCAAATTGACTGTCACACTTCCTATGTCCCAGCAGTGATTATATTTCAAAAAGAACTACAGAATTCAGAAAATGATTTGAGACATCTCAACTGTCATGGAAAAGTGCTGTGTGAATGCAAGTCTTCTTTAAGAGTTTTCAATCATTCCAGTCGCTGGTATTTCATGCCAAATTGGTTCAAAAGTTTAAAGAGATCCAATGAATACATACTAACCAATAAAATTGGCATTGCTGTAGAGTCCTGGTCATTGCTCCCAATAAACACACTGCATAGAATTATTTTGCTGCATTCAAAGAAATAGACATGCAGAAGCCCTTCAAAACCCCTTTCTAAAATGTACTGACAATAGCTTCACTTCAGAAAGAAATTCTGCATATATGAAGGAAATTCCAGCCCAACATGTATTTCACTGCAATTTACATAAAAAAACACTTGACTGCAGAGAAATAACCTAAGAAGGACAGAGACAAGTTAATTAGGTAGAGAAACAAAAGATGATAATTGATTTATAAATGAAGGATGGATTGGGCGGGAAGTGGAGTTGGAGAGAGAGAGAGTCGGGAAGGTATGGGAAAGGGGAAAGAGATAGAGAGACAGGGAAAGAGGAAGAATGAGAAATAAAAATGTTATAGTTTAGAAAGCAGTAATGGATGGATGCTGAACTTTACATACATAGAGGGGAGTGTAAATAACAAACTGAATAAATTTGAATTCAATAAAAATCCAGAATAAAAATCTAGCCGAATACAACCCTCAACTACTGTCAATTGGTATAAAAACCTACCTGGTTTGCTAATGCCCTTTAGGGAAGGAAATGCATCCTTACCTGGCCTGGCGTACCTGTGAATCAAGACCCAAGCAATGTGGTCAGTTCTTAACTGCCCTCTGGGCAATTTGGAATGCACACAAAATGATCTAGCCAGTAACACCAACATCCCTTGAACAATATTTTGAAAAGATGCAAAATAAAAACAAGGCCTCTACGATATTATAAATAGGGGCTCAGTATACAAAAACCAAAGTAAACTGTTTTAGGATACAGTGTAGTATGCCCAATGATGATCAAGCTGTTCAGACTGCAGATGTTTAATCAGTAACATTCAAAAGGCACAAATTTAAAATCATCAACTGGAACAAAGGTTAAAAGTTGCTTTATAAAACATGCAGCAGTTTGTTTGGATCTGGAATAGTACACTCAAATTGATGGCAAGGGAAACGTGAATGGAATAAACTGGATAGCAATCTCAAGGTGGTAGCATATGTGCCAAGGATCTCCTTTGATTTTATAATACCATGAGTGTGCACATTCTAATTTTAAACCTAAACGACAGTCAGTCAGTGAGGTAGGATTTTCACACAACAACGAATGTCTCAATCTGACTAGCAATGCTGCCATTTCCTTTGAAGCAATGTAGTTTCAGCATCAGGACACACCTCTATTTTGTCACCAAACATTTCCTTGTTGCTTGAATGCAAGCTTGTTCGTTTATTCACTTGCACTATCTTTGACCAGCTTGCAGATACTACATTTAAGGAAAGCAGTGAACCAAAAAGTGATTTAAATTCACACAGAAATCAAGAAAAATAATTTAAAATTTTGCAAAACAGTGATGTTAATAAATTAGCGCATTAGAATTTGTGCCCAAAGTAGTTTTTTTTTAAAATTGCAGAAATTTAAAATGTTCAATGAAATGAAAAATATTTTAGTCCCTCACTTCTCTTCAACCAGAAATTCTCAGCATTTAGCCAACCTTGTTTTCACTGAAAATTATACAAACAAATATAAACAAGACGACTTTTTGGTGCATATTTCTTCGAGAGGTCTATTTAACTTAGCCAATTTCATATAACTGTCACAAACAGAAACCATCTGAATTATCTAACCACTTTACTAAACGTTAAACTGAACCTTACAAGAAATATAGACAGTAATACCATAAACAAAAAATTTAGGCCTTCAAAATCAAAATGGTGGTGGTGACAAGTAGGTTCGTGAATGACAAAGATTGGCTAGATGGTTGACAGTGAAGAGGGTGGTATTAGGTTACATGATATAAACAGATTGGTCAGATCAGTGGAATTTAACCCTAATAAATGCAGGGCGATTAACTTTGCAGAAGGAACAAGATAAGGGAGCACTCAATGAGCAGCAAGACACTAAGAAGCTCAGTGAAACAGATCTTGGGGTACTTAGAGTCATAGGGATGTACAACATTGAAATAGACCCTTCAGTCCAACCTGTCCATGCCGACCAGAGATCCCAACCCAACCTAGTCCCACCTGCCAGCACCAGGCCCATATCCCTCCAAACCCTTCCTATTCATATACCCATCCAAATGCCTCTTAAATGTCGCAACTGTACCACATCCTCTGGCAGCTCATTCCATACACGTACCACCCCCGGCGTGAAAATGTTGCCCCTGAGCTCTCTTTTTATATCTTTCCCCTCTCACCCTAAACCTATGCCCTCTCGTTCTGGACTCCCCGACCCCAGGAAAAAGACTTTATTTATCCTATCCATGACCCTCATAATTTTGTAAACCTCTATAAGGTCCCCCCTCAGCCTCCAACGCTCCAGGGAAAACAGCCCCAGCCTGTTCAGCCTCTCCCTGTAGTTAAGATCCCCCAACCCTGGCAACATCCTTGTAAATCTTTTCTGAACCCTTTCAGATTTCACAACATCTTTCCGATAGGAAAGAAACCAGAATTGCACACAGTATTCCAACAGTGGCCTAACCAATATCTTGTACAGCCACAACATGACCTTCCAACTCCTGTACTCAATACTCTGACCAATAAAAGAAAAGCATACCAAATGCCTTCTTCACTATCCCATTTTTCTGCAACTCCACTTTCAAGGAGCTATGAACCTACACTCCAAGGTCTCTTTGTTCAGCAACACTCCCTAGGACCTTACCATTAAGTGTATAAGTTATGCTAAGATTAGCTTTCCCAAAATGCAGCACCTCGTATTTATCTGAATTAAACTCCATCTGCCACTTCTCAGCCTATTGGCCCATCTGGTCCAGATCCTGTTGTAATCTGAGGTAACCCTCTTTGCTTAAAAATGTGTTGCTGGAAAAGCGCAGCAGGTCAGGCAGCATCAAAGGAGCAAGAGAATCGAAGTTTCGGGCATAAGCCCTTCTTCAGGAAATGGTTAGTTCTCCCTGTATTCCATGAGGTCTAACCTTGCTAATCAGTCTCCCATGGGGAACCTTGTCGAAAGCCTTACTGAAGTCCATATAGATAACATCTACTGCTCTGCCCTCATCAATCTTCTATGTTTCTTCTTCAAAAAACTCAATCAAGTCTGTGAGACATGATTTCCCATGCACAAAGCCGTGTTGACTATCCCCAATCAGTCCTTGCCTTTCCAAATACATGTACATCCTGTCCCTCAGGATTCCCTCCAACAACTTGCCCACCACAGACACCAGGCTCACTGGTCTATAGTTCCCTGGCTTGTCTTTACCGCCCTTCTTAAACACAGTGGCACCACATTTGCCAACCTCCAGTCTTCTGGCATGTCACCTGTGACTATCGATGAGACAAATACCTCAGCAAGAGGCCCAGCAATCACTTCTCTACCTTCCTACAGAGTTCTCGAGTACACCTGATCAGGTCCTGGGGATTTATCCACCTTTAACCGTTTCAAGACATCCAGCACTTCCTCCTCTGTAATATGGACATTTTGCAAGATGTCACCATCTATTTCCCTACAGTCTACATCTTCCATATCCTTTTCAACAGTAAATACTGATGCAAAATATTCATTTAGTATCACCCCCATTTTCTATGGCTCCACACAAAGGCCACCTTGCTGATTTTTGAGGGGCCCTATTCTCTCCCTAGTTACCCTTTTGTCCTTAATATATTTGTAAAAACCCTTTGGATTCTCCTTAATTCTGTTTGCCAAAGCTATTTCATGACCCCTTTTTGCCCTCCTGATTTCCCTCTTAAGTATACTCCTACTTTCTTTATACTCTTCTAAGGATTCACTCGATCTATCCTGTATGTACCTTACATATGCTTCCTTCTTTTTCTTAACCAAACCCTCAATTTCTTTAGTCATCCAGCATTCCCTATGCCTACCAGCCTTCCCTTTCACCCTGACAGGAATATACTTTCTCTGGATTCTTGATATCTCATTTCTGAAGGCTTCCCATTTTCCACCTGTCCCTTTCCCTGCAAACATCTGCCTCCAATCAGCTTTCGAAAGTTCTTGCCTAATACCATCAAAATTGGCCTTTCTCCAATTTAAATTTCAACTTTTAGATCTGGTCTATCCTTTTCCATCATTATTTTAAAACGAATAGAATTATGGTCGCTGGCCCCAAAGTGCTCCCCCACTGGCACCTCAGTAACCTGCCCTGCCTTATTTCCTAAGAGTAGGTCAAGTTTTGCACCTTCTCTAATAGGTTCATCCACATACTAAATCAGAAAATGGTCTTGTACACACTTAAGAAATTCCTCTCCATCTAAACCTTTAACACTATGGCAGTCCCAGTCGATATCTGGAAAGTTAAAATCCCCTACCATAACTACCTTATTACTCTTACAGATAGCTGAGATCGCCTTACAAGTTTGTTTCTCAATTTCCCTCGGACTATTGGGGGGTCTATAATACAATCCCAATAAGGTGATCATCCCTTTCTTATTTCTCAGTTCCACCCAAATAACTTCCATGTATGTATTTCCGGGAATATCCTCTCTCAGCACAACTGTAATGCTATTCCTGTACAAAAGATGCAATTGCAGTGGAGGGAGTACGAAGCAGATTCACCAGGATGTTGCCTGGGATAGAGCATTTCAGCTATGAAAAGAGATTGAATAAACTTGAGTTGCCTTCTTTGGAGCAGAGAAGATTTGGGAGCAGGGGGTACCTAACAGAGGTGTATAATATTATGAGTGGCATGGGCAGGATGAATAGAAAGCAGCTACGCCTATTAGTTGAAAGAGGAATAACAAGACAGCCATCATTTTAAAGTGAAAGACAGGAGTTAAGTGAGTTTTAAAAGACAAACCTTTGCATCCAGAGGATAGTAGGGGTCTGGAATGCACTGCCTGGGACAGCAGTTGAGGCAGGAGACTTCACAACATTTACAAAGTACTTGGATGCTCACTTGAAACGACATATCCCCTTGTGTGGGGAAGTGGGACTAGTATAGGTCTTGGTGTATTTCCAATCGTACAGATTCAAAGGGCTAAGGGGCCTTATCTGTACTGTATGATTCTATGATTCCTTAAGTACTAAGTGAATGTCCCATCTTGCCCTCTTTCTGAGATCAGTAGCACCACAGATGGTACTTTTCATTCAAATCAATTCACTTCATTTGATATTGACAAACAGTATGAATCCTGACAATATTTTATGTACGGAACCAGCTGTAGCCCAAGCCAAGCTGGTCAAGTACAGCTCCAACACTGATACTACTTGGCAAAATTATTCAACAATTTGAAAGATTGCCCACGTTTGCCCTCTCCACAAAAAATAACAGGATGAATTCATTTGGTCAATTACTGCTTCCTCAGACCAATTTCAACATCATCCACTAGTTGCTGATGATGACAGTGCTACAGTGTGGTACTTACACAGCAGACACTTCCTCATTGATGCTCTGCCAGGGCTCTTGATTCCTGACATTCTTATAACCTTGGTTCAAACATGGACAAAAAATACTGAATTCCATACTTGAAAAATAAGACTACCTTTGAATCAGGCAGCATTTGGCTTACAGGGAATAAGGGAGTTCTGGCAAAACTGAAGCTAATGGGAGAACAGGAACAAATTTTTCCACAGATTACTGTAGCGCCTGGCATAAACGATGATGATTATAGCGCTGGAGACCAATCATCTCAGTCCCAGTATATCACTGCAGATGTTCAGCAGGATCTTACTTGAAACTTAATCATCTTCAGCTGCGTCCTCAATAGTCTTTACTCCATAAAGTCAGATATGAAGTGTTCACTGCCAACTGCGCTATGCTTACTGTTAATCATAGACTATTTCAGTACCCAAGAAGTTATGTCTATATGCAACAAATGTAGACAACATTCAAGGTTGGGCTAATTAGTCACAAGTAACATTCATGCCACTCAATGACCAGACAATGCTCACATCCAGCAAGAGAATCTAACCATCTTTTCATGGCATTTAAAAGGCATTTTCCTCACAATCACCATTTGCAACATTCGGAACGTTACCACTGAACCAAAAACTAGACTAGTCATAAAAAAAGTCAATAAGCACAAGAGTGAGGCAGAGGGCTAGAACTTCTTTGGTGAATAACTCACCTGGTCTCTCCAAAGCCTGTCACTATATGCAATGTGCAAGCCAGGAATATGATGGAATCGTTTCCAGTTGTTTGGATGGGTATGACACCAACAATATTCAAGTGCATATGATCTAAAACAATGGAGTCCATTTGATCAATAGGCTTATTGACCACTGACACAGTGGTTAGTAGTGGATACCAAATTCAAGACGTACTGCAGGAACTTGCCAAATTTCCTGCAACAGCACCTTCAAAACCCTCTTCCTCTAACACAGAGAAAGACAAAGATAACAGACACATCCGTACACCACCACCAGCAAGCTGCTCTCTAAGCGACACATCATCCTGATTTGGAACTATTATAATTTTCATTTACTGTCCCATGACTTTGATCCTGGGACTTTTTTCCTTACAGCATCTCAGCTCTACTGCACCAGGTGGTTTAAGGAGGAAGCTCACCACCAGCTTCTCAAGCACAGAGATGGATGACAAATGCTGCTGTTACTTGCCGCACTGACATCACACAAGTATTAAAAATTCTCAACAATATGTCATTCAATCCTCCCTTGGCCTTCCAACCTACCACAACTTATTTCACATGCAGCCATTCAACCCAGAAACGAAGGTTATGAACAGACCTTGCTGCTATCGCTTCAGGTTTTGACACAATTTGGTATTTCTATGTTTAAAACATGTGTCAAGTCTGGACTAATTTTCCATCCAAAGCTGTTGTTTTGCTGGTTACTATTTTAGATGTCTAAACTGTTTCTCCACCAAACTTGCTGCAAGATTGTCCTGATCCATGTTTTATCCAACTCTGGCTATGCTAAAAGCCATTCAGCTAATACTTGGATGGGTTTCTATAAAATTCCACAACTTAAATTAGCCAGAAAATGTAAATGGAAAATGCCACTTCAAAAGGAAAAGACAGACATTCACTGCTGCTAATAAACGTTTATTTTATATAATCTGAACAGCAAACATCATTCATGAACCTAAGAAACATTTTATCAAAATTGTACCCATCATAATGTGTCCCAAGCATCATTAGTCTAATGAGATTAAAGCAGACTACTCCATACTTCCAAAACATTACAGAATGGATAAAAAGTTAAAAACCACACAACACCAGGTTATAGTCCAACAGGTTTACTTGGAAGCACTAGCTTTCGGAGTGCTGCGACCTGATGAAGGAGCAACGTTCCGAAAGCTAGTGTTTCCAAGTAAACCCGTTAGACTGTAACCTGGTGTTGAGATTTTTAACTTTGTCTACTTCATTCCAATTCCGGCATCTCCACATCATTACAGAATGGGACATCCAAATTGATTTCATCGTGTGTTTTACAATATTGAAATCTACCATATTTCTTTTCTTCCAAATTAAATATGCCCGCTCCAAGTTACATTGCCTTAGCTTCTTCTAATCTTATTCACATTCCAATGTGGTATAAACAGAATCAGATCTGAACTTTACCAGACTTCAAATAAAACTCGAGAAAAAGCCATCAGGAGTAATACTTTTCTTTTCCAAAGAAAGACTATTTTTAGAAATAATATCAATATGAATTGGTACAAGGAGTGATCCAAGAAGCTCAATGCAGAGTTAAGCTGAAAACACCTCCACAAAACAATTCACACTCAGCTGTGAAAAAAACTAAACTAATTGCAATTTGCATTGATCCAAGTAAGCATTCTCATTCTGGATAAGGATTTTTTTTATTTCAAGCATACTATTCAACATTGTAGAGTCTTATGATGCAGTTACAGATGCAAACACAAGGCTCCCCCATCTGAAAACATTCTAAATGATATATGTCTAACTAAAATCAATTCCCAACCAAACTCTTGAATACTCTCAAAAACACATTTTAATTGGCCATCAGTTTTTAAAACACTGCCAAGCAGTGTTCATTTGAATTAGAGCAAAGCATGAACTGTTCTAGATTCCATCAATAGGACAATCAATCTCCTGAGGTTGCTATTTACAGAATTTTACAGATTAGCACGTTTACACTGATAAATGCACAAACGTAAGATCAAAATTAAATTTTATGATTGTTGCAGCAAAATTCAGGCCATATTTTGATGGATCAATACGGGTCAATCTCCTATGTCAATGTACATTTGAAGGTCATATTTTTTCAAGTATACATGGTCCTCATTTTATATTCCAGCTATAAATTCTCTTGTCCATATTTACCAACTTATCACAACTTGCAATTGTATCATGTCAGTGAGGCTACAGGATGGCTTAATCAAAGGTTCAGGACAGAAAACAGGTTTACGAGGCTGACCATGAAAGGAGTTGAAAAGTGCAATTCTGGAAAGGAGGAAGTGCTGGATGTCTTGAAACGGGTAAAGGTGCATAAATCCCCAGGACCTGATCAGGTGTACCCTAGAACTCTGTGGGAAGCGAGATAAGTGATTGCTGGGCCTCTTGCTGAGATATTTGTATCATCAATAGTCACAGGTGAGGTGGTGGAAGACTGGAGGTTGGCTAACGTGGTGCCACTGTTAAAGAAGGGTGGCAAGGTCAAGCCAGGGAACTATAGACCAGTGAGCCCGACGTCGCTGGTGGGCAAGTTGCTGGAGGGAATCCTGAGGGACACGATGTACATGTATTTGGAAAGGCAAGGACTGGCTTTGTGCATGGGAAATCATGTCTCACAATCTTGATTGAGTTTTTTGAGGAAGTAACAAAGAGAATTGAGGAGGGCAGAGAGGTAGATGTGATCTGTATGGAATTCAGTAAGGCGTGCAGCAAGGTTCTCCATGGGGAGACTGATTAGTAAGGTTAGATAACACAGAATAAAGGGAGAACTAGCCATTTGGATACAGAACTGGCTCAAAGGTAGAAGACAGAAGGTGGTGGAGGGTTGTTTTACAGACTGGAGGCCTGTGACCAGTGGAGTGCCACAAGGATAGGTGCTGGGTCCTCTACTTTTTGTCATTTACATAAATGATTTGGATGCGAGCATAAGAGGTATAGTTAGTAAGTTTGCAGATGACAACCAAAATTGGAGGTGGAGTGGACAGTGAAGAGGGTGACCTCAGATTACAACAGGATCTTGACCAGATGGGCCAATGGGCTGAGAACTGGCAGATGGAGTTTAACTCAGATCAATGCAAGGTGCTGCATTTTAGGAAAGCAAATCTTAGCAGGACTTATACCTTATTGGTAAGGTCCTAGGGAGTGATGCTGAACAAAGAGACCTTGGAGTGCAGGTTCATAGCTCCTTGAAAGTGGAGTCGCAGGTAGATAGGATAGTGAAGGCGGCGTTTGGTATGCTTTCCTTTATTGGTCAGAGTACTGAGTACAGGAGTTAGGAGGTCATGTTGCAGCTGTACAGGACTTTGTTAAGCCACTGTTGGAATTTTGCGTGCAATTCTGGTCTCCATCCTATTGGAAAGATGTTGTGAAACTTGAAAGGGTTCAGAAAAGATTTACAAAGATGTTGCCAGGGTTGGAGGATTTGAGCTAGAAGGAGAAGCTTAACAGGCCAGGGCTGTTTTTCCTGGAGCATCAGAGGTTGAGGGGTGACCTTATAGAGGTTTATAAAATTATGAGGGGCATGGATAGGGTAAATAGGGAAACTCTTTTCCCTGGGTTCGGGGAGGCCAGAACTAGAGGGCATAGGTTTAGGGTGAGAGGGGAAAGATATAAAAGAGACCTACGGGGCAACTTTTTCCACAAAGAGGGTGGTACGTGTATGGAATGAACTACCAGAGGAAGTGGTGGAGGCTGGTACAATTGCAACATTTAAAAGGCATTTGGATGGGTATTTGAATAGGAAGGGTTTGGAGGGATATGAGCCGGGTGCTGGCAGGTGGGACTAGATTGGGTTGGGATATTTGGTCGGCATGGACGGGTTGGACCAAAGGGTCTGTTTCCGTGCTGTAGATGTTTATGACTCTATGACTCATAGCAGGTCAGGCAGCAGGAGAATCAACGTTTTGAGCATAAACCCTTCACTAGGAATTGGGCAGGGAGGCGTTGTTGGCAGCGCTGTGGTGTAGGTAGATTGGATAGGTATATGCAGGTGAAGGGTGATGGTGAAAGGTTGGAGTGGATAGGTGGGAAGGAAATTGGACAGATGGGGCAATTCAAGAGGGCAGTACAGTTTGAGCGTTGGATCTGGGATTGAGGGGGGAGGCAAGGGAGGGGTACAAGGAAACTGGTGAAATCAACGTTGATGCCGTGTGGTTGGAAGGACCCAAGGCGGAAGATGAAACGTTCTTCCTCCAGTCGTCGGGTGGCTAGGATTTAGCGGTGGAGGCGGCCCAGGACTTGTATGCCCTTGTCGGAATGGGAGAGCGAGTTGAGGTGGTCAGCCATTGGGCAGTGCAGTTGTTTGGTATGTGTCCCAAGATGTTCTCGGAAATGTTCTGCGAGTTGGTATCCTGTCTCACTGGAGAGGGGGCAACATTGAGAGCAACGGACACAGTAGATGAGGTGTTTGCATGTACAGGAAAATCTCTGCTGGATGTGGAAGGATCCTTTCGGGCATTGGATAGAGGTGAGGTGGAAGGTGTGGGCGCAGGTTTTCACCTCTTGCGGCAGCAAGGGAAGGTGCTGAGAGTGAAGGGTGGATTGGTGGGGAGCATGGACCGAACAAGGGAGTCACAAAGAGAATGGTGTCTGCGGAATGTTGATAGGGGTGGGGAGGGAAATATATCTCTGGTGGTGGGGTCTGACTGTGGGTCCTCCACCACCAAATCCTAGCCACCTGACATCTGGAGAAAGAAAGCCTCATCGTCCACCTTAGGACCTTCCAACCACACAGCATCACAGCTTAATCAGTTTGCTCATCACCCACCCCAACTTAATCCCAGATCCAACCCTCCAACTCAGGACCACCCTTTTGAACTGTTCCACTTGTCCATCTTCCTTCTCACCTATCCACTCCACCCTGAGCTATCACCATTACCCCCCCACCTGCATCTACCTATCACCTTCCAAACTACCTCCCCCACCCAGGCCCACCCCACATTTATCTCTCAGCTTCCATCTCCCCCCACCACATTCCTGATGAAGGGCTTATGCCCGAAACATCAATTTTCCTGCTCCTCGGATGCTGCCTGACCTGCTGTGTTTTCCAGTGCCACACTTTTCAACTCTGATGTCCAGCATCTGCAGTCCTCCTTTTCTCCTACAACGAGGGGAGCATGGTAAACTGAAAACTCGAATGAGAATTGCCATGTTCTAATTGAAAAGTAGAGGGTAGAATGAGTGGGCATTTCTGGAGAGGGTAATGCTAATAAAAACTTGTCTTAGGGCAAGCAATGGTTGCAAATAGAGGAAGGTTAGCATCAAAATAACTGAAGGATGCGAATGGTGACACAGAAATCTGGATATGAACTGCAACAGGCTGTCCTTAACAATGAAATAGACAACTGCCATCATCAATACTAATCATTAAATCCTGATTGTGTTATTCAAAAATAAGCTTTGGAGACAAAAGGATTTTTAATATCTAAGTATTTTGATTAATAAAGCAAAAAAAAAATTACAAGTAGAATAATGGTCTTGTATATTTCAGTGTGTTCTCACAAAACTCTTTGATCTTCTTGAGGTATCAAACATTTGGAAATGTTGAAACAAAACATTCATGCAGGCTCTTTTACCCTAGGTACGGTTCAACTGGGCTTCTTGCAAATTACATGGCTGCAACATAACTATTAGTCAGATTTAACAGATCAGCTAATCCTTTTCTGTCTAATAACTCATCACGTTCTCCACATGAATAAAACTCAAGATTGAAGAGGTAACAACGCTGTCATCTTACACCAGTCTTTCAATGCAGTATTAAGACTTTTTTTTTGCCATGAGCTTTCTAAATGGTTCAGTTGGCAGTGAATTCTTCAATATGATAGTTTACCACATTATTTCCTCAATCTAAGTTGTTACTTGCATGCTTGGCAAAATCTTTACAAAGCTCAGAGTTTATATTCTTCCTCATTATTATATTTACCCTTAAGTTCACTCAACTAATCTCGTTTCTTAATTTCTGTATCACACACATTCCAGGCATTTGATTTAACATGTCCTTCTTGCCTTGGTAGCAGTTTATAAATCTGGCACAGTATTCAAATTAGCAACCCATTGTTCAAACAGTACAGACTATATATACAGAAGTTTCATCAAGTGAACTATCCAATGCAGCTGGAGTTGTGTACTTCATAATCCACACAGATCAATTCCAGCAAAGTCTCAGACAATTAATTTATACAATCCACCAAGCACTAAATGTGTCACAAATGAACCATGAATTAATCATATTCACATCTTCCAGTTTTACTCACTAAAGCAGGATGGACAAGAGGGGTGGATTGCAGGATGCTGAGTTGCCAGAAGTTGAATAACTAATGAATAATCACAATTTAAAGGTTTGTGCAGTTGCCGGACTGACTTAATGGAGGTTAGGCAGTGCCATTAAAATCAATAACAATGGTATTGGTGAAATGTGATAGCACCACTCACCAGAAACAAACTACGCCTGCTCCACATTTATCTCCACAAACCTTAATACTACCCTATCCCACACCCCAGTCCAGGAACTTCCCACATATGTTCAGGACACCACCCACACTCCCCACTTCCTCCAAAACTTTTGTTTCCCTGGCCCCCAATGCCTCATCTTCACTATGAACATCCAGTCCCTATATATCTCCATCCGCCATGACCAGGGCCTCCAAGCCCTCCATTTCTTCCTCTCCCGACATCCCCACCACTACCCTTCCACTGACACTTATTCATTTGGCTGAACTGGTCCTCATCCTCAATTTCTCCTTCGAATCCTCCCAGTTCCTCCAGACAAAAAGAGGTAGCCGTGGACCCCCACACGGGCCCCAGCTATGTGGAACAGTCTATCTTCCGCAGTTACACCAGCAACACTCCCCATATTTTCCTCCACTACATTGATGACTGCATCGACACCACCTCGTGCACCCACGAGGAGGTTGAGCAGTTCAACAACTTCAACACATTCCACCCCAACCTTAAATTCACCTGGACCATCTCTGACACCTCCATCCCCATCAACAGTGACCAACTCAACACGGACATTTTCTACAAATCCACAGACTCCCACAGCTACCTGGATTAGACTTCCTCCCACCATGCCTCCTGTAAAAATGCTATCCCTTATTTCCAATTCCTCCGCCGCATCTGCTCCCAGGAGGACCAGTTCCACCACAGAACACTCCAGATGGCCTCCTTCTTTAAAGACCGCAATTTCCCTTCACACACGGTTGATGATGCCCTCCAGTGCATCTCATCCCCATCCCGCACCTCTGCTCTCCAACCGCAAGAACAGAACTCCCAGTCCTCACCTTCCACCCCACCAACCTCCGTACACATCGCATCATCCTCTGCCATTCCCGCCACCTACAAACAGACCCCACCACTAGAAATATATTTCCCTCGCCACCCCCTCCACTTGCCATAAAGACTGTTCCCTCCGCCACTACCTCATCAGGTCCATGTCCCCCAACAACTCATCCTCCCCTCCCAGTACTTTCCCCTGCCATTGCAGGGATCGCAAAACCTGCGCCCACACCTCCGTCCAAGGCCCCAAAGGAGCCTTCCATATCCAAAGTTTCACCGGCACTTCCACGTCATTTACTGTATCCATCACTCCCGATGTGGTCTCCTCTACACTGGGGAGACAGGACGCCTACTCGCAGAGCGCTTCAGAGAACACCTCCGGGTCACCTGCAACAACCAACCCCACCGCCCTGTGGCCGAACACTTCAATCCCCCCTCCGCCAAAGGACATGCAGGTCCTGGACCTCCTCCATCGCCACTCCCTTACCACCCAACACTTCAGGTGTCGATTTTATGTGAACAGTTAGTGCTGTGAAATAGTTTCTTAACCAGAGTTCCATGACGGTTTCAAAGCGTTGAAAGTTATGATATGGTAACAGCAAAGAAGGGAGTCCATTAGGTGATTATACCAGTGCCATCTCTCCAAAGGAACTGATCAGTTAGTCCACACCCCTCCCTTTTTCCCTGAAACTGTCCTGTTATCCTTCAAATAATAATCTATTTCCCTTTTGGAAGCTGCAAAAAAGGATCTGAGCTTGGTGATCTGCAAGCTAATTGCAGCTCCAACAATTAGACTGTGCCAATTTATTGCAGGCAGTAGTCTGTTTCTAGGCGGAAGTGAGGACTGCAGGCGCTGGAGATCAGAGTTGAGAGTGTGGTGCTGGAAAAGCACAGCAGGTCAGGCAGCATCCGAGGCACAGTAAAATCAATGTTTCAGGCAAAGGCCCTTCATCAGGAGTGAGGCTGGGAGCCTTGGGGGTGAAGGGATGAGTGGGATGAGGTTGGGGGAAAGTAGTTGAGAGTGCAATATGTGGTTGGAAGTGGGGGGGTAATGGTGATAGGTCGGAGGAGCGGGTGGAGCAATTAGGTGGGATGGAAGGTGGGCAGGTGGGACAGGTCATGTGGGTGCTGAGTTGGAAGGTTAAGGTGGGGAGGGGAAATTAAGAAACTGGTGAAATCTACGTTGATGCCATGGGGTTGGAGGATCCTGAGGCAGAAGTGGCAGCTTGGGATGAGCTCAGTTGGCTAGACTGAGATTTGGATCAAATTAACAAAAACAGCACTGGGTTTGATCCCAGCTATAGCTGAGATTCACTCATAAGACTGTCTCTTCATCCTATTTTGCATTAAAAACAAATGATGGCACTTAGCCATGGTTTGGCCTGCCTTCAGGCAGTGAACTGAAGAATTACTGCCTTCAGAAGAATGTTCCAATATAAAATGACAGCATAAAAACATTCAAAATACAAAGCTTTGTGGACTGAAATGCTGTGCATACTGTAGAACTTGCTGTTGTTTGTGCTTCTGCCTCACAGAACTACTTCACAAAAGAGACAGTTGCCCAATATCCAGGCTGTGCTGCTACCAAAGAAAGCCGGCCACCCCGCAAGGTTTATGCCCAAAAACCGAGTGAGATCTGAGAAACGAAAATCAATCCAACAAATCAAAGTGCAAGTACTGCATTAACAATATCACATCAATCTTTCACATATGCAGATCCATGTTTATAAAATACCAGTTTGAAATTTATGGCCAGGTTTCAATGTAATTGTGCATATTGTGGCACCTCAACCTGAACACTTCATCCTAAAGTATGGGGCATGGTGGTATTTTGTTCTTTCCTGGAATGCAGGTGACATGGTGAAAGCCATGTTAAGTATGTCTTGTCTATCCCTAACTTTTCACATTCACTCAGAAGCTTTTCCCAGAGTTCTACCCGTGTCATTGGTACTGACATGGACCACAATCACAAGATCATCTTCCCAACGCAAGCTCTTCTCTAGCCTGGAACAGACGTAACAAAGGAGGAGAAAGTGAGGTCTGCAGATGCTAGAGATCACTCTCTGCTCATTCCTGAAGAAGGGCCTGTGCCCGAAACGTCGAATCTCCTGTTCCCTGGATGCTGCCTGACCTGCTGTGCTGTTCCAGCAATAAAGTTTCAACAGACGTAACAAACCCTGGTATCAGGCAAATAAAATCATCAGACTTGCACTTTTTGCTGCACAGAACAATGTTAATCCCCTCATTATAATACCCTCTACTATAACTGTTTCTTTCCTACCCCTCACCTGATCCCTCTTTAAAAATTATTTCTTGTACAATACAGTCTTGGTCAGTTAATCTACCTCACTATCATTCAAACAAACTAGAAGAAAATTCAAATCTGGACAACTGGAAAATCTGAGGTTCATGCTCTAAGGACCAAGGAGGACTCTGCATTTCTCAAATGTCATCCTTTTGCGCAATTCCCATTACCTATCCATGCTTCTACCCACTTAGGACTCAAACAGCAATTGAGATGGTGCAATTTGGCACTAGCGCACAATTTTCCTGGCAAGGGCAAGGAATTACCAGTGGCAGCAAATTAAGAGGCATCAAGCAGAACTGCTAGCCAATTAAAGACGGCAACCAAATTTCTAGAGTTGCCAACTCCCTTGTGGTGGCCATCAAGATAGGTAGTACTGAGGTTGCAGACACAATAAAACGTTCAACTCCAACTAATGAGAAGAAATAATGCAGTATCACATGATTATGTGCTCACTCTTGCAACTTCACAGCAAAATGGAGCCATGCAAAGAAGATTGATCACAGAATCCCTACAGTGTGGAAGCAGGTCATTCTGTACATCAAGTCCACACTGACCTTCCAAGGAGCATCTCATCTAGACCCACCCCATATCCTATCCTTACAACCCTGCATTTCCCATGGTCAACCCACAGAACCTGCACATCTTTGGACTTTGGGGGGGAAACCTGAGCACCTGGAGCAAACCCACGCAGACACAGGAAGAATGTGCAAACTCCACACAGACAGTTACCAGAGGCTGGAATCCCACCTGGGTCACCGGCGCGGAGGTAACAGTGCTAACTGCTAAGCCACCAATTTTTCTTTATCCTTAGAACAGTTAGGTGATTATAGAGGAGAAAATGAGGTCTGCAGATGCTGGAGATCAGAGATGGAAATGTGTTGCTGGAAAAGCGCAGCAGGTCAGGCAGCATCTAGGGAACAGGAGAATCGACATTTCGGGCATTAGCCCTTCTTCAGGAATTCCTGAAGAAGGGCTAATGCCCGAAACGTCGATTCTCCTGTTCCCTAGATGCTGCCTGACCTGCTGCGCTTTTCCAGCAACACATTTCCATCATAGGTGATTATAGAGTCATACAGCATTGAAACAGACCCTTCAGTCTAACCAGTCCATGCCGACCACAATCCCAAACTAAACTCATCCCACCTGCCTGCACTTGACACATATTCCTCCAAACATTTCTTATTCATGCACTTATCTAAATGTCTTTTAAACACTAACAGTAGCCACATCCACTACTTCTTCTCATAGCCACAGCACTTTACGTCTTGCTCAGTTCAGTTTTTAGGCAATGGAACTCCTACAATATTAATAACGGGGGATTCAATTATGGTAATGCCATTGAATTTCAACAGGAAATCAGTAGATTCTTCCTTCTTGGTGATGGTCATTGTCCAATACCTATGTAATGCGAATCCTACATGCCTTGTCAACCCAAGTCTGACTGTTGTCTAGCTCTTACTGTATATGGTCCTGGTGCCTGAGGAGTCGTGAATGCACAATCAGCAATCATTTAGAAAGCATTTCCCTTTTTGACCTAAGGATGGAGGGAAAGTCACTGACCAACCATGTCAAGATCTAGAACACCATCCTAAAGAATTTTTGCAGTGATGTCCTCGAGCGGAGATGATTAGTCTCCAACAAATATCACAACGTTCCTTTGCAGTACGTATGACTCCAACAGTGGAGAGTAATTCATGAGTCCCATCAACTCCAATTCTCAGTCAAATGTTGCCTTGACATCAAGGACAGTTACCCTCACCTCCTTTCAAACTCAGCTCTTTTGACCCAAGTTTGTAATGAGATCTAGAACCAGCAGAAATTCAGACTGAGCATCAGTGAAGTGCTGCACGGTGGCACTGCTGTTAATACTGTTCATCAATTTGCTAATAATAAGGATGCTGAAGTGGCAGTATTTGGCAAATTGGATTCACTAGGTGCCACTAACATAGCTGTACTCTAACAGCGTGACTCTGAGCACAGCTAGTTCTGGCACACAAGGCAAACGCATTTCTGGAATGCTGTCAGGTCCAGTAGCTTTTATAGTATCAAGTGCTTTTGGTTGTTGCTTGATATTACATAGAGTGAGTCAAATTGGTTGAAACATAGTATCTGTAGTGCTGGAAAATCCAGGGAAAAGACAGATCATCACTTAGCACTTCTAGCTGAAGATGATTGCAAATGCTTCAATCTTGTCTTTTACATTTATGGTGACGGCCTTCTCGGATGAGGATATTTGTGGAGCAACCATTGTCTCCCGTTAATTGTTTGATCGCCCAGAAACATTTACAAATGGGTTTGGTAGGACATCAGAATCTTGATCTGGTCAGTTGACAGTGGGCTCATTTAACTCTGTCACATTCTATAGGTCATGCAAGTAATCCTGAGTTGTCACTTTAAGAGGTTATCAGCTCATATAATTATGCCCAGTTGCTTCCCCAGCTGGCACTCCATGAACCAGGGTTAATCATCTGACTTAATGAAAACATACAGCAAAGGGAAATGCTAGGCCATTGCAAGTGCAGGGTGGGGGAGCAAACAAGAGTGTGCGAGCGTGCAAGAAAGGAGAGCGAGCTGGGAGAGGGCGTGATTTGGGAGGACCAGCAGATTTGTGACCTTATGTTTGGGCGGGGCGGTTGAAGCTAGAATGAGACCAGAACGGAGTCAGTGGTAGAGCAGAACTAGGTACTGGACCCTCCTTGTTGTCCCCACTGCCTGACTTCTGGACCTTCTTCCCTTCCCACTCCATGGGTACCCCCGTTCCTCATTAATCTCTCCAATCTTAAGCCCGGTTCAAAATTGCGCCCAGTTCCCTGCCCATGTGCAGTAACGCATTTGTGCTTGACATCACATGTGACGTCTACAGCACTTCAGCATATCAGCACTTAGAACAATGCATTCTCCAATGAGTACACATGTGTAGGTGTCCACAGTTGCCACTGTCAACTACCTTTGAATTTATATAATTTTGCAAGGTAACAGTACCACACAACTTGAAGGCTTTTTCAGTACCAAGATAGGAAATCTTTCTCACAAGTAGTGTGTGACAGTCACTCCTACCTATACAGTCATAGACAGATGCATCTGCAACAAATAGACAGGCAAGGAGAAACTGTAGTCAGTTCTTCCTTCTTGTTGGTTACCTCACCACTTGCCATAGAGCCAATCTGGTGGACATCATCTTCAAATCACAGGCAATTCTGTCAGTGGTAGTACCAAGATAGTGAGAGAGGGGATATCAATGGATGGTGATGGCGTGCCAAGGATATTAGCTGTAAGGTACGATTGAGTATGACAGTCAAAGGCTGTTGCTTGACAACTTTCTCAAATTTGGTGCAAGCCCCAAGATACTTAGTCTGCAAGCCTGGGTGCAGTATTATTCCAAGTGGCCACCCATGTGTAGTCATGGAGATACTGATGCCTTCCATCACCTTCTTACAATGTCTCTCACCTTTCAGCCCGTCTCTCATGGACTAAACGTCCAGGGCTAGATTTTCTTTTCCACTGAAAGCCAACCAAGATGCAATGTAATGTGAAACAAAGTTGTAAGTGTCTGCCTAGTCCTCAGACAGGATCAGCCTACAGCACAAAATGATCCCTAATTTAGAACTAATACACATTGTCACTAAGGAGTCACAGGGTGGCTGGTGTAAAATGTAAGTGTTGCATTGCTGCAGAAAAGAACACTACTCTTAAACAAGGGCAGAACACAAAGTTGTCGGCCGGTTATCAAACAATAACAATACAGAATACAGGAGTGTGTGCTTGGTAGCATGGTGTAAAGATAACAAACTCTCCGTCAACATCAGCAAAACTATTAAGAGCCGATAATCAACTCCAAGAAGCCAGGAGGACAACACTCTATCTACATCAGTGTAGCCGAGGTGGAGCTGGGTGAAAGCATCAGGTTCTTAGGAATGAGAATCACCAACAATCTGCCCCGGACTACCTAAATTTGTGTGTCAGTCAACAATGCCTTTTCTTCCTCAGGAGGCCAAGGAAATCGGCATGTCCATAAGGACTCTCACTTAAGCATTCTATCTGGATGCATCGTTGCACGATAAAGCAACTGCTCTGCCTTGGACTGCAAGAAAATACAGGAAGCTGTGAACACAGCCCATCACATAAGCCAACCTTCCATCCACACTTCTCGATACCTTGGAAAGGCAGCCAACATCAAAGACTCCGCCCACTCTAATTATAATCTCTTCCAACCTCTTCAGTCAGGCAAAGGATACAAAAAGTTTAAATATATGTATTAACAGGTTCAAAAAGAGTTCTTCCCCACTGTTATTTGACTTCTAAATGGACCTCCCAAGTTTCAAATCTAATGCTGATCTTGCTTATGCACGTTGTTTGCAGCCATAACTTTGCATTCCTCATTCTGTTCAAACATCCTATGAGCTTTGTACGTTATGATCTATTTGTAGTGCAGGCAAAACATAAGTTTTCACTGTTCTTCAGTACATGCAACAATAATAAGTCAAATCAAGTTTTGTTCTGCTCTGAACTGTGCTATAACTAAATTGGCAAAGTACTGGGCATTTGTTGTCTGATTAATTATAATCTGCCAGCTAACTCAATTTTCTAACCGCACCTGAAGATTAGTTATTTTAAAACAATTCATAAACATTACATACAATTAGTAGTAATTCAAAATCAACAGAACCCTTTCCTGCTCTAAATATTCAACAAGTAGAAGTTAATCCACATCCATTTGGGACAAAAGAAATTAAGTTTTTCAGAGTTTTTCCATGGTTCAAACATCCTTTCTATGAGCATAGTAACTTGGCACAGAAATGGAAAGCATGTATTTTATAGATTTCCTGCTCGCATTTTTTTTCCCACATGAATTTCATATACCCATGTTCAAATTAAACAATCATCGAAAGCACTGGTTTTACCCTGCCCAGCAGGTATAACCAGAAAGTAATACAATTTCCTGAAATCCACTTAGTCTCTAATATAGTCATAAAGCAACTGATTTAAAATGGCAGATTAAAATACAGCAGTTACTGGTACCATTTAAGTCTTTAGTTGTAAGTGAAACCATTCCACTGCGTTTTCCAACATCACAAAAGTAGTGAGACCCTTTCATTTCCATGAGTAATTCCTACAGTGTCTCAGTTCAAGCTGAAAACTGGACTTTTTTTTAAACTATCACTCAACTTAATCTCCTCACAGACATCTTTGGTCTAACTATTTGGTTGGGAATGTCCTTAGAGCTGTTTCCATTCCACCACTTCAATAAAGTGCAGCAGGAACCTTTTTTACATGTACAAGCTGACTTTCTGCTCCACTTCCAATAAAGTTATTCCAATGGATTTGGAGCAACTCCAAAGAAATTCCTGGGTTATCTTGCAATCTTTCTATTTCCTACAAAACTACCCTTTGCATTCTTTAGTACAAAAAGATATTCACAGTCTGCGTCCAATACGAACAATCCAAAAATAGCCAAGATCCAAAAGCCAATATGGATTCTGCCTGAGGTTGAGAGATTTGAGGTCTTCTACCTGTTTTGGACAAACATGGAGGGAATCACATGTATAGAGTATTTCGAACCATGCTTCAAAGAATTCAAGCTATTGTATCTCTACTAGCTCCTTGTCAGACCAATCCAATCAGTTTATCTAATTTTCTTTGAAGAGGCAAATACCTCAACCATTCGTGACAAAGGATTCCACACTGATAACAGTTAGAAATATCCTAACAAAAAGATTTTTACCACAAAGAGAGAACTTTTTATTCCTTAAAAAGAAAATATTGGGATGCTTTATTTCATATTTTAATTCTTTGCATCTAAAATCATATTTGTTCCTTGTTTCACTGTTCCCCAAAATATACTGATATTGCCTTCAGATCACCAAACAAATGTAATGAAGCAAAAATCCTAACACGAGCACATAGTCTGAATTTTAGTTTTAATTTTTTTTATATTTAATTTTTTTTTATAAACACCAAATGAGGAATAAAAATTTATGTAGCCCTATAAATTGCACATACCTACCATTTCAGCAGTTCAAAATTTGTACTCAAGGAGGCCAGATACAGCTTGAGTAACATAATAAGGTGAAATCAAAAGGCCAAACCCACTGGCATTATTTTGGTTGAAGTGGGGCAGAAGGTCTGTTAGCACACGTAAATAAATATCCTGCAGCACTTTATTGGAATAGAGTAGAAATGGTTTAAGTTCCAGTAGTTGCTAAGTGCTCAAAACCACCCAAAGTCTAAATAATTTGAGATAATGAATTGACAAGAGTGGCAAGTTGCCTTTCAATATTAGATGCTGGTATGTACATATTAAAGAACCAAAACTAGCATATCTCATTCTGAAAGATGAAAGATTTAATCTACATGTTTAATGTATCATTACAGCTCCATTATACTGTAACCCTTTTGCCATAAGTTCTGTGTCTTATGATCCTGTTCCACCTGATGAAGAGGCAGCACTTCAAAAGCTAATGCTTCCAAATAAACCTACTGGACTTATGACCTGGTATTGCGATTTTTTTAACTTCAATAATATGTCAAGACATATTTAGAAATATCACTAATTATTTATACAATCTAACAGTATTCCAAGAAAGAACAATTATTTTAGAGCCCAGTTTAAAAAACCCTTTAAGAAAATGATTCAGTTGAAAATGTCAGTTACATCACAAAGCAATCCCACATCATAGAAGCAAATTGTTTTCATGGTTACCAGACTGCAAAAAATGATCATAAACAGATTTCAAAAGCAATTCCTTAAAAGATGACAGCACAGTTACTTAAGTGATTAGACGATCATGACCTACAAAGCTAACTTGCTGAAAAGACATTTGCTTCAGCTAACACTATATAACCAAAAGCAGCATGCCAAAATTCTAATATACTAATAATTTTGAGCTCCATACCATTAACCTCTGCTCTACCTTACCCTATCCGCTATAGAAAATTGGGTCTAAATCTGGATCAACTCCAGACTTATTTTTTTCAATGTTCTCTTTGCCAACATCAGAACTAACACCCTTCACTAAATTCCATTCCCATAAAAAGATTGTTCAGGCTCATCTAACTGCAAAGACAATCAAATTTAAAATACTTGGTACAGTCAACCATCATTCTATGGCATCACCTCATCATACTTCAAGATATCACTGGCACCTTAGAATTCTCCTCTGAACTGGTTAATGAGTTTCCTACAAATCTCCATCCCCAACCTCTTCACTTCAGCCATTTCAACCATACACTCTGGAACTTTCAAAACCCCAAACATTTGTGATAGCTCATTGACAAACAAACACAAGGTCTTCAAACGACAGAAGCTTGGGACTCAATTGTAAAAACATAACTAAACTGAAGAGGTTTATTCAAATTACAGCCTTGACCAGCTCACATCTCGAAAAGCTCATGTCCTCCAAGTGGATTCAGCTGAAATTAAAGTATTAAACAACTCAACTACAGGAAAAAGAGCAAGAATTAGTCTCAAAGTGTATACAGATTGGAGCAACTCAATCCACGTTCAAGTATCACTAACGCTTTTTGTAAATGGAATGTAATAAAACTTTCAAAATGAAAACAAAAGTCAATCGCTTTGCGTGGATGAAAAGGCTCTTTGTGGGCTAAACACGTTTTTTAAAAAAAGCACACCCTGTCTAGGCAGCTACCCCATTCCCAACCCCATTCCCCAAAATTCCCAACAACACACTAGATCCCAAACCAGAAGCTGCAACAGCAAACAAAATCAAGGACCGACCAGATGGTCTCAATGGGGGGATCAGAAGGGGGTCTAGAATCAGCTCACAAGGCCTGGGCCGCAGCCTAAGCCTCGGCCTGGCGCTGCCTGTAGGCCGGCGAGAGGGAGGGAGCGTGCGGCCCCGGCTCCAAAACCATCCCCACTCACTTCTTCAGAATCTTCTCCTTTTTGATTCGGCTTCGTTTCTTGCGCGCCTGCAGAGCCAGAACTGGGAAACAAAACAACAGGGGAGAGAGAGAGAAGGAAGAAAGTTAGAGCGGAGACTGAGGAGCCTACAAAGCGGATATTTCTACCACTCCAGCGGCCAGGCCGAGCCGGTTGAAAACCTCCCTAACCTTTTCGGGAGCTCATGTTGGAAGCGGTCCCCACACAACCAACACCGCGCAAGCGCACACCCACGGCGTTTTCTAACCACCGTTCTCTCAACCCCCCTCCCTCCTGCAGAACCACCCATAACTGCTATTCCGACCTCCAGCCGCCAGGTGGGGGCCGCTCACGCCCCGGCTTCTGTTCCGACCTCCAACCGCCAGGTGGTGGCAAACCTCCTAGCGACACTGTCGCCCATTGACGTCACTGGAGCTATGTGACTTTTTGTTCTTTGTGTCCATGCTTTTGCTCATATTAAGTCTCCAAATGTTTTGACCATTTTGGGAAATATTCAGCGGTTCTGGTAGTATTAGACTTTATGGAATAATAGGTACAGTAATAATACGGTTCCAAAATTGGCTGAGTGGCAGGAAACATAAAGTAATGGTTAATGGAGTTTTTTTCCACATCAGGGTAAGACTTGTTATGTTGGGACCTTGGCTTGTCATGGTATGTGTTAATGAGAAAGACTGTGCTGTGAAGAGCATAATTTCAATATTTGCAAATCATACAATGCTTGGAAACATTGTAATTGAAGGAGAGTGGTGGAATGCTTTGGAGGGGAAATAGACAAAAAGTGAGTACTGCAGATGCTGGAGATCAGAGTCAAGATAAGTGTGGTGCTGGAAAAGCACAGCAGGTCAGGCAGCATCCGAGGAGCAGGAAAATCGACATTCATCAGGAATGGTGAAGGGTTCCTGCCTGAAACGTCGGTTTTCCTACTCCTCAGATGCTGCTTGACCTGCTGTGCTTTTCAGCACCGCTAACCTTGGAGGGGATACAGGCAAATTTAAAATGGAGGAGTCTAGGTAATGCATATTTGAAGGAAGATCCTGAAGGCACCTTGAAATGAAGGATACAATTATAAAAGGAGTGCAGAAGTGGATGTACCTGAGTGTGTATGTACATAAGTAATAAAAAGTGACCAGTTATTAAAATACACCTTTATTAATAGGGGTAATAGAGTATAAGAACAGGTAGGATATGTTGAACTTGAATTCAATTTAAGCTGAAGTACTGGGTCAGTTTTGGGCACACATCACAAAAAATGTGAAGGCATTGGAGGAATCACAGATGCTATTTATGAGAATTGTTCCTAAGATGAGGAATTTCAGTTATGAAGATAGATGGGAGACTATTGGACTGCTTCCCTTCAAAAAGAGAAGGCTGAGAGGAGGTCAAATTGAAGTACTCAAGATTGTGAGAGCAATGGACAGTGTAAATAGGGAGAAAATGTTTCCATTCATGAAAGTATTGGGAACGAGAAGGCATAGATTTAAAGTAACGAGTAAAAAAAACAAAAATGATATGAGTCAAGCAATGAGTGGTTAAGATTAAGAGTACACCAGATAATAGTAGAGATGGGTTCAATGTAGATGTTGAAAAATGAATTAGGCATAATATTGAAAAGGAACAATGTGTAGGATTTTGGTGAGAATGCATGGAAGAGGCTCTAAATTAAATGCTGTCTTGGAGACCCACTGTAGGAATGAATGATTTCATTCTGCACAGTAACAATTCTGTAATTCTGTGAAGCAAACACAGAGTTAATGTTTCAGGTAAATGGTTTTTCACCTGAGCTGGGAAAAGACACAACCATCTTTACCTTCTTCATCAATGGCTTTCCCTTCATCATAATACAGGGCAACTTCGATTAGCTGAATGACACGGGCAAGGAGTATTTTGTGTGGATAATCGAATGTTCGGATAACACAGTTTACCCAAGCATTGGGACCTTGCGATCTTGTTTGAATAATCCAAAATTTGGATAATTGATGTTTGGATAATCAAGGTTGTACTGTATTAGAATTGAGGATGATCACTGCTAATTGCACAATGTTCAGTATCGTTTGTGGCTCCTCACATCCTGAAACAGAACGTGTCCAAATGCAGCAAGACATGGAAGATATTCAGGCATAGGCAGACAAGTGGCAAGTAATATTTGCACCACGCAAGTTACAGGCTATAAGACACGGAGCAGAAGTAGGCCAGTTAGCACATTAAGCCTGCTCCACCATTCAATGCGATCATGGCTGATCCCTTGATTCCCTTGCTGATTAAAATTATATCTGTCTTCGTTTTGAATATACCAAACAACCCAGCCTCGACAGCCCTCTGAAATAAATAATTGCACAGATTCACAAACCTCAGAAAGAAGAAATTCCTCGTTATGTCTTTTAAATATTTGACCCTCATTCTGAGATTATGCGCTTTGTTCCAAGACTCTCATACAAGGAGAAACAACCTTTTTGTATCTACCCTGCAACTTGTGATGGCTCTCAGCCTGGCTTCTCGCCAGTTCAGAGAGGTGTCTCGGCTCAGTGTGTAACTGGATCCTGCACATGCATGTTTCCGAGAGAAAGGAGAGACTACAGTTTCAGCAACATTGATGGTATCTGCTGTAGCGGTGTCAACAACAGAGCGAGATTAATGGAGAATCCATCAAAGACTGTTAAACTTTTAACTGATTCCTTTATTTTCCCAGTTTAAACTATGAAAGACTTAATGTAAACTATCTATTTCTTTATTTTTCTACCATTCTATGAAGTAATGCTTAACGTTTTAACTCTTGTTTCTCTTATTATTTTGTGCCTAAGCTTTTTTTGTACAGAGGTACTTTGGTACCTAAGATGGTGCTATCCGTGGCGACAATGTACACTTTTCAATGTGCTCCTGTACTTGAGTACAGAGTCATAGAGATGTACAGCACAGAAATATCCTTTGGTTCAACTTGTCCATGATGACCAGATATCCTAAATTAATCAAGTCCCATTTGCCAGCAATTGGCCCATATCCCTCTAAACACTTAATCATCTACCCATCCAAACGCCTTTTAAATGCTGTAATTGTACCAGCCTCCACCACTTCCTCTGGCAGCTCAGTCCATACGCGGACCACCCTTTGCATGAACAAGTTGGTCCTTACGTACCTTTTAAATCTTTTCTTTCTCACCCTAAACCTTTGCTCTCTGCTTCTGGATTCCCGGAACCCAGGGAAAAGACCTTGTCTACTTATCCCATCCATGTCCTCATGATTTTATAAACCTCTGTAAGTCACCCCTCAGCCTCTGACGCTCCAGGGAAAACAACTCCACCTTATTCTGCCTCTCTCAATCACTCAAACCATTCAATCCTGGCAACATTGTTGTAAATCATTTTTGAACCTTTTCAAGTTTCACAGCATCCTTTAGGAAGGAGACCAGAATTGTACACAATACTACAAAAGTCACCTAACCAATGTCCTAGACAGCCACAACATGACCTCCAAACTCCTATACTCAATACTCTGACTAGTAAAGGAAAGCATACCAAATGCCTTCTTCACTACCCTATCTATCTGAGACTCCACTTTCAAGGAGCTATGAATCTGCATTCCAAGGCCTCTTTGTTCAGCAACATTCCCCAGTTACCACTAAGTATATAAATCTTGCCCTGATTTACCTTTCCAAAGTGCATATTTATCTAAATTAAACTTCATCTGCCACTCCTTGGTCAATTGGCCCATCTGATCAAGATCCTGTTGTACTCTGAGGTAACATTCGCTGTCCACTACACCTCCAATTATGGTGTCATCTGCAAACTTACCAACTATAACACCTATGTTCACATCCAAATCATTTATATAAATGGTGAAAAGCAGTGGTCCCAGCACCAATTCTTGTGGCACACCACTGGTCACAGGCCTCCAGTCTGAAAGGCAACCCTTCACCAGAACCCTCTGCCTTTGAGCCAGTTCTGTATCCAAATGGCTAGTTCTCCCTGTATTCCATGCAATCCTACCTTGCTAACCAGTGTACCATGAGGAATCTTGTCAAATATCTTACTGATATCCATATAGATCATGTCAACTACTCTGCCCTCATAAATCCTCTTCTTCAAAAAGCTCAATCAAGTTTGTGAGATATGATTTCCCATTCACAAAGCCATGTTGACTATCCCTAATCAGTCCTTGCCTTTCAAATGTAAATCCTATCTCTCAGGATTCCCTCCAATGAGTTGTCCACCACTGATACCAGGCTCACCTGGCTTTTCCTTCCCACCTCTGTGAAATAGTGGCACCACTTTAGCCAACCAGTCTTCAATCTCGAGCACCTCACCAGTGATTATCAATGATCCAAAGATTTCAACAAGGGACCCAGCAATCACTTCCCAAGCTACCCACTGAGTTCTAGGGTTCACCTAATCTGGTCCAGGGGACTTATCCACCCTTATGCATTTTAAGACATCCAGCGCCACCACTTCTATATTATGCACATTTTTCAAGACATCACCATCTATTTCCTCATATTCTATACCTTTCATATCCTTCACAGTAAACACTGATGCAAGATACTCATTTAGTATCTCCCCCATCTTCTGAAGTTCCACATATAGGCTGCCTTGCTGATCCTTCAGGTACGAGCTGAAAAATGTGTTGCTGGAAAAGCGCAGCAGGTCAGACAGCATCCAAGGAGCACGAGAATCGATGTTTCGGGCATAAGTCCTTCTTCAGGAATGACCCTTCAGGTAACCTATTCTCTCCCTAGTTAGCCTTTTGTCCTAATGTATTTATAAAATGAATCCTTATCCATATTTGCCAAAGCTCGCTCATGTCCTTTTTTTTGCCCTCCTGATTTCCCTCTTCAGTATACTCCTACTGCCTTTATACTCTTCTAAGGATTCATTCAATCTCTGCTATTTATTCCTGACATCTGCTTACTTTTCTTAACCAAAACCTCAATTTCTCTAGTCATTCAGTCATTCAGTGGGCGGCGTGGTGGTACAGTGGTTAGCACTGCTGCCTCACAGCGCCTGAGACCCGGGTTCAGTTCCCGCCTCAGGCGACTGACTGTGTGGAGTTTGCACGTTCTCCCCGTGTCTGCGTGGGTTTCCTCCGGGTGCTCCGGTTTCCTCCCACTGTCCAAAGATGTGCAGGTCAGGTGAATTGGCCATGGGAAATTGCCCGTAGTGTTAGGTAAGGAGCAAATGTAGTGGTATGGGTGGGTTGCGCTTCGGCGGGTCGGTGTGGACTTGTTGGGCTGAAGGGCCTGTTTCCACACTGTAATGTAATCTAATCTAATCTAATTCCCTACACCTACCAGCCTTGCCTTTCACCCTAACAGGGATATACTGTCCGTAGACTCGTTTAGTATCTCCTCCATCACCACGTTGCTCAGAAGGAAAGGGGGAAGAGGAGCAGAGCATTAGTCATTGTGGACTCCATAGTTAGGGGGACAGGTAGGAGGTTCTGTGGGAACAAGAGAGACTCACGGTTGGTGTCTTGCCTCACAGGTACCAAGGTTCATGATGTCTCTGATTGTGTTTTCAGGATCCTTGACGGGGAGGGGGAGCAGCCCCAAGTCATAGAACATAGAGAACATAGAAAAGTACAGCACAGAACAGGCCCTTTGGCCCATGATGTTATGCCGAGATTTGATCCTAATGTCATATAGTAGCTTAACCTACGCACCCCTCAACTCACTGCTATCCATGTGCATGTCCAGCAGTCGCTTAAATGTCCCCAATGACTCTGCTTACACCTCCACAGCTGGCAACGCATTCCATGCATTCACAACTCTCTGCGTAACAAACCTACCTCTGATGTCTCCTATATACCTTCCTCCTAATATCTTCAAACTATGACTTCTCATACCAGTCAATCCTCCCTGGGGAAAAGTCTCTGGCTATTGATTCTATCTATTTCTCTCATTATTTTGTATACCTCGATCAGGTCTCCTCTCTTCCTCCTCCTCTCCAGAGAGAAAAGTCCGAGCTTATTCAACCTTTCTTCATAAGGCAAGACTCCAGCCCAGGCAGCATCCTAGTAAACCTTCTTTGCACCCTCTCCAAAGCCTCTGTATCTTTCCTTAAGTAGGGCAACCAGAACTGGACACAACATTCCAAGTGTGGTCTCACCAGGGACTTGTAGAGCTGCAGCAAAACCTCACGGCTCTTAAACTCGACCCCCCCCTTAATGAAAGCCAAAGCACTATATGGTTTCTTAACAACCCTATCCGCTTGGGTGGCAACTTTGAGGGATCTATGTACTTGCACACTCAGATCCCTCTGTTCCTCCACACTGTCAAGAATCCTGTCTTTAATCCTATGTTCAGCATTCGAGGTCGACCTTCCAAAATGCTCACTTCGCATTTATCCAGGTTGAACTCCATCTGCCATTAATCAGCCCAGCTCTGCAGCCTGCAGTAGCCCTCTATACTATCAACGACACTTCTAACCTTAGTGTCATCTGCAAATTTACTAACCCACCCCTCAACCACCTCAACCAAGTCATTTATAAAAACTACAAAAAGCAGAGGCCCAAGAACAGAGCCCTGCGTGACCCCACTCAACACTGACCTCCAGACAGAATACTTCCCATCTATAACCACTCTCTGCCTTCTGTCAGCCAGCCAATTCTGAATCCAGAGGCATGGTCTGCATAGGCACCAACAACATAGGTATGAAAAGAGATGGAAATTTAAGGCAGAAATTCAGGGAGCTAGGGTGGAAGCTCAGAGCTAGAACAAACAGAGTTGTTGTCTCTGTTGTCTGTCCCACGTGCTAGTGAGGCAAAGAATAGAGAGAGAGAAGAGTTGAATACATGGCTACAGGGATGGTGCAGAAGGGAGGGTTTTGGATTCCTGGATAATTGGGACTCTTTCTGGGGTAGATGAGACCTCTACAAACAGAATGGTCTTCACCTGAACCAAAGGGCTACCAATATCTTGGGGAGGAAATTTGCTAATGCTCTTCTGGTAGGTTTAAACTAATTCAGCAGTGGGATGGGAACCGAAATTGTAGTTCAAGTATACAGGGGGTTGAGAGTAGTGAAGTCAGAACTAAGATTTCAAGATTGCAAGAAGGCACTAACAAGCAAGAAGTTGGTTTGAACTGAGTCTACTTCAATGCCAGCAGCATCCAGAATAAGGTGGGTGAACTTGCAGCATGGGTTGGTACCTGGGATTTCGATGTTGTGGCCATTTCACAGACATGGGTAGGGCAGGAACAGGAATGGTTATTGCAGATTCCAGGATTTAAATGTTTCAGTAAGAACAGAGAAATGGTAAAAGAGGGGGTGGTGTGGCACTGTTAGTCAAGGACAGTATTACAGTTGCAGAAAGGACCTTTGAGGACTCATCTACTGAGGTAGTATAGGCTGAGATTAGAAACAGAAAAGGAGAGGTTACCCTGTTGGAAATTTTCTATAGGCCTGCAAATAGTTCCAGAGATGTAGAAGTAAGGTTAGCAAAGATGATCCTCATAGGCACGAGAGTGACAGGGTAGTTGTTATGGGGACTTTACGTTTCCAAATATTGACTGGGAATACTATAGTTCAAGTACTTTAGATGAGTCAATTTTCATCCAAAGTGTGCAGGAGGGTTCACTGACACAGTGTATAGACAGGCCAACAAGGGGCGAGATCACATTAGATTTGGTACTGGGTTATGAACCTAGCCAGGTGTTAGATTTGGAGGTAAATAAGCACTTTGGTGATAGTGACCACAATTTGGTTATGTTTAGTGATGGAAAGGGATAGGCATATACCACAGGGCAAAAGTTATTGCTGGGGAAAGGCAATTACAATGTGTTTAGGCAAGGGAAGGAAACTGCAGGGGATAGGTACAGTTGAAATGTGGAGCTTATTCAAGGACCATCTATTGTGGTTCCTTGATAAGTGTGTATGGGTCAGGCAGGGGGGAAGTTGTCGAGCGCAGGAGCCATGGTTTACTCAGGGAGTTGAATCTCTTGTCAAGAGGAAGAAGGCGGCTTACATTAGGATGAGATGTGATGGCTCAGGGTGCTTGAGAGTTACAAGTTAGCCAGGAAAGGCCTAAAGTGAGAGCTAGGAAGAGCCAGGAGGGGACGTGAAAAGTCATTCAAGGATAGTACCAAGGAAAACCCTATATCAGGAATAAAAGAATGACAAGAGTAAGATTAGGGCCAATCAAGTGTGGTAGTGGGAAGTTGTGCATGAAGTCAGAGGAGATAGGGAAAGTGCTAAATGAATAGTTTTCATCAGTATTCACACTAGAAAAAGATAACGCGGTAAGGAGAATACTGAGATACAGGCAACTAGACAAGACGAGATCAATCTCAAGGAGTAGGCTTTAGCAACCGTGGAAAGTATAAAAATAGACAAGTTTCCTGGGATTTATCTTAAGATTCTCTAGGAAGCCAAGGAGGAGATTGCTGAGCCTTTCACTTTGATCTTATGTCGTTATTATCTACAGGAATAGTGCCAGAAGACTGGAGGATAGCAAATGTTGTTCCCTTGTTCAAGAAGGGGAGTAGAGACAACCCTAGAAATTATGGACCTTGAAGCCTTACTTTGGTTGTGGATAAAGTAGTGGAAAGGTTCATAAGAGATAGGATTTATAATCATCTAGAAAGCAATAAGTTGATTAGGGATAGTCAACATGGTTGTGTGAAGGGTAGATAGTGCCTCACAAAACTTATTGAGCTCTTTGAGAAAGTGGCTAAACAGGTGGATGAGGGTAAAGCAGTTGATGTATTGTATATGGATTTCAGTAAGACATTTGATATGGTTCCCCACGATAGGCTATTGCACAAAATACAGAGGCATGGGATTAAGGGTGATTTAGAAGTTTGGATCAGAAATTGGGTAGCTGAAAGAAGACAGAGGGTGGTTGTTGATGGGAAATATTTCTTCCTGGAGTTCAGTTACTCGTGGGGTACCGCAAGGATCTGTTTTGGGTCCACTGTTGTTTGTCATTTTTATAAATGACCTGAATGAGGGCATAGAAGGAGAGGTTAGTAAATTTGGTGATGACACTAAGGTTGGTAGAGTTGTGGATAGTGAGGGAGGATGTTGTAGGTTACAGAGAGACATAGATAAGCTGCAGGCGCTGGGCTGAGAGGTGGCAAATGGAGTTTAATGCAGAAAAGTGTGAGGTGATTCACTTTGGAAGGAGTAAAAGGAATGCAGGGTACTGACCTAATGGTAAGATTCTTGGTTGTGTAGATGAGCAGAGAGATCTCAATGTCCAGGTACATAGATCCTTAAAAGTTGCCACCCAGGTCGATAGGGTTATTAAGAAGGCATATGGTGTGTTAGGTTTTATTGGTAGAGGGATTGAGTTTCGGAACCATGTGATCATGCTGCAGCTGTACAAAATTCTGATGTAGCCACATTTGGAGTATGGCATACAGTTCTGGTCACCGCATTATAGGAAGGATGTGGAAGTTTTGGAAAGGGTTCAGAGGAGATTTACTAAGATGTTGCCTGCTCTGGAGGGAAGGTCTTACAAGGAAAGGCTGAGGGACTTGACGCTGTTTTCATTAGAAGAAGGTTGAAAGGTGACTTAATTGAGACATACAAGATAATCAGAGGATTAGATACGTTGGACAATGAGAGCCTTTTTCCTCGGATGGCGATGGCTAGCACGAGGGGGCATTGCTTTAAATTGGGGGGTGATAGATATAAGACAGATATCACAGGTAGTTTCTTTACTCAGAGTAGTAGGGGTATGGAACACATTGCCTGCAACAGTAGTAGACTCACCAACTTTAAGGACATTTAAATGGTCATTGGATAGGCATATGGACGAGAACGGGATAGTGTAGGTTCGATGGGCTTCAGATTGTTTCCACAGGTCAGCGCAATGTCAAGGGTAGAAGGGCCTTGTATTGCGCTGTAATGTTCTATGTTCTAGACCCTCATTTTCTCATTTTTGAAAGCTTCCCATTTTGCAGCCATTCCTATACCTGTGAATATCTGCCCCAATCAACTTTTGAAATTTCTTGACTAATACCGTCAAATTTGGTCTTCCTCCAATTTAGAACTTTAACTTTTGGATCCTGTCTATCCTTTTCCATCACTGTTTTAAAACTAATAGGATTATGGTCACTGACCCCAAAATGCTCACCCTCAGGTAGTCAGCAGGAAATTGAGAAGCAAATTTGTAAGGAGATCTCAGTTATCTGTAAGAACAATAGGGTGGTAGTGGTAGGGGATTTTCACTTTCCAAACATAGACTGAGACTGCCATAGTGTTAAGGTTTAGATGGAGAGGAATTTATTAAGTGTGTACAAGAAAATTTTCTTATTCATTATGTGGATGTATTGACTAGAAAAAGTGCAAAACTTGACCTACTCTTGGGAAATAAGGTAGGGCAAGTGACTGAGTTATGGGTATACATGACAATAAAATCTAAATGCCTTAAGACCTGTGGATGTACAGATTTCTACCCTCCTGCAGGAATGAAACTACCCCAACAGCACAAATTCATTAATTAATCCATGCATGTTGCATAATCTGTTAACTAGCCCGACTTCTGCAATATACGACATGGGGGATTTCTCCAGTGACATCTCAGTTGTACTGCCTTCATGCAATTTGAAGACTGTAGAAAGCTGTACCTTACAACTACTTTTATTTCCCAACCTATATTAGATACAGAACCAACCCCAACCTTCTTTGTAAGTTTTTGTTAGTGTATTTGTTATCACTTGTTGTTATTTTTTGGCACACTAAACACCACTCTCCTTCACTCAAGAAACCACTCGGAATTGCTCTCCTTTGTTTTACATCTGATTAACTAAGTTCAATTAAACTGTCATGGCGAGATGCTAAAAGGGAAACCAAACAAAAATATATTTGTTGTGTATATATTTGTTGTGACTGATTGAATGGGGACCAATAAAGGCCCCTTGTCTTGAGCAATGATGTCTCTTACCATTCCTATAACATCTCTACGGAATCATCTCAGGGCCATCAACTTTAGTTCTGACTTCTTCATCTTGCCCTCATCTACATGTCTCCATTCCTCATTTTCTGTGCTATCAGTTTGCTTGTCTGGGAAAACATCAAGCTGTCAAATTTGTCCTGCCAAAAAAAGTCCATATCCATGACACCTACTTCATTCTCCTCTCTGACTACCTGTATAGGTTTAAGTTGAAACAAACTGTTCATGACCTTGGCATCCTGTCCAATCCCTTTAGCTTTTCCAATCATATATCTTCTCCTTCTGATTATCTCTGTCCTATTTGGCACGTTTGCTTATATAGTTTTTGTCACTTCACTCAACTCTTCTGGATAATTGTGTCATTCAAACTCTACAAAAGCTATGCCGCCTGTATCCTAACCCTGAAACTACTCAATCCCCATTCTACCTTGCTGACAGATTCCACCAGTGCTTCAAATTTAAAATTACGATGTTAATGTTTAAGACCAGCTGTCATTTTGCCCCTTCCTTGCTGTATAACCATTTTTTTTGTCAACAATCTATCCCCAGACTTTCCAAAGTACTCAGTCTAGCCCTTTGTGCATCAACTAGCTTTGCACACTACTATTGACAGTCAAGTCTGCAGTTGCTCAATTCCAACACTGCAGAATTCCTTCCCTCAACCCCTTTGCCTTTCCACATTTCTCTCCTTCAAACCCCTCTTTAAATGTTACTCTTTGGCCAAGTTTTTCTTCACACTTCCTAACATTTGCTTAATTTCATTTTTCATAACACTTTTATAAAAATGTCTTTGGACATATTTGTTCATTTAAAAGTGTTACAAAAATCTGAATGTTTTTGCTGTTGCCATTCATTGTTCTTATCTTGTCCTTGAAAAAGAAAGCAAAAATGAACAAATTATCTTTTGTTACCCTGACAAGCAGTAATACATTGTTTTCAGAATGCAGTCCAAAACAGTTGTGTTGGGCAATGCACTGCAGCTACATACCATATAATTTTTTTTATTGAATTGAAAGAACATATGGATGTATCTGAAGTATTGGTCATTTTAGAAGTGCAGAGAATATAGTACAATCTTATTGACAATGATGTTCTGCAATGAAAGCAATTTAATTCTGCTTGAGCAAATAATTGAAAACATACTTAGTGCAATGCAATCTTAAATTGTGTGGCTAATTACTCCATCATTGTCTTATGTGGAAAAGTGATTACACTTTTTTCGGTTAGCTGTGAGTTAGAGTTGGAATTGAAACTCACTATCAACAAGCCTTAACTAAATTTAACATATTTTCTTATCAACCTGTTCAGGTATGTTATTAAAAAACATTTTTGGAGCAGGTGAGAAGTGAACCTGGACTGCCTGGCTCAGAGGTAGTGTTACAACATGGAGACAAACAGCCAAAGCAAATTAGCCTCCCTATCCCTGTATTCACATCACAGACTTAAAATAATCAATGACCCTTAAAATTGACCCCAGTGGCTCTTAAACAGACTTTTGATTAACTAATGCCAAACTTTGTAAATAGCTGATACCAGACACCGGGTTTAACACCCAAAAAAAGTAACAAAATTTGCAGAGCAAAGTTAAACAGCAAGGTAATCTATAACGCCACTGATTTAAACCCAATCCTGTTTAATGTCAGCTCCTTTTCTTAAAGATAGGCAGATAAACATGCACAGTTAAGGGATAAATCAATATGAAAAAAATAAATGAGATGTAACCTAGAGTCTCGAGTTGAAACATCTCTAGAATACTTTTTAACAAGGAACTGTCTGCAATTTACTTTCAGGCCCGGCTTAATAAAAAAGTTTGTTCTTTTTTTTTGAAACAATCCAAAGTCCAAAGGTCCTCTTCAGCTCTCAACTCACAGTGCAAAGCTCCAAATAAAAAATGATAAATGAAAAATCAGTGAGGTTTCTAATAGTGGGAACACAACCACTGTGTCATAAGAGCCATCCTGACTAAGTTTAATAATGACCCTGATGTACTCAATTCTGAACAGGGTCTCCTTTATTTGCATGATCATATTAGTAGCATTTTCACCACTGTTGGAGTTGGATTTCTCTTATCTGCAGCTTGCATTACACAATGCAGTAATGAGGAACTTGCTCAGACACAAAAATACCACACCTGATTCTTTAAACTGCTGAAGCCTTTAAGTTCTGTGTTCTCTACCCAATAGGTGAACACCCAAGCAGAGTCATTTCTGAAGCAATTGTTTTAAAACAATATTTCATTAAAAGGCTGATTTCAGAATTAGTGTAGAATCAAAGCTCAAAGTGTTTTCTCTGTACTTCTAGATAGGCTTACACCTAATTAGAAAAATGTAATCTTCAAATTATGATTTCCATAGGTTATGGACAAGAAATTGTGCAAGTTTTCCTTTCTGAACACAAGACCCTGAAAGGTATGTGGTGTGGAGTGTAGCCAGGGGTGGGGCACAGATTGGACACAATCATTTGGCAGCATAATGACCCAAGTCATCTAAATCTACCAATATACTTAAGGAGACTTATTCCTGTATTTGACTGTGGGAATTACATTGTAAGGCATCAGCAACATGTTTGAAGAAGATAATATTGACCTACTAGGGCATAGAAATGTTTAGGGAATATCAACGGTTTTGTAGCAGAGACAAAGTGAAGCATAGAAATATTGATTAACAAGCTAAACATTATGACTTAATAATAAAGAGAGAATGAATAGTAGTTTACCTAATCGTGATAGCAGTTCTGGAAGTGTTATCAATTCATATAGTGCTCTTCAGGAATAAAAACAGAAAGTTCATGAAATACTCAGCAGATTTTGCCAGTATCAATGGAAAGAGAAATAGAGTTAATGCTAGGATTTGAGTATGTTTATTCTTCAGAAAACATATATCTTTGTGTCTATATTTCATGTATATTTCCAGTTCAGAAAAGTAACAGTGGACTTGAAACATTAACTCAGTTTTGCTTCCTCCATAGATGCTGCCAGACCAGCTGAGTTTCTCCAACACTTTCAGTTTTCATTTCAGATTTCCAACGTTCACAGTATTTTGCTTTTATTCTATTGATCCACAGGAATTGATTGTCTCTCAGAATATTATTAGCACGTCTAACAAGTGAAACGATTTTCATATATCTTTGATCCAAGATGTTATAATACCATATCCAAGATGACCCGATTTGTGAAAATGGGACAGGTCTATTAATGGAAACATAACTTAAACAGCAGTAGATCTGTCACAAGCTGTCCCAAAACAGCTGGTCCAGATACTGGAACAAGTATATTAAAATTAGGACTGTCATGGTCAACCGTGATCATCATAATCACATCCAATATCTTCTGACCCAAAACAGAATTTGAAAAAGGAACAGAGTTTAGAATGGCTTTATGTAATGATCAACCTCTTCCAACAGTAAATTATCCTATTTTGAGTTGTTCAAGCAGTGAATATAGAAAATGGTAAAGGACACAAACCATATACCAATATTCCAGCAATAAATACATATTGTGCATAAATACATACTTTCTTGTGGCAATCGCATAACGATGGTCTTCTTTTAGCACTGCTGTAGCAGTTTGATACAACTGACTGGCTTTCTACAACTATTGCCAAGTGAGACTCCCAAAACAAGAGCCTTCATTTGCAGCAATATCAATGAAGTGTTGCCCTCCTACAGCCAACTATGAAGCATGTGGCAGCTTCATGGGTGTCTCCAGCAGATCCAAATTCAAGAAGCAGCCAGATCTTTTTGAACCAAAGGTGACATTTGTGAAAAGAACTTTTTAAAAAGTCTGCATCGTGTCTTCATCTCTCAGCAATTTTAGGATGGATCAGCTATCGGCTGATCATTTGGGACACATGGCTCAACAGAATGCTGATTGGTGGAACCAACCTGCCTGATACTGCTATTTTTCAGCACATCAGCACAAGCCGAGATTCTGATCATAGCTTTTCAGAGTACTATAACAGTGGAATATGGATAATAGATAACAATCTGTCCAGGATGATACTGAGATACAGCCAAGAATTGTTCTTGTTCAAGGTTAATCTACCATGTTTGAAAAGGGAATCTTAATCCTGTGATTTTATTATTAAGCAAAAGCAGCCAACTGTTTCTTCAAGTACGTGTCTTCAATGTGCATCTAGAAGTATTTACAGGAGATAGTGGAACAGTGATAATGTCACTGCACTCGTTATACAAACTCCTAGGATACTATCTGGGGGAGTTCAGCTCCCACCGGGGTGATTATTGGAAATTGAATTGAAAAATAAAATTTGGAAAATAAAGCTAGCCTTATTGATTGTTTTCAAACTCCATTTGGTTCACTTATGTCCTGGGTGGCACAGTGGCTCAGTGGTTAGCACTGTTGCCTCACAGCATGTTCGATTCCGGCCTCAAGCGACTGTCTGTGTGGAGTTTGCAGATTCACCCTGTGTCTGTGTGTTTCCTCCGAGTGCTCCAGTTTTTCCCACAATCCAAAGATGTGCAGGTCAGGTGAATTGGCCATGCTAAATTGCCCATAGTGTTAGGTGCATTAGTCAGGGGTAAAGTAGGGGAATGTGTCTGGGTGGATTGCTTTTCGGAGGGTCAGTGTGGACTTGTTGAGCGAAAGGGCCGATTTCCACACTAGGGATTCTATGGAAATCTGCAATCTTTACCTGGACTGGTCTGTCTGTGACTCCAAGCAATGTGGTTGACTCTTCACTGTGCTTTGAAATTGCCCAGCTAGTGATACTCAGATCCCATGAATGACAGAAGAAAAATATACTAGAATAAATATAGGAAATGTAATCATAGGGTTTAGCATTGTATTGGGTTAAGTAAATAACTTGTGTTCCATTTGGACATTGTCCCAACAAAAATGACATACAACAGCTATATAACTTGTTAGTCTTAGATGTTAAAGCGATACGAGAAAACATATGTTTATTTGGTAAGTAGTGATGCATTCATTCAGATACTGATTGTTGTCGGCGTTATGTTAGATAAAATGTTGACATTATGCTAATTTATAGAATGGGCAATCGATTGAGGAAATATTGCCTTATTGAAAGCGTCATTTGAAGGCTCTGGCGTTAGAGCCTTATTATAAAGATAGATTACTTAACACAGATAAAGGACTTCAGTGGCAAAATTTTGTTTGCAACAGGTACTGAAGAGTCCTGTGAATGCAAGATTTTTAGTTATTGTTGCAATGCAGCAATAGCAAGAAACCAGCTCTTTTTCAGTGTTGGAATTGTGAAGAACATAGTGAACTACAAATATACATGCACAGGGGCAGAATATAATCCCTCCCATGGAATGTTTGGTAGTAGGGGCATTTAATTGGGTGGGTACTTGTCACCTTTCTGCCTCTGCCCCTGCCCTGTTTATGGTTGTACCCCATGTTCATTATGTTCTGAAGCCAATTACAGTGGATGATTTATTGGCCTCGTCTAACTGCTGCTGTCGTTCACATAGTGGCAGGTAGGGACTCACTGAGCAGGAAACCCAAACAACAAACCGATTCAAGAATGTACAAAGCTCCAGGGGTGAGTGTACTTCATTCAAAGACAGTTATTGCCTGATCAAGAAACCCAATATCAGGAAGATCGGTTGGGGTGTTGAGTGTAGCACACTATAATTGCTGCAGATCTTCCAAGATCACTATCCCATCTTTCACCTCCTGTCACCTGTGGCCTTGTCTAGCAATATTCTTTGGTCTTGTGTGGGTGCATTACCACCAACACCACTACCGGCCCAGTGGTGATACTGAGCAATGAAGGTCTTATCTTGCAAAATGTTCAGTTTCAACCCCACGAGGTCTGTGACCTGAATATAGGGTACTGCCAGATCTCTCACCAGTGGGAAAACCCATGTCTTTTACATCCAGTTTCACACACAACTTTGGTCACATGCTGGATTTTATGGTCACATCCAGCTGTGTTAGTGAATGAGTGAGCAGTAGCAAATGTGTGTGAATCCTGAGATTGGGAGTGAGCCAGACACATGCACATAACCTCCCCACCTTCCTTCATTCCCAAAAACCTATCCACATACTTCATCAGGAGGGCAAATCCCTGGCTGAAAGGGCACCTCCTTCAAAACCCCAGTTTTGGGTATATTCTGCCAAAGGCCAGCTTGTAATATTCATCACCAGAGATAATTAGAATATTAAACCAAACTCCGTAATTCAACTTTGTTCCCTTTTCATAGAATCCCTACAGAATGGAAACAGGCCCTTTGGCCTAATAAGTCCACACCGATCCTCCAAAGAGCAACCCACCCAGACCCATTCCCTTACATTTAACTCCTGACTAATGCACCCAACCTACACATCCCTGAACACTGTGGATTTAGCACAGCCAATTCGCCTGGCCTGCACATCTTTGAATTGTGGGAGGAGATGGGAGCACCCAGAGGAAACCCATGCAGAAACGGGGAGAATGTGCAAACTCCGCACAGTAACCCGAGGTTGGAATTGAATGCACGTTCCTGGTGCTATGAGGCAGCAGTGCCAACCACTGAGCCATCGTGCCGTCCAGGATTCATGGCTTCGTCGTCTGTCTTTTTCCAGTTCTTCTTAAGCAAAAAGCCAAAAATAAATACTTAAATAACTTTGTTGCTTATTGTTTTTAATTGTCATCTTTTATCAATTTTTAAAAAATTGTCAATTAATTGCCTTGACATTTGGTTTTGCTCAATGTTTGTTTTCTTCATACCTTTTCTTTGAATTTTATTGTTAATATTATGCCAAACATTATATTTCTGAAATTTGCTCTGACTGCTTGAGTGAAAAAGAATTGAAATATGAAGTCTTACACAAAACGTTTGGACATCCTGCCTTGAGAAGTTAACATTACGCTGAGTGTCAAAATGCTCTGAGGTGGTCAACATGGTGGTTTACCAGTCTTCACCCACTTATGACAAGTGGTGTGCTGGGATCAGCAGTCCATAAAATCCAGATCCATAATACAGAGTGCATCTGATTTGTACAGGTCTGAAAATGTGCCTCTGATAATCAGATTTTTTTAAATGAGTATTGCTATTCTGCAGTTTTGACCTTTTGACCTTGCATTACATCATCAATAAACTTTATCTTTACCTGATGTTCTTCCTTTATATGATCAGAAAGGAATAAATCTCCAAAAATAAAATTATTTTTATAGCTTTCATCACATTAGATGCTGACATACTGAATCTTCTATAATTGCATATTAAGGAACTGAAATATTTTTCTGCTGAGATAGAGATTTTCTGTGGACCAATGCAAATTAAACTTAGCTTCATAATTTGCAATTTGGGTCTTAGAAAGCAACCACTTCATGAAACTGAATGCCCTGTCTTGCTGTGATGCTGAAGATGATGAATTCCCCATCTGTCCTTTCACATTTAGCCAGGTGATGAAAGCATATCTCTTCTATAACCCTAGCTGATATTCCAAAGATCACCACTGTTGCTTTTCTGCAAAAGATGATGGTGTCAATAACCACAAAGAGTGCATAGCAAACAAATGAGCAAAGTTGCAGATCCGCTTGCAGTAGGTCAAAGGCAGCCCTGTAGCTTCTTTGGTGAAGCATACTATTCTTCTAGGCATTATATCACTAACATTCCTATGAGCTGTGCTGCCTGAATATGTTGTTGGGATGGAGCTAATTTGTGGATGGCTAAGTTTCCCCTTAAATATTACCTGACTTTAGCCTAAATCATTTTCTCCTTTTCCAGTGCCATTACGACATCACACACACAGAGAGATTGTCATAACTACCTCTGTGAAGTGCTGACTCTGAATATGGATTGGGAACTCTTAAAGTTCAAAACTTCTTCAATTATATAGCCATAGATTTTAATTTCTCTATAACCAAAAACAATGAAACACAGAATGGCCTGTTAGTAACATATGTAAATAGGTGCACTCTGCAGTTGATGTGTGTTGTATGAAGAATTAAAGAGCATGGGGAAATGCAACAGGAGTGATGTCATGGTTGAAACCTGTGAAGATAGTTATGTCCGATATTACATCTGTACTAAGTTATTTGTCCCCATTGTGAACCAAAACAATGCTTTGAATTGCATCCTCAAACACATTAAGGTAAAGATTATACAAAACAACAGTTTGAGCTTTCTTATTGCAATTATTTAATTCTCTTTTCTTGAAAAGACCTTATTTCAGGTGCAACTTCACAATATCAGTGCTGCGCCTTCCTTATCTCTCAGGGTCTTGTTGAAGATGGAAAACAGAGTCAATCAGAATCTTAATGGAGAAATGTCGACCAATTCAGTTCATATAGAAGCCACCATCAAATTTTCTAGAATATCCTCGGTTGGTAGCAGCTGTGTGTTGGCTTCCTGTGAAGAGAAGTAAACAAAATTTGTTACATTCAGTGTAAAGAACACAGTATCTTTCCCAAACCATTTTTTTTCTGTTCTCTTTTGAAGGTCATGACTCTAAAGGCTCAGTAGTGTTCATCTCTAGGACATAAGTGTGAGTCTCAGCAGTGAATGGCAGAATCATATTCCATTCCGGCTTTAGTTTTGAGCAGCAATGAAAGTCAGAGCTTCCTAGCATATGTTATTCAGTAATACAATAAGGAAAGCTTTTGTATTCTTTGGATCCCTTGTTGCTGCATTGCCATAACTTCACTGGAAATGAAACAAAAATGAGGCATCCAACAAGTTTTTGGTGAACATAGGAGCAGGAGTAGGCCATTTGCTCTAACATTGAAGAAGATCATGGTTAATCTTCTATCCTTTGGTACATTAACTTGCTAGACATCTTTACTAGCTGGTGCAGTAAAGAAGTTTGTTGGAAGAGTAGAGTAGAAATGAGTCAAGGCAAAACTGAGGCAAGGTACTAAGTCATCCAGATCTCAGCAGTGAGACTGGATCTGTATCTAAATTAGGAGAAGCAACAAGAGGCTAGTGGACAGGATTCGAATGCATAAATCCTATGAAGCTCCTAGTAAGGGAATAATCCCAGCATTGAGATAGGTTCCCAGAACAAGATAGTGACAAAACTTCACAGTTAATACTAAAATTCCACAACATGGTGAGGGGGAGTGTCTTATCCTCACCTGTTAGCCTCAATGCCCAATCCACATCTTTAAATAAAAGACCCACCAGATACAACTTGGGTGTCCTTTCGCTCCCCTTAGAAGAACACAGTGAAATGAAGAGTTGTGAAAAGGAAGTGTGACATTTGGAGGTAATGTCTAATTGGTGAATATATCTGTGCATCTGGTTTCCACCAAATGGTCAGGGTTAAATCCACAGCTTCCATTTTGAGTTCAGTCCAAATTTTCTTGCACTAATGCCAGTGGCTATAAATTAAAGTCTCTAATAATCCCATGATTTGATGTGGGATGGCATAAGATAATATTGGATTATCTTAGGTTGACTTAATAAAATTAAATGTTAAAATTTAGAGTTATTGTCACTTCCTCTTGCTTAAGGTACTTAGAAATGCTTCTTACTAGGCAATATTAAAAAAGCTTTACATAAAAGGCCCAAAACAACGAAGCATCACATAGAAGTGTACCATTTCTGATATTTGTTAATACCACTTTATATATGCAGAGTACATGACAACGCTCATTTGATTTGTTTCACCCCACCCCCCCACCAATCAAAATGAAATCAACCTTTGCATACTGAAATTCGATATGCATCCAATTTCTAGTTCCATTTCAAATAACTAAGTATTAAAGGTTGGGGAGAAGGTGTGGGGTTTGTTGGAAATTCCAGGCACAATGAAGTCCAACACTAGCAGTTAAACTTGCAGGTGGTACACATTGCAGCAAAAAGTGCATGCATATTTATTTTAATTAAAGTCTGATCGTGCATTGCAGAACTGATTTCTTACTTATTGTTCCATGAATGCTATGAATGGGTAATTTTTCCGGTGACATCCATTGTTTCGGTGGAGGTCTTTCACATAAATAGTTAGCTCTGGTGTCTGGCTCTTCAGGTGCACAGCCGCAAATATCTTTCTGCACTGAATCCATTGCCATTTTCCGACGAAAAATATCTTCTGGAAGTTGGTCATCCATCCCCAGCCAACAGCCCCTGTAAATAATTTAGAAAATGCAGCAAGTAATTAAGTTATATGTTCACATAGCTTATTTATCAACACCTTAAATATTTTTGATTAGTTGGAGCATTTCTCGTGTCAGCAACACCACTCCAGCCAATAGTGTATTCCAAAGACTCCTGACTCCCTGGAAACAGATTGCATAATATCCACTCTTGCTTTGTTTAAATTTATATCCCCCTCTTCTCACCAATATCTTAAACCACAAGAGTGTATTCATTGTCACCCTAACCAACTCTTTAATTATTTGATAGATCTTTATCAAGTCACATCTGTCCAAGAAGTTAGGACAACCAGCTCCTTAAGCATTTCTAAGTAGGCAAGAGTATTAAGGATTGCTGTAGATCTCCTCTAGGCCTTTTTCCAAGGCTAGAGCATCATTAACCATATAAGGGAAACAAAGCTGTACAGGACTTCAGTGCAGTCAAACCTGCAACCTATAAAATAACAGAATATTATAGTATAATTTATTCTGAATGCTTCTATTAATACAACCTAAAATTGCCATATTCTCCGCAGTTTTCCAGTTAACACAACAGGAAAGGCTATTACAATGGTGTGGAATAGATCTACCGGATTGTTACCAGGAATTAAACATTTCTGTTATAAGCAGGGATTGTAAAAATTGGACTGTTCTCTCCAGAATTTGCAAGGTTATAAAATGGATTGAAAAGTGTGGCACTGGAAAAGCCCAGCAGGTCAGGCAGCATCCAAGGAGCAGGAGAGTTGACGTTTTTGGCATAAGCCCTTAATCAGGAATGCACAAAGTGTCAACACATCTGCTCCTCGGATACTGCCTGACCTGCTGTGCTCTTCCAACACCACACTTTCCGACTGTGACTCTGCAACATCTGCGGTCCTCACTTTAACCAAGGTTATAGAATGGCCAATTAATGTTTTCAAGATCATGAGAGGCTTTGGTATAGATGGAGAAATATTATTGGTGAGCAGGTCAATGTCAAGGATTTTGTTTCAAAATCATTAGTAAAAAACATCTGTGGGGAGATGAAGATTGGATTCCCTACAGTATGGAAACAGGCCCTTTGGCCCAACAAGTCCACACCAAGTCTCCGATGAGTAACCCACCCAGACCCATTTCCCTCTGACTAACGCACCTGACATACGGACAATTTGACATGGCCAATTCACCTGACCAACACATCTTTGGATTGAGGGAGGAAACCGGAGCACCCATAGGAAACCCACACAGACATGGAGAGAATATGCAAACTCCACACAGACCGTCACCCTAGGCTAGAATCGAACCTGGGTCCCTGGTGCTGTGAAGCAGCAGTGCTAACCACTAAGCCACCATACCACCCCAAAAAAAACTTTTTTGTTTGCTTAGAGTTGCTGGGATCTAAAATTATCAACATAAAAGATGGTGAAAGCTGACTGCACAGGTAATTTTAGAAGGGTACTGGACAGAGAAACAAAAAGTGTGTATATGGTACTAAGCGTGATTGCTCTTTTCTAAGGGTCAACATGGGAATAGTGGGCCAAGTGATGTCCCCCTGCATTGAAAATGTTTAAAGTTCGATATTTCAATTGTATCCATTTGGAGTACTGTGTCCAGTTTTGGTCCCCACACCTCAGGAAGGACATACTGGCACTGGAACGTGTCCAGCGGAGATTCACACGGATGATCCCTGGAATGACAGGTCTAACATATGATGAATGGCTGAGGATACTGGGATTGTATTCGTTGGAGTTTAGAAGATTAAGGGGAGACTTAATATAGACGTACAAAATAATACATGGCTTGGAAAAAGTGGATGCTAGGAAATTGTTTCAGTTAGACGAGGAGACTAGGACCCGTGGACACAGCCTTAGAATTAGAGGGGGTCATTTCAGAACAGAAATGCGGAGACATTTCTTCAGCCAGAGAGTGGTGGGCCTGTGGAATTCATTGCCACGGAGTGCAGTGGAAGCCGGCACGCTAAATGTCTTCAAGGCCGAGATTGATAGATTCTTGTTGTCTAGAGGAATTAAGGGCTACGGGGAGAACGCTGGTAAGTGGAGCTGAAATGCGCATCAGCCATGATTGAATGGCGGAGTGGACTCGATGGGCCGAATGGCCTTACTTCCATTCCTATGTCTTATGGTCTTATGGTCTTATCCTTTAGTAATAGGTGCACAATGATACTTGTCTTCTTTTTATTTGCAAACGTCTATGTGAATATTTTTGGTATAGGTACAAACTAAAACAAAGTGAGAAAAAGGAAAATGTGGTAAACATAGATTGAGGAAGTTAAAACATAGAAAGAAGAAAAGTGCAGGCTGCTCTGTGTGGTAAAACTTTAAAAATGGATTTAAAATGACCTTGCAAAACATATTTGAGTTCTGTTTCGATAATAATATGGTGCTGAAGATATTTTTGTCCATATTGCTATCAATATTTACATCAGAATCACAATGTGTGTGTGGTTCTACTGTCTTGGGATGAAATCTCCTTCAAACAAATTGACACTGAGCCAAAATATAATTTACATTTTGGACAATTTGTTGTTGATATCGATCTTGAAGATTGGTTTATTGTGCAATAATTGCAATGAATTATTGCAATGAAAAGTTAGCTTTGTTCATTTGGGTAACCTTTCTCACAGGGTCTGGCGAATCTGGTCTGAATCTTACCAGAAATTTATTTATCCACTATTTTTGTTGAGTTTCATTGAGTGTGTCTCTCACTAACGTTTAGCAAGTTTTCCCAGTATTTTATGTGCTTCATTAACTATGTATCACACCCCTCTGATGCTAGCCCCACTCTCCCATTCACCATTTGTCAGAGCTAAAAGCAGGTACTTCAGGAGTGTCCAGGGTTCCTGCTTATTAAACCGTTTTTTTTCCTTTTAGATGCTGGGGATAGCAACAGTTCCTGGCAAGAGTGGAACACGAGCAAAGCCCATGATGTTGCGGATGCCCCAACAGTACAAGAGGGAAGAAAGAAGTGTTGAAGTGAAACACTAATTAGGGATTCTTTAGTTAGCAGAATAGCCAGGCCTTACATGGACCATCAATGTGACTCCATAATGGCATGTTGCCCTGGTCTTAAGAGTTAAAAACATCACAAAATGGCTGTCCAATATTCTTTTTGGGGAGGGCAAACAGCCAGAGGATGTGTTCTGTATTGATTGTGATGAAGTCACCTAAGTGCACTTCATAGAATATGAGATCCCTGATTGGGGCTGTTAATCTGATCCAGTCAGGGAGCCCTGGCTGATAGATATTAACAGGAGTGTTGGACATTCTGTTCATTCTGACAGCTGGCTCTAAAGGAGCTGGATCAGTGCCAATGACTCTCCACATGTAAATAAAGGTGACGGGATACCAGTCTCTGTGGAGTTATTTCATGGTCCACATTGTGGTTGGAAAGAAGGTGCAAAAGAAAGGTCTTCAGATTTCTGTCACACTGGGACTGGCTCTGAGGGATATAGTACTAGTGTAAGCCAAATAGCTTGTGCATGAACAGAACTGAGACTTGGTTCCTTGTAGGGTTTTTACTAGTGCTTTGAATAGGTTCAATCATGTGCTTTCACAGTATGCATTGAATCTCTAATTCCATTTCCACTTGTTTCTCTGGGCTCATCCAATAAGAATGCTGCTTTATTGGTTCTGACTGTCCTATACCCATATCGTGCCTTGCTAATGTAATATATCCAGGTGCATCTCTACAGGTTACCTTTTACTTTCTAAGTAGTTCTACTAGATCCTCTCATTGTCCTATATTTTTGCAAATTTGCCAACCAAATTTTGTCCGTCAACAGTAATACATAGTAAAGATCACAAAATAATTATGAAAGGGGGGAGAAACAGTGCACAGTGACCAGATTTAGACCAGCAGCCAAATTCTCACTGATAATGGGAGTGCAATTAGGAAGATAATAGTTATGACAGTGGCAGCAGATAGCCCTTTTAGCATTGAGTATGTGAAAGGAACCATGCAGTAATAGAGAAAATGATGCACAAAATTTTGGAAGATTAGTAAAGCTATAAATTCTCATCTGCTTGAGTGTTGACTGTCCATACTAAGAATTAGCTGCAGGTGTCTGGAGGATACAATGCATATTTTTAGTTTGTGATAGAATGCTAAAGCTCCATTGGTAATAAGTGACCAGCCCTGGACTGGGACAGAGCTTCAGTTAGCTCCAATTTACCAGAGCATTTGAGTGCATTTGCAGGCAAACAGAAAGGCTTTCACTGAAGTTTAAGTCTCAGAAAGAACTCATTGTGTCTTGAGATTATAGGGCAAGGTCATTGAAAATTCATTTCAGTCTGGAAGATATGCTTTATTCTGAGAGAGTGAGGTTAAAGGATATTAAGGCTTGAAGAAGATTATTAGTACAAATAGAAAAATGTAACAGTTATATTGCATGGGACCAGACTGGTTACACTCTTCAAGTCTGGTTGGTATGAACTACAAATGTTCAGTTTCTGAAGGAGTTTTGGAAAATATTGAGGAGCCAGGTACCTCTCATACCGAAATGTTGCACAGCTATGAGGACCAAGCTGCCACAATTGGCAACCATCTGAAGATGGACTGATCAGTTCCAATAATGAGAATGAGGCCATTGGTCCCAAAAGGCAATTGCCAAAAGTGGGTACCAGAGTCAAATGTTTACCAGAAGGGGCTAGCCAAAGGATAAATGTGACTGTTATAAGTAGAGCAAGGAAGACCACTGGAAAATATAAAAACTGGATGAATACAGAGCATGAAGGGTAGGAGGTTTGGTCCATTGTTTGGTAGCGTGGAGATTAAAGACAAGAAAATGCAAGATAGGCTCAAACAGTGGGCCTGGGAGTAATTATAGCCCTTGAAAAAGATCACAAACCATTGAAAGGCAAGATAGAGGATGTGGATGTGGCCTATAAGATGCAGCAGGAGTTTAGTACTTCTCAGTAAAGTCTATCATATTAATGTTAGGCTACCCTTAGTTAAAAGTAGACTATGCCAAATTGTACTAACACCATGAGAGGCATCTTTCAGGCATTCATATGATGTACATGGATGTTTTTTTCTGGAGTGGAAGCAGTGAGTTTGAAAATGTTGTCATAAATGAATGTAAAACAGAATTCAAAATTGGAAGTCAGGCTTTTAAATTCATTGGATTGAAATCAGGCCAAATGGATAAAATATCACTTTGCATCAGCAATCTTATTTGGAAAATATTAGTCCCATGGCTATTCATCAAAGTAGGGCCTCAAAAAAAAATTCAATTTCTTCCAAACCTGAAATAGAGGAATGATGATACCAGTTTTAAAATATGAGAGTTAAGTACAACTGTGAAAAATCCGAAAGTGAAAGATATTGTTCAGGTGAACAAAGGTTTGAAAACAATTTTTAAAAGCACACAGTGTTTTGAAATTCCCACCATTGGTAGATCCAGGAACATGAAATTTATTGGTTTTGTAAATGTTTCTTGAGCAAGTCTCTGTGTTGGGTTATTATGCACAGGAGGGATTATAAATTTTCTTGTGGGGAAAGGAGTTATATGTTGGCATTTAGCTTGGGAAGCTAAAAGATCATATAAGCAGTAAAACGTAGTTAAAAAAAACTTTCAGTTAGGCAGTTGATATGGCACTTTTGTGAATAGATAGTGATCAGTAGAGTGTGGTTAATTGAAGTACAGCTTTCATTAAAAGTATGGCCTTGGACTCTGTTCAAAAACATTCATCTTCTAGTGTATAACAGCCTGGACGGAGCAGACAGGGAGAAACTGTTCCTGCCCTTCAGAGAATTGAGAACCCGGGGACATAGATTTAAGGTGATTTGCAAAAGAAGTAAGTGTAAGGTGCAAGAAAACATTTTCACATGGTGAGTTCTTCGGAGATAGAATACATTGCCTGGAAGCATGGTTAGGAGAGTTCAATTGAGGAATTTGAAACAAAATTTGATATTTGGGAATGACAGGAGAATGGCAATAAATCAAAATCAGAGAACCAGTATAGACATGACAAGCCAAATGAACTCTCTTTGCACCATAACGGTGATTCTGAGGTTAATCTATGTATTTCTTTTGGTTAGTTTGCAGTGCAAATTAACCAGATTTAATCTTTACATTCATTATTGTGAAGAACAGTTTTGTTTATGCAGCAACTTGGCAAAGTGGCACTGACTTTCAAGATTTATATAAGGACCTTCATAAAGTGTTGCAAATTCTATTTTTCCTGGAATAATAGATACAAAAGTGTAAGAATTAATCTAATGCCATTGTTAACCTGATTACAAATCCCTGTGTTGCAATTAAAATTTTTGTTTCTTTTGGTTAATGTTTGAATTATAAACTAATGTAAATTGTACTCACCTCTGAGGATCACAGGTTACTTTTTGCAGAAGTACCTCATTCTTATGTTTCAAGAAATCCCCTGAATGATTATAAACAGAACTAAGATGGAGATCCAGACTGTCTTTCGGTGCCTTTTAGAACAATAAACACACAAATTAAATCAGTAGCTTGACTACAAACTTTAGAAGTGTTGAGTTTTTTTTTAAAAAAAGCTTTTACTTCAATTTTGTTTAAGAAGGCATTTTCTGCCTCATTAGTCTAATTACCCTATTACTCTGCTTCATAATTATTTGGAGATATTCAGGGGGTTATCTTAACTGACTGCAAGTATCATTTATCCTCTTCAAACAAAGCAGAGAATAAAATGATTAAAATCTTATTGTGTCAAGACCCTGTCCTCATACATTATCTCAAGACTTGTGTTGCTTCCAGCATGCCAGATTGCAACTATATCATGCAACGGGAACTGAACCCGGGTCTCTGGCGCTGTGAGGCAGCAGTGCTAACCACTGTGCCACCGTGCCGCCCACAAGACTTGTGTTGCTTCCAGCATGCCAGATTGCAACTATATCATGCAAGCATTAAGCTAATTTGAAAAGGATGTGGGAGTAATATGATTTCAGCTCTGGCATGCCTTTTCTTTCTTTATACTGGGTAGTCATCCATTAAACAGTAAACAGCAGAGAGCTAATCTATTATAATTGTTGCCACTACTGCAGCCATCAGACTTCTATCTCTGTACCAGGTACAAGGCCTTAAGCTGCCAGCCTCTCAGATACAGGAGCTGATTTAAATGGTTTAAATTTATAAATACAGGAGAGTTTTCAGTTTTGGTCAAGCAGACTTCGTTTTGTTTATATATTCAGAGGATCTGGCAGCATTCATTGCTCATCCCTAGTTGCCCTTGAGCAGATGGTGGCAAGCAGCCTTCCTGAACTGCTGCAGTCCATTTACAGTAGGTATATGCATAGTACTGTTACAGAGTTCCAGGATTTTGACCAACAAATTGTGAAGGAATAGCGATAGATAAGTGACTTAGAGGGGAACTTGCAGATGGCGGTGTTACCATTATTTGCTACCCATGTCCTTCCAATTAGTGATCATGAATTTGGAAGATGCTGTCTTGCAGGCTTGTTGAATTTTTAGAGCACATCTTGTAGATGGTACACATTGCTGCTGCTGTGTATCAGTGCTGTATAGAATACATGTTTGGGTGTTCAAGGTTTGTGTAGAGATTTGTAGCCCGGGTGTCAGTTGCCGTGGTTATGGGTATGCTCGCTGAGCTGGGAAGTTGATTTGCAGATGTTTGTCCCCTGTCTAGGTAACATTTTCAGTGTTTTGCAGCTCCAACAATAGTCAAGCAACTTGACTTCATCCATGACAAAGACGTCTGTTTGATTAGTATCATATCCCCAAATATGTGGCTGTGGGCATGTTTGCCAAGCTGGGAAGTTGATTTGCAGATGTTTCATCCCCTGAGTAGGTGACATCTTCAGTGTTTTGGAGCCTCTTGTGATGTGCTGCTATACGGTGTTTTCTGGAATTTATTTGGTTCCATTCCTGCTGATTCCAGTTGCCGGTTCCATTAGTTTGTTGTGGTAGGTCACATTGACCTAGACCCAATATTCCGGCTGCTACAATGAGCTACCAGAACCGGCAACTGGAAGCAGCAGCAACAGAACCAAATAGATTCCAGAAGACACAGTACAACAGTGTTTCACAGGAGGCTACAAAGCATTGAAGATGTCACCTAGACAGGGGACGAAACATCTGCAAATCAACTTCCCAGCTCAGCGAACATACCCACAGGCACATATTTGGGGATATGATACTAATCAGACAGATGTCTTTGTCCTGGATGAAGTCAAGTTGCTTGACTATTGTTGGAGCTGCATTCATCCATCAAGTAGGGAGTATTCAAGCACACTCCTGACTTGTGTCTTGTAGATGGTGAATAAGCTTTGGGGAGTCAGGAGGTGAGTTACTTGCTCCTGATGCCTAACCTTTGACCTCCTCTTGCTCGGTTAAGTTTCTGGGCAATGGTAATCTCTAGGACATTCATAGTCAGGGATTCAAAAATGGTAATACCACTGAATGTTAAGTGACAATGGTTAGATTACTTCTTGTTGTAGAAGGTCATTTCCTGGAACTTGTGTAGCACAAATGTTACTTGACAGTCATGAATCTAGCCTAGCTATCGTCCAGATATTTCTGAATTTGACCATAAACTGCTTCAATATCTGAGGAGTCATCAATGGTACTGAACATTGTACATCATTACCAAACATCTCCACTTCTAAACTTAGGACTGGTGGAAGGTCACTGATGAAGTAGCTGAAGATGATTAGACATAGGGCACTACCCTGACAAACTCCTGCAAGGGTGACCTGGAGTTCTGATGACTGATCTCCAACAAATGCAGCCTTTACACTAGGTATGACTTGAAACAGTGGAAAGATTTCTCTCTGATTCTAATTCTGACAGGGCCCCTTGATGGCACACCCGGTCACATGCGGCCTTATGTCAATGATAGTCGCTCTCACCTCACCTCGACTGTCCTCTGCTCACTTGTGTGCATGTGAATGGGCAATTGGAAGATATTTCTCCCTGATATTCAATCAGAAACCCAATAACAGAAGAATGTTCAGTTCTCTGAAGTGTTAACATGATTTTCTACTTGGCAGGCATTAAGATCTTTTAAAGGTAAGATATTCAACCAAAAAGACATTTCATGATTGCCAATATGGTAAAGCTGCATTTTCTCATAATAGCGATACAGATAAGAAGGATCCACAGAAATTGGTTTCATTTGATTCAAAATTATAAGCCCAAAAATATAAAACAATAGTAATATATCTACAAATTTAATGGGTAACCAGGAATACACCTGGGCACTTGGCAATCCCTGAGGCTCGTCTAAACTATTTGTAGAAGAGCTGACCTTGACTGTTAATTTCATCCATCATATAAATCCCATGCCTTATGAACCCTCACAAAATGAAAATCTAAACCTCCAGCAGAATAATTCCCAAGTCCAATTTGTTGAGCTGGGATCTATTCTGGCACTGCATTCCTGACTTAGGATTCAAAACTCTCACCTCTCAGTTTTAAGGTTCTACAGAAGTCTGAGTTAGAGGAGGCAACAGCGCAGTACACTGTCTGCCTAAGCTTTTGGAGTTCTCACCACATGAGATACAGCATTATTCTGGAAATCCATATCTGGTATCAAGTAGCAACTTTGCAAGGTTGCTGATTTTCAGGAAAACAAATGATATTCAAGTGACTGTCAAAACCCGGAGAGATGTCTATCTCTTGGCCACAGTGGCTTGGATAGACAGCTAGCACCACCATGGCACTCAAAGATATATACTTTAATTTGTTCATGGGATGTGTGTGGCATTGGCTAGTCCAGTGTTTATTACTTATTCTTATTTGTAGTTTGGTCACCAAAATATTCAAGATGAGGAGGTGTTTTATTAAATAGGACAAGACTGTTCCCTTACATACAGGATACTGAGTGGATGACTTTCAATGGACTGAATTCAAATTGGTGTTTTGAGCAATCTTCCAGATGAGATTAACTTTACAGATGGCAGCAAGTCACTGACAAATAGAGAATCTATTTGTCTTTTTTTTATTCTCGTATGGGATGTTGGTATTGTTGGCAAGACAAACATTTGTTGCTCACCCTCATTGCTCTTCAATTAATAATCTCAGTTGGTCATTTCAAGGATAGTTAAGAGTCACATACATTATTGTGAGTCTGGAGTCACACATAGGCCAGATCAGAGAAGGATGGCAGTTTTCTTTACCGAAAGGATGAATATGTGCTAATGACACTAATAAACCAGATTGGTTTTTACAACAATGATTACAAGGTTTCCGTAGATCAGCTTTTAATTTCAGACTTTGTTGAATTCAAATTTCAACCTCTGCCATCTGAACCCAGCCACCCAGAACATTACTGAAAATGTGTTGCTGGAAAAGTGCAGCAGGTCAGGCAGCATCCAAGGAGCAGGAAAATCGACGTTTCGGGCATGAGCCCTTCTTCAGGAACCTGAAGAAGGGCTCACGCCTGAAACGTCGATTCTCCTGCTCCTTGGATGCTGCCTGACCTGCTGCGCTTTTCCAGCAACACATTTTCAGCTCTGATCTCCAGCATCTGCAGTCCTCACTTTCTCTCCAGAACATTAGTCTGGAACTCTGGATTATTAATGCAAGTTGTCACAATATCATGCTACATGGCTGTTATGTTGTATTACTGTATAGTTAATGTATTCTATAATCTTATACCTTGGGATTATAGAGGAAAATTCCTTTGTTTGCACTTGCCACGGTCACTGCTGCGTTGAGTCGATTCCATGGATCTTGCTGTTGTGCTAAATGAGTTGGTTTAAGATACTGAGGGACCTGCATTAAAATGAGAATGCAAAACCAAAAGAAGATCAGAATATTACCCTTTAATATGTTTGCTGATTTAAGAACCATAGGGTTTTTTTGAGGTGGTTGGATGCACTTTCCTTTCAGAATTAGAAATGGGTTTGAAACCAGCTCAGTTTGCTGGATTAAATGCCCCCTGTCAAGTAAAATGCCTCCAGCAAAATCTAAATTTTAGAAGTAAAATGACTTTTGGCAATTTAACCAATTCTTAGCCAGAGGTCTTTTAATTAACCTAAATTATGAGAAAAATTGAAATGAATTAAGATGATTGTATTTTCATCAGTAAATCTAATTATACATTTATACTTGTCCAGCACGATGGACTATAGCTGGCAGAATACTGATCCTTTCACACTAAACAAACTGCATGCAAATTTTAAAATACATACCAAAGTCATCCATGAACACTTCAAACTGAATTGGTTAGACAGGGCAGGTCATAGAGTCATAGAGATGTACAGCACAGAAACAGACCCTTTGGTCCAACCCCTCCATGCCAACCAGATTTCCCAATCTAATCTAGTCCCACCTGCCAGAACCCGGCCCATATCCCTCCAAACCCTTCCTATTCATATAGCCATCCAAATGCCTTTTAAATGTTGCAATTGTACCAGCCTCCACCACTTCCTCTGGCAGCTCATTCCATACACGTACCACCCTCTGTGTGAAAAAGTTGCCGCTTAGGTCTCTTTTATATGTTTCCCCTCTCACCCTAAACCTATGTCCTCCAGTTCTGGACTCCCTGACCTCAGGGAAAAGAGTTTGCCTATTTACCCTATCCATGCCCCTCTAATTTTGTAATTCTATAAGGTCACCCCTCATCCTCCGACGCTCCAGGGAAAATAGCCCCAGCCTGTTCAGCCTCCCCCTATAGCTCAAATCCTCCAACCCTGGCAACATCCTTGTAAATCTTTTCTGAACGCTTTCAAGTTTCACAACATCTTTCCGATAGGAAGGAGACCAGAATTGCATGCAATATTCCAACAGTGGCCTAACCAATATCCTATACAGCCGCATCATGACCTCCCAACTCCTGTACTCAATACTCTGACCTATAAATGAAAGCATACCAAACGCCGCCTTCACTATCCTATCTACCTGTGACTCCACTTTCAAGGAGCTATGAACCTGCACTCCAAGGTCTCTTTGTTCAGTAACACACCCTAGGACCTTACCAATAAGTGTATAAGTCCTGCTAAGATTTGTTTTCCCAAAATGCAGCACCTCGCATTTATCTCAATTAAACTCCATCTGTCACTTCTCAGCCCATTGGCACATCTGATCAAGATCCTGTTGTAATCTGAGGTAACCCTCTTCGCTGTCCACTACACCTCAAATTTTGGTGTCATCTGCAAACTTACTAACTACCTCTTATGCTCGCATACAAATCATTTACGTAAATAACAAAAAGTAGAGGACCCAATACCAATCCTTGTGGCACTCCACTGGTCACAGGCCTCCATTTTGAAAAATAACCCTCCATCACCAAACTATGTCTTCTACCTTTGAGCCAGGTCTGTATCCAAAATGGCTAGTTCTCCCTGTATTCCGTGAGATCTCACCTTGCTAATCAGTCTCCCATGGGGAACCTTGTCAAACGCCATACTGAAGTCCATATAGATCACATCCACCACTCTGCCCTCATCAATCCTCTTTGTTACTTCCTCAAAAAACTCAATCAAGTTTGTGAGACATGGTTTCCCATGCACAAAGCCATGTTGACTATCCCTAATCAATCTTTGCCTTTCCAAATATATGTACATCCTGTCCCTCAGGATTCCCTCCAACAACTTGCCCACCACAGACGTCAGGCTCACTGGTCTATAGGTCCCTGGCTTGTCCTTACCACCCTTCTTAAACAGTGGCACCACATTAGCCAACCTCCAGTCTTCCGGCACCTCACCTATGACTACCGATGGTACAAATATCTCAGCAAGAGACCCAGCAATCACTTTTCTAGCTTCCCACAGAGTTCTAGGGTACACCTGATCAGGTCCTGGGGATTTATCCACCTGTATTGTATTCATTCTGACTAAATACGTAAAATTACTGCAATAAGATTTTAAATACATTCCTTGAATACATTGAGACAGAGGTAGATTGATACTTGTTCAGAAACGGGTGGATTGGTAATCAGGAAGAGGTAGGAATGAAGATTTGAGATTAAAATCAGATCAACCAAGGTCTTCTTGAATGGCAAAGCAGGCTTGAGGGGCTGAATGGCCTGACCCTGATTCAAGTGTTTGTTTGTATTTATTTATAAGAGGTTTAAAATAATGGCAGGACTTTATTTGTATGATTTTTAATATTATGTTTCATTCTTTTCCTGAAATGTCTCCTATCTCTTCAAAGAACTCCAGTAAATTTAGACAAGGTCTAAAATTGGTATATTATTTAAATAGTGAAAGACTGCAAAATTCAATGGTACAGAGGGAGCTGGCTGCCTTTCTACTTGAATCCCAAAAAGATTAGAATGGAGCTACAATAAGTGATCAGGAAGGGAAATGGAAATGCTGTTTATCGCAAGGAGAATGTAACATAAAGGTGAGGAAGTTTTGTGACAATTGCATTGAGTATTGGTGAGACCACATCTGGCGAATTGTGTACAATTAGGTCCGCTTAATTGAGCAAGTATGTACTGGTATTTAAAGCAGAAAGTTCACTTGACTGATTACTGTAGTGTAGCAGTTATGGGAAAAGTTCAAGCAAGTTGGGCGTGTATTCATCAGAGTTTAGAAGAAGAGGCAGTTACAACTAGATGTGGAGTGGCTCCCCTTTATTCAACTAGTTGGCGCAACAAAAAACTTTGACTTTTTCTGACATGACTCTATCATGGCTCAATGTAAATGTAATTCCCCAGAACAAAATGAAGGAGCCATTGCCAATCTCTGCCCTTAAATGAAAGGCAAGATTTTTTTAATAAAACCAAGAAAAATAATAGAATGTGATGTCAAACAAACATAGGAATATAGTTTAAAAGGAGACATGAAGTTGAAGATTTTTGTCTTGCATCTTCAGGATTGGTACACAAGAAAACAAATTTTGAAAGGAAACACCAATTCATTCTTGGTATGGAAACGAAGCAGAAACTGTTGTCATCAAACTGAACTAAAATGGTTGAAACTGTTGGAAATAAAAAGGAAAGATTCACATTTATATAACATGTTTTGCAGACATCAGACATCTCAACGCATCTATTCGTGAATGACGCACTTTCTAAGTGCAATTGCTGTTGTAAGGTAGGAAATGAAGTAGCCAAATAACTCCCTCTACAGTCGGCTGATCATGACGAGGTAATTAGTTTTGGATTGAGGAATAAATATTAGCAATAACACCCAGATAAATCCCCTGCTCTTCTTCAAAAAAGTGCCATGCAATCTTTTGCATCCAGCTAAGCAGTCAGATGGGACTACCATTAATTGTCTCACCCAAGAGGCAACACTACCTCAGTACGACCACGGAATGCTGTACGGTACTAACATCGACATGCGTACACAAATCCTGGAGCAGGCCTTGCATCCAGAACGTCTTGATTCATAAGCAAGAATGCCACCCACTAAATATTTGCTGAAATCCTGGAATAGCTCCGGAAGCATTGCTTAAAATGTAAATCCTGAGTTCAACTTTGATGCTCGGGAACTGTTCGATAAACTGTTGTTTATCAGTTTTCCAGCCCGTAAACTGATTAAAATGTCAGGCCTCTGCATGCATTTTCCGCGTGAAGTCATGTTCTTTTATTCGATACACTGCTGCACATTACAGAAGTTAATAAACAGGCAAGTATCAATGGACTGCAACCATGTAGGAATCTCCAGAGAAAATAAAACGAAATGTGGCGCAAATTTTACAGATATCTGTAGTGCAGCAACCACGCCTATTTCGTGCTATAATCAAAAACACAAGAAGTTGATAAAATGTTGAAGATATTTTAACGGAATTAGTAAAATGCTCCAATTATGTCAGAAAACTGAGAAATCCGAAATAAGGTGTGAGGAGCAAAATTGCAAAGTGCGAGTCAATGATGTCAACGCCAATGTTGTTGCAATACCTGCGTGTCCTTTTTCTGACCTCTGAAATCATCATCATTTTCAAATCTGGGAAAAGGGAATGGGTCTCGCGTTTCTGGCATTTTTTTGTTCAGCGAGGTAGCGGCTGCGTTCTGAGGGCAACAAATCTCCCTGACTTCGTGCAGTTGCGATGAGATTTGTATATAGTGGTACAATCGTTGCTAGGTTATCATGTTTCAGAATCTCTATGGTTACCACGCTGGTATTGTCTTTGCTGCCTTCTAGTGAACGCTGCGAGGAATTTCTGACCGTAATTTTGGACAATAAAGGACCAGAAAATACCACTGTAAATCTATAGAATCTTGTATCTTATCAACCACACAGTAAACCAAACCAAAAATACTGTTCTGTCCCCGTATCCTCCTCCGTTTACAGTATTTATCCGTTATTTCCTTCAGCGATATAATGGCTTTTTGTCCCCTCTTATTTCGTGTGGCGAAACATCTAATGCTTTTAAACATCTGTCTGACGATAATGCCCAAGAGCTTTTTCTTATTTTCTCGATGAATGATCCCAAGGAGATCATACAGTCGAGTAACTAGAATTATCAAGATAAATGCATGGCTGAAAGATTGGGATGGGGCAAATAGGTTCCAATTCATAGGGCACTGGCACCAGTAAAGTGGGAGACATGATTGCTCATTGGGATAGGCTGGGACCACTGTCCTGGCGGGGAATTGTATAACTAGGGCTGTACACGGGGGGTTTTAAACCAATTGGTGGTGGTTGGGGGTGGGGCATGGCAGCGGGGCGGGGCAGTGTGCTGGGTTCAATTGAAGAAAATGTAAAAAAAATCAAAAAAGCAACAGGAAAGCAGAGGGGCAAGGTAGTGAAGAGATGAGTGATCAAGTGTGACAGGAAAGAGTATAAAATATACAGAGAAGAATGCAGTGGAAATTAGAACCAGATAGATTAACAATGGTAAAATGTCAAAGCTTAAGTCTCTTTATCTGAATGCACATAGTATTTGTAGTAAGATAGATGATTGGACAGCTTTAAAATTTGATAACTATTATGGAGACATAGTTACAGAGTAACCAAGACTGGAAAACTCAATTTTCAAAAGATGTTCAACTTCACAGAAAAATTAGCAAACTGCAAAAGGAGGTGGGATTGTGAAGGGAAAAAGTCAAAGGGAGGAGTTATCTATAAGCCCCTGAAAAGTTGCCTTTCTGTAAGCACAATGTATAAATTGGGAAATCATTGAGGTATATAAGAAGGGCACTACAGTTGTCATGGATGATTTCAATATGCATATTGATTAGACAAATCAGATGGATAAGGATGATATGAAAGACCATTTTCTAGAGTTTGTCAGGAATTGCTTCTTAGAGCAGTAACTATCCTAGAACATTTTATATCTAGTAGTGCATAATAAGTGATTAATAATAGGATTAACAAGACATCTTGTGCCATGAGGGTAGCAATGACAACAAGGTTGTCCATCACATCTCGGTGTCCATGTACATAGATCCTTGAAAGTTGCCACCCAGGTTGATAGGGTTGTTCGGTAGGCATACGGTGTGTTAGCTTTTATTGGTAGAGGGTTGAGTTTGGGAGCCATAAGGTCATGTTGCAGCTGTACAAAACACTAGTGCGGCCGCACTTGGAGTATTGCGTACAGTTCTGGTCACCAGAATATAGGAAGGATGTGGAAGTTTTGGAAAGGTTCAGAGGAGATTTACTAGGATGTTGACTGTTATGGAGGGAAGATCTTATGAGGAAGGCTAAGGGACTTGAGGCAGTTTTCATTGGAGAGAAGAAGGTTGTGAGATGACATAATTGAGATATATAAGATAATCAGAGGGTTAGATAGGGTGGACAGTGAGAGCCTTTTTCCTCGGATGGTGATGGCTAGCATGAGGGGACATAGCTTTAAATTGAGGGGTGATAGATATAGGACAGATGTCAGAGATAGTTTATTTAATCAGAGAGTAATAGGGGCATGGAACACACTGCTTGCAACAGTAGTAGGCTCACCAGCTTTAAAAGCAATTAATGGTCATTGAATAAACATATGGATGAAAATGGAATAGTGTAGGTTCGATGGGTTTCAAATTGGTTCCACAGGTCGGTGCAACATCGAGGGCCAAAGAGCCTGCATTGCGCTGTAATGTTCTATGTTCTAAGGTTGAACTTCAAGTTCAGTTTTGGGGTAATCAACTTGGGTCTTAGACCAGTATCCTCAACATAAATTAGGGCAATTTCAAAAGGAAGAAGAAAGAGTTATTTAAATTAGGATGGAAAAATAGATTAATGGGAGAGTCGATGGATGAGCAACGGCAGATATTCAAATAGGTATTTCATACTGCTCAGCAAACATTTATTCCAATTGAAGAGGACTCACTGAGAAAGATGTAGAGAGTGCGGTGCTGGAAAACCACAGCAGGTCAGGCAGCATCCAAGGAGCAGGAAAATCAACGTTTCGGGCATAAGCCCTTCATCAGCACCACAGTCTTGACTCTGATCTCCCGCATCTGCAGTCCTCACTTTCTCCTCACTGAGAAAGATGATCCGTCTGTGGTTAATAAAAGAGGTCAAGGAGAGTATCCAGTCAAAAGTTATGACATATTAAGAGCCAAAAAAACTATTGTTCGGTTGCAGGATTGCAAGTTTTTTTTAGGGATGAACAGTCGATGACTAAAACGCTAATAAAGAGGAAGACAATTTATGATGAAAATAAATTGTAAAACAAGAAACAAACAGCAAGAGGTTTTGTTAGTATATAAAAAGCAAGTGAATAGCTGAACTAAGTGTGGGACCTTGGAGGTATTTGGAGTTTTGGAAGGCATCCAATATGGTGCCACATGAAAGGTTATTGCACAAAATAGGAGCTTACAGTATTGGGGTTAATGTATTAACATAGATTGAAGTTTCGTTAACACAGAAGGCAGAGAGTTGGGAATAATGGATTTTCTCAGGCCTAGGGTCTCAATTATTTCCAAATTTTATTAATGATTTGGAGGCGGGATCAGAAAATAACGTATCCAAGTTTGCTGATGATCCACAAAAATAGGTGTAAGGGCACATTGTGATAAGGACATAAGGAATCTGCAAGGGGATTTGGATCAGTTGAGTGGGCAAAAAAATTAGCAGATGGAGTTTATTGTAGGGAAGGCAGAGTATTATCTAAGTGGAGAGAAACAGCAAAAGATGCAGCAGAGAGCTCTGGATGTTCATGCGCATGAAACTCGAAATGTTAGCATGTAGTTGCAGCAAGTAAAGGAAGGCAAATGGAATTTTCATCTTTATTGCTAAGGGATTGGAGGTTAAAATGAGGAAGTCTTGTTGCAATTATACAGGCATTGGTGAGGCTGTACCTAAAATACTGTGTACAGTTTAAGGCCCTGTAATTTACAAACTATGTACTGGTGTTGAAGTCTGTTCAAAAGAGTTTCAACAGGATGATACAAAAACAGAAAGTGCTGGAGAAGGATTGGCAGCAATTGTAAAACGAATTCCATAGTTAATATTTCAGGTCCAGTGAGCCTTCGTCAGTTCTGAAATGTTAAATCTATATTTTTTTCACCACAGATGATGCCAGATCAGTTGAGTTTCTGTTTTCATTTCAGTCTCGAGCATCTGCAGTTCTCTGTTTTAATTCACTAGGCTGACTCCTGGGATGAAGAGATTGACGTATCAAGAATGGCAAAACAGGTTAGACCTTTATTCATTACCATTTAGAAGAAGGAGGGGTAATCTAAACATACAAGATGCTGAGGAGACTTGAAAGGCTGGATCTGAGAAGATGTTTCCAATAGTGGAGAATTAAGGGACCTGGTTAAAGAATAAGGGGAGATGCATTTCTTCTCCCATAGGGCAGTGAATGTCTGGAATTCCCTACCCTGTAGAGTTGTGGTGACTATATCACAGCAAATACACTGCATGTGCTTCAAGCAATTGACCATGTGTGCAAATTTAAAGGGTAAAATCTTCACTGGGGTGAAGAGAGGCTATACTCAATCAGGGTTTCTAACACATTCAGTGAAAGGGCTCATATAACCACACAAAAGGCTATTGACCATGACTGGGTGGGCGGCACAGTGGCACAGTGGCACAGTAGTTAGCACTGTTGCTTCACAGCGCCAGAGACCCGGGTTCAATTCCCGCCTCAGGCAACTGACTGTGTGGAGTTTACACGTTCTCCCTGTGTCTGCATGGGTTTCCTCCGAGTTCTCCGGTTTCCTCCCATAGTCCAAAGATGTGCAGGTAAGGTGAATTGGCCATGCTAAATTGCCCGTAGTGTTAGGTAAGGGGTAAATGTAGGGGTATGGGTGGGTTGCGCTTCGGCGGGTCGGTGTGGACTTGTTGGGCCGAAGGGTCTGTTTCCACACTGTAATGTAATCTAATCTAATCTAAAGTCAAGTACAAGTCCAGATATTACAAATAGGTCAGTCAGGGTATTATTGAGACATCAGCCTGGTGAGTTAGCCAGTTCAACCTGCAATGATACAACAGAATGGAATGAGTATGATGGATTTAGACAAGACCAATTTAGTGGAAAGGTAGTGTGATGTCCAATTGAAAGAGTAAGAAGTGTAGAGTGCAGGAAAGGTTAGTAGTTTGGATGGATAAGGTGACTGTGAGCCCTTAATAGGACAAGATTCTTGCAGTATGGAGGGGTTTTAGTCTACCAGCCATAATGAGGCTAAAAATCACACAACACCAGGTTATAGTCCAACAGGTTTATTTGGAAGCATTAGATTTTAAAGCGCTGCTCCTTCATCAGGTGGCTGTGGAACAGGACCAGAACATACAGACTTTATAGCAACAGATTATAGTATCTTGCAAATTGAATGATGTATTGAATAAACTTTGATTGCTGTTAAGTCTTTCATCTTTTAGAATGGGTTGCAGGTTTTGGTTCATGAACTTGCAAATCCCAGAACTTCTTTTAAGTTCCATTCTCGAGATAACTTAAGGTTTTATTTAAAAAGGTGACATCTCAGTTCAAACAACGTATTAAAGGTGTGAGATTAGAGTCTCTCTGCATCCTATTTCCAAAGCAGGAATTTATAAAACATGGCTTGACTGCCTGCAGATTGTGCGCTTTTTGAGCAAAATAGAAGGTACCTGCAAATATAATTCTGCAAATGCAAAGTTACTCCATAGACCTATGTGTGTGTGCAATATATCATTTGATCAATATATCCTTTCAGTTGCATGACACTGAAATCTGTTGCTTTAAAGTCTACATCTTATGATCCTGTTCCACAGCTACTTGATGAAGGAGCAGTGCTCCAAAAGCTAGTGCTTCCAAATAAACCTGTTGGACTATAACCTAGTGTTCTGTAATTTTTAACTTTCCAGTCCCAGTCCAACACCAGCACCTCTGCATCATAGCCTTAATAAGATGCATGTGCAGTGGCAGGGTTCAACTGAGTGCTGGCTCTGTGCCTGTGAGTTAACAAAGAGATGGTGACACTAACCCTTGCAGACTGTCAAAGATCATTAAAAGATTATTAAACGTCTTACAGCATTGCTGGGCATCCCATTTGGCATGGGACACACCACTCACCCATCTTATACAGCTCTTGCCATATTTGAACTGCAAATTTAAAAATTTACAATTTTATAACTGTTGTTGAATCAAATAGTTTCAATTTACAATTAAGACATTGTTACTTTGAAGTATAGTCAGTACCCCATACCCATCCTTTTGATTGTTGTAAATAATACGAACAGGAACTAAGTGGACAAGATCTTGTCCAAAAGGTTTCCTGATGTTCTTTTCAATTTTCATTTCTAATTGGTAACTGAAGTCTAAAATTACTAAAATAAGAGTAAAATAAGGAATTGTCTCTTCCCCCACCACTTTGAACCAAAGTTAGTAAGTTGTATGGGAATAGTATTGACAAATAAATAATTATCTTGGCATTAATTAGTTCATTGTGTGTGAATGCCTGCTTCTGGGAATTCTATCAATCCCTTCATCAAAACATACCTGAGAGGCAGCTCCAGTGTTGCAAATTGCTGAAAACAGACATCCCCCATCAAATGAGCTGCCCATTGAGGCCTATGTCAATTATTCAGATGAGGCCAAAAATTCAATTCCCATCAATTCTCAGACCTCTTGCTTCAGTGGGCGGCACGGTGGCACAGTGGTTAGCACTGCTGCCTCACAGCACCAGAGACCCGGGTTCAATTGTCGCCTCAGGCGACTGACTGTGTGGAGTTTGCACATTCTCCCCGTGTCTGCGTGGGTTTCCTCCGGGTGCTCCGGTTTCCTCCCACAGTCCAAAGATGTGCAGGTAAGGTGAATTGGCCATGCTAAATTGCCCATAGTGTTAGGCAAGGGGTAAATGTAGGCATATGGGTGGGTTGCGCTTCGGCGGGTCGGTGTGGACTTGTTGGGCCGAAGGGCCTGTTTCCACACTGTAATGTAATCTAATCTAATATAGTCTAATCTAATATAATCTAAAAATCTAAAGTGCTTGCGAGATCCTTAGTGCCTGGATCCAAAATACTTCCTCCTTCATAATGTCAGTTCTGGTGCTGTTTCACATTAAACAACCCAATTCATTTTCTGTTGTGAAGATGTTCTCTTTAACTTCATACATTCAAAGACCGAAAACTACTACAGTGATATGTTATTAATAAAATGCTTCAGTTTTGTCACCATAGTTTTCATAGAAATAAAAGAAGGGTATGACTCTTTATTTTAAACCTATTTGAATGGAGTTTCAAATAAAATAGTTTGATTCAAAATACTGGCATTCTTATTTCGAGGAAATATGACAAATATTTCATGGAACATATGTGCTGTATCATGTTAGTATATACACTGACATGAACGACAACTCTAGGCACACGACCTAAAGAATGCAGAAGTATCTCCAGCTGGGAAATGGCAGTAATAATTCCTTTATGCAAATGAATTATTAATTCATTTTAAAGAATGCTTCTTTGATTTTGATGTTGGAATGCTTTGTTTTTGAATTGGGTTCCCTGACACGAAGACAGAAGCTTCCTGGATGTAGTGAGTATACTTTTAAACTGAAATAACTAATTTTAAACAAGTGTATGTTCAATATATGTATATAATGTCAAGAAGTTAAGGAGTGCCATGGTGTAATTGGAAAGACTGTTATACTGCTGAAGAAAACTTGTGAGGAAACAAAATGTTCCACAGATTCACAGCAGTTCTGGCAGTATCTGAAACAATAGCTGTATTAGTATTTCAGTGCAACATAAAACAACTTAACAAATGGCTCTCAGCTGTAAACATTAATCTGTCTTGTCCTTTTAGCTAAAAGTTTGACATGCTGCATTCTGGAACATGAAAACCTTTTGGGATCCATAATGGGACTCAGAAGTTTTGTGGGGTCTAATTTTTGTCCATTTTACACTGCTGTGTCTTCATACACAATGTTTCAAGAATTCTGAATTAGATATTTTCTATAATTTATTTCTTTATTTCTTCTCATCTGTTAAAAAAAAAAGCAACTCTAGTGCAGCTTATTTTGGTGGCTGATTTTAGGATCCAGACTTTACAACAGAGGGTTACTGACAGCCAATGTTGCACTCAGTACTCTACACAGAAACATTTCAAAATGACTGACTTAATATCATCAATTTTATCAATTCATAGATGTTAAATGTACCTATATTTTAGTAATAGTGCCATTGAAAGTTAACTGAAATTTAGTACTCAACGGGTTAATACCTACTGGTTTAACTTTATGTTGATACATACCACCTAAAATGTCAGCATTACCTAATTTGTTGAATGTGCAAATATCCAAGTGGATCGATGGAGGTGGGAATCTCTTGCTATTCCATACACCATGGTTAATATCAATAACGTGAATACAGAATATAGATCAACCTTTCAAAAAGTAGAGCTTGCAAAACTTAACTATTTTATGTGATTACTCATTAATATGTAGCATGCATCAAAATGATAAAGTATTGGGTGCAGGTAGAAATGCTTTGAACGTGGGTTTGATTCATTTAATAAAATAGTTATTTTATGTTAAATTAAGTGCAATTGTGTAGAATTTATAGGTTTGATTTTATAATTTTGCCATGTATAAATCCTAATACATATGTTTTTACTATGTAATGACTCAGTGGATAAATGCATCTCAATGTGTTACTAAACTATGCGCAGCACAGAAACAGACACTTCAACCTAACTGGTATATATTGCTGTTTATGCTCCAAATGCCTCCTCCCACATTATACTACTTAATACTATCTACATATTGGTGTCGCCCATTCTCCCTCACATACTTACTCAGCTTCCCTTGAAAGTCATCTGTTCTATTCACCTTAGCACTCTAATGCTCCGAATGGATGTTTTGCATTCTTAACACTTGTTTGTTAAAGCGGTTTTCTTCTGAATTCTTTGCTGAATTTATTTATGACTATCTTAAAATTACTGTCCATCTTTTTGGAATAAAATGACAGACTGATTATTTATAAAAACATTTTTTGTTGTTATATAGCTGATATTAGAGTAATTGGTTTACATGGAATTTGAGGAACATTGAAAGTAATTTTTGAAAATTAAATTTCATCACAAAGGACTGGATTGGAATGCATTAACGCTGGATTTTCCTGATATTGTTCTTCATTTCAGTTCAGATTTTTGGTACTCAATGATTTTGCAATCTTTCAACTATCAACCTAGCTAGTTCACTGGAGTGTTGAAAATGCATACACATCTAAAACATCAATTTACTTGAACTTTGATGGTCTAATTAATAACAGCTTACTTTTAAATATTTAAAAATTCTGTTTTGCTTCAATGATATTGCATTGTTTAAATCCTGATATCCATGTTTTTACCATGCTGTGCTCCTTGTGATAATGCAATGGAGAAATGTACAACACAGTATGGTAATAAACTAGACAGAACACATAAGTATTCGGCTTGATTTGTGGACTGTGTTGATATGGTTGAGCTGAGCTAACATCACAGATATTAGTTTTCACCTCAGTACCTTCTGAGTTGAGAACAGGAAATCTTTTCCCAACTTTCTTTCTCTTTGTTTCACTTTTTTTGCATGATTCATGATGAATTAAATATTCAAATTTATACTTCCTGGTGTAGACCCTGAATGATCTCTCATCATGCAGATTGATGCTATATTACAAGTTTGGCTACTTTACAGATTGGTCAAGGAGAAGGACTAGCTTAGTATTAATGCTAGATACAATTGGTAGTTTCCTTAGAAGTAATGAAGTAATCCATTCATGCATTGTAGCTCTTCATGTGAAGCTTGTTCCTTTTTGTTACTGACTTGTTCTTTACGGTTCAATTCCAAAGCATAAATTAGATTAGATTTCCTACAGTGTGGAAACAGTCGGCCCAACAAGTCCACACCGACCCTCCGAAGAGCAACCCACCCAGATCCATTCCACTACATTTACCCCTGACTAATGCACCTAACACTACGGGCAATTTAGCACGGCCAATTCACCTAATCTGCACGTCTTTGGACTGTGGAAGGAAACCGGAGCACCCAGAGGAAACCCACACAGACATGGGGAGAATGTGCAAACTCCACACAGACAGTTGCCCGAGATGAGAATTGAACCCGGGTCCCTGGTGCTGTGAGGCAGCAGTGCTAACCACTGAGCTACCGTGCCGCCCCAAATGTGCGTGTTGCATTCGGAACATTTTAATTTGTCACTTGGTATGTTGTTCAGATTGCAGCACATCTTCAAAAACTGATATATTTTGCTGTAATGAGAATGCTGTTGGCAGAGGCTGGAAGGATTTTTTTTATTGATATGGGGTTTTGGAATCACATCTGTGACAAGATACTTAGCATTAGATTCTTTTAGGATTTGGCACTTACATGCAGTATCTTGTTCAGATGAGACTCTGTTTCTTCAGACCAGGACATTTATTGTACCTTAGGAAGTCCACACACCCTGAGGATATTTGCACTCAATTCAACTTTTGAGGTATAGTGTTCCTTGAACAGTTGTCCTGACTACGAATCTGCTACTGTTTGGATTGCTCATTCTAGATCCTCTTTTGATTGAAAAGATTTAATGCCTGATTTTTCTGAGAAGCTAATAACATCTCTGTCACAAGTTAGCTTTTGTTGTAATTTTCCATAGCTACATGGTTCAGGTAGTGCATACAGGTTATTAATGAAGACATCTAAACATGCTTCTCAAAACTGGTATTGCCAAATGAAGCATGATCTCACCAGTACCTTATTTGTTCTTGAAGTGAAATATTGATCAAAAGCTGTTTGGAGGTTATCAAATGCAATGAACTTCTCAGTGATCTGTTATTTGTGTAGCATTGATCTGATGATATTCCATGTAGTGGAGAAGTGTGTTAACTTATTGTTCATTTGATTTATTATCAAATATTGAAGTTGCTCAAATCTTTGGAATTCTGCTTTCTATGTCTGCCAATTTACTGATTAATCAGAAGGATCTAAAAGTTTAAATTTTTCTGGTGGAAAGATTGGTAAAGACAAACTAAATTACGTAGTTTAATTTTGATAGGCACTCAAAGTTGTTTATTATCGTTTTGGTTGGCATAATAATTATTTTGCTGTCTTGTGATATTCTTAGTTGATTAATGTTGTGGTTAAATAAGACCATAAGACTATAAGACATAGGAATGGAAGGAAGGCATTTCGGCCTATCGAGTCCACTCTGCCATTCAATCATGACTGATGGGCATTTCAACTTGCCCGCACTCTCCCCGTAGCCCTTAATTCCTTGCGAGATCAAAAATTTATCAATCTCTGCCTTGAAGACATTTAACGTCCCGGCTTCCATTGCACTCCATGGCAATGAATTCCACAGGCCCACCATCCTCTGGCTGAAGAAATGTCTCCTCATTTCCATTCTAAATTGACCCCCTCTAATTCTAAGGCTGTGCCCATGGGTTCTAATCTCCCCACCTAACGGAAACAAATTCCCAGCATCCACCCTTTCTAAGCCATGCATTATCTTGTAAGTTTCTATTAGATCTCCCTTCAACCTTCTAAACTCAATACTGTATTTGTTATTGTTAATGAATCATAAGGGTTTTGAAAGATTTTAAGTTTCCATTGTTTTAAATGTTATTTGTAATGTAATATTCATTAATAAAGCTAATTCATTCATTAAAATTCATTTTCCTTTGCCAATGTGACATCTTCATAAGGATGAATTGAAGATTCCTTTTCCAAGATGGCTGAATCCAATTTTACAGATACAGATTACAGATTACATTACAGTGTGGAAACAAGCCCTTCGGCCCAACAAGTCCACACCGACCCGCCGAAGCGAACCCACCCATACCCCTACATTTACCCCTTACCTAACACTACGGGCAATTTAGTATGGCCAATTCACCTGACCCTGCACATCTTTGGACTGTGGGAGGAAACCGGAGCACCCGGACGAAACCCACGCAGACACGGGGAGAACGTGCAAACTCCACACAGTCAATCGCCTGAGTCGGGAATTGAACCCGGGTCTCTGGCGCTGTGAGGCAACAGTGCTAACCACTGTGCCATCGTGCCGCCCACTTTGTTTTCTACATGTGAGATATTTTCACACTGAACTCCTCAGCCCATAAACAGCTTTGTGCTCTTTCTGAGTTTTATAGAGATGTACAGCACAGAAACAGAACCATTGGTTCAACTCGTCCATGCCAACAAAATATCATAAATTAATCTAGCCCCATTTGCCAGCACTTGGCCCATATCCCTCTAAACCCTTCCTATTCATATACCCATCCAGATGCCTTTTAAATGTTGTAACTGTACTGGCCTCCACCACTTCATCAGGCAGCTCATTGCATACCGTACCACCGTTTGCATGAAAAAGTTGCCCCTTAGTTCCCTTTTAAATCTTTCCCCTCGAACTCAAACCCATGCCCTCTAGTTTTGGACTCCCCCACCCCAGGGAAAATACATTGCCTATTTACCTTATCCATGGCCCTCACGATTTTATAAACCTCTATTTTGTCATTCCTCAGCCTCCAACGCTCCAGGGAAAACTGTTCAGCCTCTCTCAATAGCTCAAACCCTCCAACCTGAGCAAAATCCTTATAAACCTTTCTGAACCTTTTCAAGTTTAACAACATCCTTTTGAGAGGAAGGAGACCAGATTTGCACACAATTCAATTTGCACACCAAAAGTGGTCTAACCAATGTCCAGTACAGCCGTATCATGACCTCCCAACTCTTACACTCAGTACTCTGACCAATAAAGGAAAGCACACCAAACGCCTTTCTCACTATCTTATTTACATGCGACTCCATTTTCAAGGAACTATGAACCTGCACTCCAAGGCCTCTTTGTTCAGCAACACTCCCCAGGACCTTACCATTAAGTGTATAAGTCCTGCCCTGATTTGCCTTTTCATAATGCATCACATCATATTTATCTAAATTAAATTCCATCTGCTACTCCTCGGCCCATTGGCCCATCTGATCAAGATCCCACTGTACTTTGAAGTAATCTTCTTCACTGTCCACTATACCTCCAATTTTGGTAATAATCTGCAAGCTTACTAACTAGGCCTCCTATGTCCACATCCAAATCACTTATATAAATGATGAAAAGCTGTGGACCCAGCACCAATCCTTGTGACACACCAATGGTCACAGGACTCCAGTCTGAAAAACAACCCTCCACCACCATCCTCTGTCTTCTACCTTTGAGCCAGTTCTGTAACCAAACGTCTAGTTCCCCCTGTAATCCATACGATCTAACCTTGCTAACCAATCTCTCTTGAGGAACCTTGTCGAACGCCTTACTGAAGATTTTAATATCTTTTTTTGTATATTAAAGCTCCTTATTTGTCCAATGTTTGAATTTTTCATTCAAAAAATGGAAATCATAGTATTTCAGAAATTTCATAGTTAAGATTCTGATCATTCAAATTACAATAATGACTTTTATTCCTTTTTTTTCATTTTTTCAATCGATTTACTTTCAGCTTGTGAATGGAGGATTTTCTTAACTGGCTGTTGTTAACTATTTTGTTGAGTAAATAATTCAGAATTTTTATTAATTGCATTTAGAAGTCTTAACTTTAGAAGTGTTCCTTGGCCTACTGTTTCAAGCAAAAATTGACTTTTATGGCCTTTTCCTCAAATAGATTGAAAGTCCTTTGGGTGTCTGATTATCAGCATCTTTTCTCAGGTACATAATTCAGATTTCTCTTAGCAGCTCATGAGCTTTTACTGATCTCACCCCTATTACTGGCTGTAAAAGGCATTTTTTTAAACTTAAGTTGTTCTAGTGGTTCACTTTGAGGAGTTTCTACTCAAAGATATTTCCTTCATAGAGCTAATCAGCATTGTGGCTTTTTTTTTAAGCTGTTGTTAGTCTTAAAGTTGTATTGCTATTTTTTTGAAATATTTTCTTCTCCAGCTGGTCTTTTGATTAGTCTAGTTTCTTGACCTTTGCTACCATTGCAATTTTCTAAGTGGTAAATTCCTAGCTGCCATCATGGTTTATCATGTGCTTTGATGCCAGACTATAAGCTTGGGTTCTTTACAAACTAATTGCGGAGAATGCAAAGTCAAGGACTATTTTCAGGCCTAGACTTCAGAGTATTATACATATTTACTAAATTTTGTGACACATGGTAATATTTAAGTTATAGCAACATTAGGTACAGATTAATCTATTTATTTGTGTGTTCAAGTTCATGTGATCTCTGTTTCTTCCAGAGTGTTTCACTAAAGTGTGTCCACCAGAGTGGTCCTTCTGGTTCTGTTTCTTCCAGCGTATTCTAACTCTGTCCACACTGTGGTACTTATACTCAGTGATGTACAACTCCATGACATCATCACAATGTTACCACATGATCCTAACCCATTGTACATACACTTGCCTGAATCTGATTGGTTAAAGAAGCATGTTGTTACAGCTACTGCTCATACATGTCCTAGAATTCCTGTAGAGGGTGCTGAACTGAAAGGAATCTCTAATAAGGGTAAGCTGTTGCTCAAAAACTCATTGCAAATTTGCAGGAAACTGTAAACTTAAGGAATGTTGCATACTATGTTTTCATTTCTGCTTGCACAATTCAGGCCAATAAAGTTTGACAAAACGCCTTTCAATACATTTGATTTGTTCCTGCAAATAATCTGTGTGTATTTTATATTATCCGAAATTCTATTTAACTTATTTAGTGGTTTGAGAAGGGTGACTAATTAAAGGTCAAATTCCAAAATCCAACAAAAACTTTTGTGAAAGACTTCAAGATATCAAATTTCACTTTAGAATCTCTGGAATAGTTGCTTGTACAACATGTACCCATTGTCCCATCAGGGCCAGAATCATAATGTTCCAATCAGTGTAATCATCTTTATGTTAAAACAATACTCTTCATGATCTATTAATCATAGATATTTACTCACATTTTCAATCATTAATTTGTTTATTTTTGGACAAATATTTACCCAGCCATCAATTTATATTCTTAAATTATATTGAAACCGACATAATTACATAATAAGTGATTTATATCGTAAGCATGAGGCTTCATATAAATGAATTCTGATGGCAAAACAACAAATATTTGTTGTGAGGCCATACTTACAGTTATCAACACTGCCTGTCAAACTGGAAAAACAGTATTTTTTTTGTAAAAGTATTTATTAGCAAATTTTTTTAACTTTACAAACATATAAAGTTATTGAAAAATACAATCAATAACAAATATCAGTATAATAAAAAGAAAAAAACACAAATTACAATACAACTACTATCTATTAACTACTAACCTACCCTATAATACAAAATTAGATTAGATTAGATTACTTACAGTGTGGAAACAGGCCCTTCGGCCCAACAAGTCCACACCGACCTGCCGAAGCGCAACCCACCCATACCCCTACATTTACCCCTTACCTAACACTACGGGCAATTTAGCATGGCCAATTCACCTGACCCACACATCTTTGGACTGTGGGAGGAAACCGGAGCACCCGGAGGAAACCCATACAGACACGGGGAGAACATGCAAACTCGACACAGTCAGTCGCCTGAGGCGGGAATATGAACCCGGGTCTCTGGCGCTGTGAGGCAGCAGTGCTAACCACTGTGCCACCGTGCCGCCCACAGTATTTCCCTAACCCTAAACCCTAACACTGTGCAAAGCGACACCAATAAATAAGTAAATAACGAATAGATCAAAAAGCGAAAGAAAAGCAAAACAAACCCCCAAAAAACAGAATACAGAACAGCTATGCTCGGCGCAAAGCTCCCAAACAAAGGAATCATATTAACTCAGGAGACCCCCCATCCAGGGCCCAGGGCTCGACAAACCTAACCATCTTGGTTAAACAAATGCCCTTGTTAAGATAACTGACAAATCTATATCCAATTAACTAAAGTAGGGCTGCCATGTCTTATTAAAACTATCTGTTGTGTGGTGCATCATGTTTGTAAAAATGTCCAAGGGAATGTGCTCCATAATTAATTTCTGCCATCCCAACAAGCCCAGCGGGTTCTCAGACACCCAGTTCACCAGAATATTCTTCCGTGCACAGTATGCAAGAATATTAAATAGTTTCTTCCCATGCCCGTCTAAAGATGGTAAATTCGGTAGACCGAAGAGGAGAGAAATCGGGTCTACTTTGACTTCAGTCTTCAATACCCTCCCTATCTCTCCCGCCACAGCACCCCAATAAACACAGAGCCTGTGGCATGTCCAGAAGCAATGGGTAAGAGTACCTGCACTTATTTTACATTTGGGGCACACTGAAGATGCCCCTTTTTTAAACTTCGCCAGGCAGTCTGGTGCCAGATGAACCCTTAACTGTGAACTTTTAACTGTGTAGCGCATGTCCTATTACAGATTGAGATCTTTCGAGCATTCTCCTATATGTTCTCCCATGTTCCAGAAGAGACCTCCACTCCTAGCTCTTGCTCCCAGACCTCACATAACCCGTTAATATCCTGCCAGGCCCTGCCACCCAGCAGGCGATAGAGGGCACTAACCGAAAGGGTGCTTGTGGAACGTAGCAACAACCTCTCTGTATTGGGCTTAGTGAGAAGTGTAGTCTTCTTCTGGGTGAAATCCCTAACCTGAAAAAAACAGAAAAGATCTCTGCTGGGCAACCCGTATTTGCGGCTCAGTTGCTCAAAAGACATCATAACCTCCCCCTCAAACAAGTCTCCCAAACTAGAAACTCCTATCGCTGCCCATAGTTTGAACCCTGAGTCCATCATCCCTGGCGTGCCAAGTATAGGCGTAAGTGGCGAAGTCTTGGATAAACAACCCTTACTCTGACGCATCACCCTAATAACAATGGGGTTCCGACAGTGGTCCATAACTGTCCTCATCTTATCCAGGAACAACAGGTTAATAAGAGAGCACTTTGACTAATCACAGACAAAGGACAGCAGGGAACTCAATTGATACTTTCTGATGTCTGGGAAATCCTCCCCTCCTTGAGACAACTGCAATTTAGTAAGTTTGATGTGGGGCCGCCCACGATGCCAGACAAAGGAATCAAACCATCCCATAAGCTTCTGCAGCATTGACCTGGGAAACATTATAGGGAGCATACGCATGGGATAAAGCAAACGAGGAAGAACATTCATCTTAATGCGAGATATTCGGCCCAGCCATGAAATTGGAAGAGCCTCCCATCTCTGGAGATCTTGCCTAATATTGTCGAGCAAGTGAGCAAAGTTAGTCCGAAATAACAGATCAAAATTGGGGGTAATAAAAATGCCTAGGTATTGGAACCCTGCCCGTGACCACTTAAAAGGGAACTTAGGGCCACCTTCAACTTCTGGCACATCCTTAAGGTTCCCGAAAGTTAATCTTATATCCTGAAATAGTCCCAAATGAATTGATACATTGTATCAAATGGGGTACAGAGATCATCGGGTTCGATAAAAACAGAAGGACATCATCCGCATACAGTGTAATCTTGTGTGCCCTCGATCCCACTTCCGGAGGGATTATGTGGATGTTCCGATGAATGGCCTCTGCTAGCGGCTCTATCACCAACGTAAACAACAACGGTGAGAGGGGCAGCCTTGCCGACTACCCCTGCAATCCTAAAATTCCCAGAGCTCAGCCCGTTGGTGATGACCGTGGCCAGAGGGTGGTGATATAAAACCTCCACCCACTTAGCAAAGACCCCACTCAATCCAAACTGGTCTAAGACATAAAAAAGATACGGCCATTCCACCCGGTCAAATGTTTTCTCTGCATCTAAGGAAATCACTAACCCCTGAATTGATTGTTGCTGACAAACTTAGACCATATTCAGCAACCTTCTAACATTATTAGAGGACTACGGCCCCTTATAAAGCCTGTCTGGTCCTTTTTAACAATATGAGGCAACACCTTTTCAAATCTCAGCGCCAGAAACTTGGACAGAATCTTGAAATCTGAATTTAATAGAGAGATGGCCTGTATGAGGCACAATCCTCAGGAACCTTCCCCTTCTTAAGAATTAAGGAAATATTAGCTTCTCTCAAAGATGGTGGTCGACATTCATGCACATAGGAGTGATTGTACATCTCCAACATCGGGCCTGACAGAATCCCTATAAACTCCTTATAAAACTCACCCAGGAGACCATCAGGGCCAGGTGCTTTCCCACTCTGACGTTGCTTCGTTGCCTCCTGTATTTCCTGAACTGTCAAGGGGCCATTAAGGAGAGAGGTCGTGTTCCAAGGTTACCCCTGGGAGGTCCACGTTCTTAAAAAAGGTCTCCATTTTAGCCCTCATGTCCTCGCAACCTTCAGACCAATACAATTCAGAGTAAAAGCTCCAAAAAGCCTCTTTAATCTTTTTAGTATTGTATGTAAGGACCCCAGTGCTATCTCTGATTGCAGTAATGGATTGAGGAGCACGGTCTTTCCTAGTCAGGTACGCTAAATACTTCCCTGGCCTATCCCTGTATTCGAGCAGCCTTTGAGGAGAAAGTGAGGACTGCAGATGCTGGAGATCAGAGCTGAAAATGTGTGGCTGGAAAAGTGCAGCAGGTCAGGCAGCATCCAGGGAACAGGAGAATCGATGTTTCGGGCATAAGCCCTGAAGAAGGGCTTATGCCCGAAACGTCGATTCACCTGTTCCCTGGATGCTGCCTGACCTGCTGT
>NC_057735.1:21515552-21542240 GCF_004010195.1 Chiloscyllium plagiosum
CTGGTATGGAGGGAAGGTCTTACGAGGAAAGGCTGAGGGACTTGAGGCTGTTTTCGTTGGAGAAAAGAAGGTTGAGAGGTGACTTAATAGAGACATATAAGGTAATCAGAGGGTTAGATAGTGGACAGGGAGAGTCTTTTTCCAAGTATGGTGACGGCGAGCACGAGGGGGCATAGCTTTAAATTGAGAGGTGATAGATATAGGACAGATGTCAGAGGTAGTTTCTTTATTCAGAGAGTAGTAAGAGTATGGAATGCTTTGCCTGCAATGGTAGTAGATTCGCCAACTTTACGTAAATTAAAGTCGTCATTGGACACGCATATGGACGTACATGGAATAGTGTAGATTAGATGGGATTGGTATGACAGGTCGGCGCAACATCGAGTGCTGAAGGGCATGTACTGTGCTGTAATGTTCTATGTGTCCACATTCCTGATGAAGGGTTTTTGCCCGAAACGTTAATTTTCCCGCTCCTCAGATGCTGCCTGACCTGCTGTGCTTTTCCAGCACCACTCTGATCTATTTCAAGTGCAGTCATTATTGAAACATGGGAAAACACAGTAACTAATTTGTTGATACAATAAGATATTAAATTGGGCAGATGATGTGTGTGGCTAGGATAGCAAAATGACAAAAATGAATGTAATCATTACATCCACATGAAAAGCAGATGAAGCTAATATAAAGTCAATTCAGCCTGAACACAGAAATTTGAAAAAAAAATAAACTTACCTCTCCAGTGTGTGACAGCAGAGGTGATTCCATATATGTTACAGATGTGAGGTAGGTCACTTAGACTGTTGAGCTCATATTTTTATAGAAATTTCCTCCACTGACAATATTTAACTTTATCTTGCATGTCTCCAGAGACTTTGGTGCCATCACCTACCTGGAACACTATTCCAAATATTACAACCAACGTGCAGAATATAAGCAGAAGTAGACCATTCATCCCCTTGATACTGCTGTGCCATTCAGTAAGATTATAGGTGATCTGTTTGTACTCCTAATTCCAAGCCACAGCCCAGATGGTTTGTGTGAAGGAGGATGGTGAATTTTCACCACTCTCCACTCCAGATGAATGTGGCTCTGTCACTGAGTGTATTCAAGTCAGACGTGGATAGCTTTCTACTTAGACAATATTTCAGGGGCATGGGATTAGTTGAGGAAAATAATTGAGGCAGAAAGTTATAATCCAGTTGAGTACGGCCTGCTCCTACTCTAATTTTGTGTCTGCCCCTGAAAATTAGATTGATTTGAAAGAAGCATTTTTACAGCTGAAAGGTGTCCAATCAACATGCTGCTAAAAAACAAACCAAGCCAAGCTTGGAGCATACTGATTTACAAGGCTGTTGCCAGGGTTGGAGGATTTGAGCTATAGGGAGAGGCTGAACAGGCTGGGGCTGTTTTCCCTGGAGCATCGGAGGCTGAGGGGTGACCTTATAGAGGTTTACAAAATTATGAGGGGTATGGATAGAGTAAATAGGCAAAGTCTTTTCCCTGGGGTCAGGGAGTCCAGAAGTAGAGGGCATAGGTTTAGGGTGAGAGGGGAAAGATATAAAAGAGACCTACGGGGCAACTTTTTCACACAGAGGGTGGTACATGTATGGAATGAGCTGCCAGAGGATGTGGTGGAGGCTGATACAATTGCAACCTTTAAGAGGCATTTGGATGGGTATATGAATAGGAAGGGTTTGGAGGGATATGGGCCGGGTGCTGGCAGGTGGACCGAGATTGGGTTGGGAAATCTGGTCAGTATGGATGGGTTGGACCAAAGGGTCTGTTTCTGTGCTGTACATCTCTATGACTCTATACTATTAGCCACTGAATCCCACCGGTGATGCACGTGCTTAGCTCAAAATTATCATTTTTGGACAATGAGGACATGTATTTTAGGGGCAGTTTAACCAGATTATAGAACATTCTATTTTATCATTCTATCAGTTGTTTAGTTTTACATTCTGCTTGTTTGGAATCGAAATAGAATTTTAAAGGTGACCCGTTTAGATTCAGTGCTCAGAATGTGAATTATTTAAAGGACAGAATGTCGAATTCCTATTTTCAAGACTCCAAGCATTCACTTGTCATTTCCCCCTTGTCCGCCACTACAGCACAATATTGGAATGATGTAGTGTAACAATGTTGTACGCCGAACTCAGGCGTTGCATGGTCATTTCGAAAATGAAACCGAACTTTGCTGCATTTGTTGCCTGGTGTGGCGAGCCCATGGGAAAGACAGACCGCCTCGACTGCTCTTTCTGTCCGCCTTGAGAAGGCGGCGCAGCTGCCACTTGTCTTGTGGGTCTCGGCAATTTCCGCGAATTTCCGCCAGCTGACGAACAGACGCGACCCAGCGACACTAGTTCAGTTCCATCGTGCCCGCACTTTGACAAGCTAGAAGCACGGCGTGGCAACCAAGAGGAGAAGAGAGAGAGTCTGCCATCCACCAGACCCTCTGCAATTTCATTGTCCACAACATTTATCCCTCAAGCTGACTCGGCATGAAAGGGAACACCTCGTTTTCTCGTTTGTTCTTTTGTGTTTTGTTTTTCTCAACAGGTTTTCTATTATTCCCTCAGCAAATAACAAGCCTGCGGGACCAGTCAGGAGAAAACCTTCCAATTTGCAAAGAGGTAAGGTGCACTCTTACTGTTTTCTACCTATTTGTAATAATGCATCATTGATTGAAAGTAAGTTGTAGAATTTCTTCGCGATATTTACTATTTTTGACCAAAACGTAGACAAGTGTGCATAAGTATTAAGTTATAAAGATTGTCGTGCACAAGTCGTTTAAATGAGGCATTTTACTTGTTTATTACATTGTGTCCATATGGAATATTTAATTTTGATTTAGTAGCTGTCGCACGGCACATTAAGGATATTTAATTATTAGAGTTGTTGCTGTAAACTGCCGATTGTGTTCACCACAGATCCTGAAGTTGACAAGTGTTTGTTTAATGAAGGTGTGAAGTGTTTGTTATTATTGCCTCTTAATTGAAAGCCACGAAATGTTATTGACACAAAACTTCTTTTGACTCCTTTGAGTTACATCTCATTCTGTCAGCGTGACCTGAAAATATTCGCGGCAAAACCGACCGTTTGGTGATCAATCTGTTGGTGTGCAGGTAGATGTTAGCCTCTGAAGGATTCAGTAAAGGTTCCTGTTGGCACCTGTTAAAAAGTCCGTGTCAGTGGCAAAGTGCGGGAGCTGGACAGTGTGTACCACTAGGTGGTGTGTGAAATACTGTGGGAAATTGACAGTCCAAGTGCAGGTTTTGTACCATCAGCAAGACAATACTGTATTACAAACCTGCACAAAACTACTCTTCGAAGTTTTTTTTTCCGAGAAAAAAAAATCTTACTGTATTTTTTACTTAGCAGAGAGTATGGTGAGGAGTTTGAGATCGTGAAACGGTCCATCTCAATGATGAAACAATAATAGCCTTTTCTTCAGATGGTCACTAATAATAGTTGTTGATATTTTCAGACTATATGCATCTGGATGCAAATTATTCATGACATATAAATGTGATTTATGATCAAATATTTAATCCATATTTTTAACGTTGAATATTAAAATGTCAGCAGCAGAAACGCATTTCCTTACCTGTTCTGAAAATTCAGAAGTATGCCTTTAATTTGTAAAAAATGTGAAACCTCTGAACAAGATCACAAACTTTGCTATAACTCTACCAGACCAGAGTGCTGCTCTCTCAGTAGAGGGAGAGATTACTGGTGGTGGTTTAACCTGAGGGTCACCATACCTCAGGCAAAGGGAGAGGTTGAGAAGGAGGGTCTTTATGGTAATCTTAGCCTGTGGGGGATTTGAACTCACAGCCATCCGGCCACCTCACCCAACTGAGTCCCAATTATAAACCGCAATAATTCCATGAACAAAGGCAAAAGACATGACATGTAAAATCCTTGAAGTGTTTGACAATCTTTCTCAGTCTGCTTTGCATAATAACTAAAGGAGCATCAGTCAGTTTTGTTGTTAAGGCAATGATGTAGTAGCCTTGATTGTTAAATTTATTTAATATAATTTTTAAACTTGAACTCAGCTTATGGGAAAATTGATGTATGTTAAAATGGTAACAGGGAGAGAAACATTTGAATGTTTGACTCAAGATTACAGTGACATTTGTTTGACTGAAAAGGTCATTGGAGTAACAGTTTTTGGCAAATTCTCCCACTGTCCTTCGTTTTATGTCATGGGGGAGAGAGGCAACCTTTGATGTGAAATGATTTAAACAATGGTGAGAATCTATCCAGTTGGCATCCTGCGGCCTATACTCACATAAGAGGTGTTTTGCACAAGGACATAATTTTCAAGTTAGAGCCTAGGCAACCAGCTAAGTGCACATCTACCGATGGCAGAACAAAGGAGCACATTCGGTCAGAATTGGAGGAGTGCAGGGACCTCAGGATGTTGTAGTGGAGGATAAGGTGATAGAAATAGGGAGACACATGACCACAGATAGATTGGAACACAAAGATGAGAATTGTAAAATTGATTTGAGGCAATGGGGCAGGCCATACAGGGTAAAGAATTGGGTCAGTTCCCTCACCACTGTTTTGCTGGATCATGGTTCTCAGGGGAATAGCCACATCTGTGATGGTAAGGATATTCTGGTAGCCCCCCTTTTGTGCTGGAGTACCATACAGTCCCTTAACACCTTGTTCAATACATCCCCAAAAACTGACATGGGAATTAGATGCAGGTTTCCCTACAAACTGAAATTGCGGTAGATTCTGAAAACCATTATACATCCCTATGAAGGTGTGACCAGTAGAAATGATACCTGATATGGGCTTGAGTTTTGCATATACTGACATGCCTTTGGAATGTCATGAGTTAGCCACAGTATTGCCTACAGTACCTTGCTGGCCCCACTACCTGATGAACCACTGTCCACTCTTCTTTTCCAGATCTGTGAAGAGGTCTCCATTTTCTCACTAGCATTTCATTTTTAATATAAGAGCATCCGGGGACTGCTTTTACTGGGGCCTCAGTGTAAGCAGCCTAAGCTACTGATTTTGAGAGTGGCTCAGCTTTTTAGGCTGCTACCAAGAAAGTTCTATTTATTGCCTGCTTGGAGTGCTCTAAACTCCAAAAGAAAAGGTTCTGATAATTAAACAGGAGATTTGCAATGCCACCTTAGCTTCCACTGGCTGAACATGTCTGATATTAGACTGTGTGACCATTCAGTCAGGGAAAACAACAGGCATTTTCTCTTGCAGCTGATTGGTCTCCCTCCTCAGTAGTTTACTTGGAAGCCAGCGAGAATGCTAATATGTGAGTCATTGATGAGGAGCAGGTTGATCCTATCAACAGATGCAGGCTAGGTGGATTAGCCATGGGAAATGCAGAGTTACAGGGATAGGGTGGGATGCTCTTCAGAGAAGTGGTGTGGACTCAATGGGCTGAGTAGCCTGCTCCCATACTGTAGGGATTCTATGATTGTCTGACAGTCAGAGTCAGCTTTCATGGTCACTAGTCCCAATGACAAGATTACAATCCAGATGCACCTGGTAATGGGGAATAGGTGTATACAAAGGAACCTTGATTATCTGAAGGACACGGGCAGGGAGTATTTCATTCAGTTAATCGAATTCCGGGTAATCGAATGTCAGATAACATAGTTTAGCCAAGCATCAGGACCTTGCAATCTTGGGTATTCCAGTATTCGGATAATATAAGACCAGATATTTGAGGTTCCTCTGTACTTTCTTTTAATCCTTTTTACCAGCACCTTGGCACTTGCTGTGCTCTCAAGTAGGAAGGTCATGCTTTTTCTCAGCAGTAGCATTTGACTGGCCCTGGAATCCCTAAGTATTATTCCAGGATTTCTTGCTTCACACTAGGGAAATGTGGCCACACCTCCTGTGAACATAAAATTCCATTAACTCTCAGGGATTTGTTTAACCTCATTTGTTTAACCTCATTTATGCTCTCAGGAGTGCTTTTACATGGATTCACAGCTGAAGTTAGAGTCATAGTTTGGTTTGCAAAACTTTCTGACTGACTCTCATTCTCTGAATGGGTGGTTGTGCTCCAGTGCATCCCATTGGTTTCTCCTGTAATGTCTAACAGTTGGCCCAGACATGCCCCAACTCTCAGCAGTTAAAATACACGTTTCTTGGCCTACCCTTTCACCACAGCACTACCCTTTCAGTCCTGCTCTTTCTGCTCTCCCATGGATGCTCAATCTTCCCATCACTCTTCCCATCCTTTCCATTTGGTTGAGGTGCCAAGAGAAAGGTTTCTTCTGGAACAGGAGTTTTCGGATCAGCTCGTAACTATTAGCCAATGTGGCTGCCTCCCTGGACCCAGTCACTGCCTGTTCCTCATGGTGAATTCTTATTGGGAGGGAAATGAAGTTCATAAATTCTTCAAGGAGTGTGTCTCATTGACCCTTTTGTAGATGTCTCCTGTTTTAAATGCCCATATCCACTTTTCAAAATCAAGTCGCTCAATGTTTCAAGGCCTGGGTCAGGTGTTTTCCTGAGGGTACAGAATTTCTGATGGTATGCCTCTGACACCAGCTAATACACACTTAAGAAAGCCTTTAATACTGCCTCATAATCAGCAGCACTTTCCTCAGACAAAATGGTATAATCTTCCCTCAAGGTTTACCCTGCACTACTAAGGAGTAATATTGGATTGGCCACTTTAACTGCCATTCCATCCACTCAGAAGCAATAAAAGAAAGCTTCTACATTTGCCTCCACAAACTTAGGAGGTCAATGAGCAAGCCGAGTTGCCTCCAGTCCCAATTCTGATCAAGGAGTATTTTTAAAGGCTGTAGCATTCCTGTTCCTCAGCTCAAGCTGGCTTAGTTTGAAATCCTTTTCTGCAGTTTTTCCTGGAAACTTTCTCTCTTGTCTCCTTGCTCTTTTCCTCTGACTCTGTATTTCCCAATCCTTCTCTTGTGCTTGACATTCTGAGTTCCTGCTCCAATTTAACTGCTGACTACCCCTTTCAAAAGTGTGGGCTTTCTGGCTTTCTGCTGAAATTCTACTCCTAAAAGCTCTACAAACAATTTAAATCTTTAAGATCCTCAAATGTAATTTTCCTTAATTCTGCTAGAGCATGCTTGTGTCAAAGTTAAAAATCACACAACACCAGGTGAAAGTCCAACAGGTTCATTTGGAAGTACTAACTTTCAGAGTGCTGCTCCTTCATCAGGTGGTTGTGGAATATAAGATCCTCAGACACAGAATTTATAGCAAAAGTTTACATTGTGATGTAACTGAAATTATATATTGAAAAAGACCTAGATATTTTGTTAAGTCAATGTAAGGTTGTATAGTGTTGTCCTGAAAGCCAGTCACGGCAGATGCTGCAAGACATGTCAGTGTCGACACCGCTACCACCATTACACATGGGGACACCACCCACCATGTACATGGCAGTACTCATGTGACTTGGCCAACATTGTCCATCTCATACGCTGCAGGCAAGGATGCCCTGAGGCATGGTACATTGGTGAGACTGAGCAGAGGCAATGGCAACAGAAGAATGGACACTGCACAACAATCAACAGACAGGAGTGTTCCCTCCCAGTCGGAGATCACCTCAGCAGTCTGGAACATTTGACCTCAGAACTTAGGGTGACCAACCTCCAAAGCGGATTGTGAGACAGGCAACAATGAAAAGTAGCTGAGCAGAGGCTGATAGTCAAGTTCGGTTCCCACTGGGATAGTTCCAACCGGGATCTTCTTGGGTTCATGTCACACTATAGATGACCCCAGTGCACTATACACACACACAGACACTCTCTCATACACAAGCTGTCTCTCATACACTCACACATACACTCACACAGACATCCTCTCACTGACTAATACCCCTTTACACTCACGCTCACACACATACACATACACATACACTCACAGACACTCATACCCCCTCACATACACAAACACCCACATGCACACATGTATAAGTTTGTGGGGTGAATTTGTACTTGTAGAATTACATTTTATTTTACTCAAAAACTGCATGAATCCATCTAAGATTCTGTAAATCCCTTTTTTAGATTAGAATCAGTCTGCACGTTGGGGCACAGACAACCTCACACAGGGTACCTCACACCTTCAATGCATTATCTGGGCCAATATGGCACCTATTGTTAAAGTCCACTTGAGAATGTAACTTTAAGAAAGTTCTGGAATTTATATATTAAAGAACTGATATCAACATGCCCATTCTAAAAGATGAGACACTTAACAAACAATCCAGGTCTTTCTTAATATATAATTTCAGTTACATCACACTGTAAACCTTTGCTATAAATTCTGTGTCCTACGATCTTATATTCCACAACCACCTGATGAAGGAGCAGCACTCTGAAAGTTAGTACTTCCAAATAAACCTGTTGGACTTTCACCTGGTGTTGTGTGATTTTTAACTTTGTACTCTCCAATTCAACACTAGCACCTCCAAACCATGGCTGGTATCAAATACATACATTTCTATACTGGAGAAACTCAAGAAAATATGTTGCAGGTTTTCTTTGGCTTTAAAAATACTGGTATCAGTGTGACACTTTACTCACTGTATTTTTTTTTCTTTCGTCCATGGGTTCACATCTTGGCTCAAACTTCTACATTGTTATGACCAGACACTGATTTTTTTTCACTCAGTCATGGGCTGTGATGTTACTGACAAGACCAGCAATGTATTGGCCACCCCTAATTGCCTAGATGGCAGTTCAGAGTCAACCACGTTGCTGTGGATCTGGAGTCACATGTTGGCCAGACCAGGTGAAAATAGCAGAGTTTCCTTCTCTGAAGGACATTAGTGAACCAGATGGTTTTTGGAACAATCAACAGTGATTAGGTGGTTGCAATTAAATCAACATTCACCAATCTGGTATGGTGGCATTCAAATCTATATCCCCAGAACATTAGCCTTAGGTTCTGGATTACAAGTCCAGCAACATCATGACTTTTTAACCCCTATGCTTGTGTATTGCTCAAAGAGAAAAATACAAAGGGTGGAATCTTATAGAAATTTGAGCAATATGGACCATGGTGAGATATGTGATAGAGTTGGAAGAGAAGTGCAGAGAGGCCCATCTTGATGTCAAGAACAATTTGTGAAACCTGTTATGTTTTCATAAGCAGCGTAGTGAGATTCCTGATAGACAGTGCTCATCCAGGTGCACAGTGCCCTTTTAAAGGTGGTGCAGATGGTCTTTTGGTTAATATCGTGGAGAGTGGAGAGTTGTTATCGAAATGGCACTTAGTAAAATGTGGTGGAAATCAGACAGAAGTGACACCGTAGGGGTGTGGTTGGTCATTACTGAAGCGAGTTTGCTGAGATACAGTGAGAGAACTTGTTAGTTCAAATGCAAATAACCTTCCAAAAAACATGATCCAACTTAGACTTAGCCAAACAAAATAAGATTCAGTCTGAAATGTGTCTGCTATTTGGTAAATAATCCATGGGGGTGGCTTACTTTAGAGCAGGGGTTTGTCAGCCTCTCATTATCTTTGTATTCACAAAAGAACATAGTCCAGTCTAATTGAAGTTGCTTTGAAATATCAGTGTCATACAGAAATGTTGCCTGCCAATCAGAGTCACAGTTATTCTATCTCTGCAGCAATTCCCTTTTAAACAACACACTTTGGAATGAAAGGTTAATAAATGTCTGTAATAGTTTTGCTTCAAGTCCATCGTCCTAGAACAGTCTATAAAGATGAAAACCTCAGTGTCTCTGTTGCACAGCACAGCCTGTACTTTTCCAAAACAGCTTTTGTTACTCAACAAACTAGATCAGTGTTCTTGCATGACTAGGTCCACTCAGTAGTTTTTAATATTGAGAATACAAGGCATGTCATGAAAGATACCATTACAATCGAAATGTAGAAGTTGGTAATTTTCTAATGCATTCATATTTCACTTCCATGGGTGCTTGTGAGTTAGAGGTATTTTGTATGTGAAGCAAACTCCACGTTCCAGCTCCTGTGTTGAATAACTTTCCAATATATGAGCATATAAAAGGGAGTGTATTGTTTGCCTTAACAAAATACTAAGAACAAATATTTTTCTTTGTTGAACCAAATTATGTTGCAGTAAGGAAAGATAATGAGACTGATGGAATAAAAAAATTCCAACTACAAGATTTAGATAAAAGATGTGCTGCAATCAACAAATTACAGGGAATGCATGATACAATTATCTGTTGTGTTACAATGTTCATGTCACATCTATGTGTATAACTTGGAATGCAATGTGGAGCCATGCACTAACGACATAAACAAGGAGATATGAACTGAATCCTCACAGTCAGAAATATGCAATCTTTAGCAACACCAACCATTTTACATCACAAAATATAATACTCCATTAAAGTCAATATAGAGTGAAAGCGCACAGGCATATAATACAGGTCAACAAATCATAGCAGTTTCTTGCCCAAAGGTTTCTTAGATTAAAGGGCCATAGTCATGTCACAGAGTGGAAGGTTGGAGTTTCAGAATGTGCAGATTATCTTTCTGTAATGTTATACTTCTGCCAAATCATACCACGTTTCATGTCCTCCATACTGACATCTCCCTAACTTTTCTAGTCAGTTCAGTCTGTCACTGTTAGTCATTGTTGGAAATAAGAACAAGGGGAGAATTTCTTGTAGACATTAAACAAAAGAGCAGACAGTCAGGATTTAACTGGGAACTAGCAACCTATTTGTGCCATTGTTAAGGTCATGAAGCTCTGAAAAATATCTTGAGATTTGAAATGCTATGGTATTGATCTCTGACTCCACATTAGCCACGCCAGAAAAATGGCACATTGCCACCTGTTTCAGGTACTTGTTAGTGAAGGCCAGCTAGTGAGATTAAACCTGACAGGTGCAGCAGTATGCCAATAGCAGCTGGAATAAGGAACACAAATCCATTGTGGGAAGTCAGAAAAAAAAGGTTATATCTTGCTATCATGCAAATACAGAAAAAGAGGAGGGAAATTTTGGAAAAGGCTAGAGGTGAATAAACAATTAAAACACTCGGATCTTAAGGAACTGAATGACCTTCACTTGCTTTATTCTTATTGGGTGGCTGTGATAAAGATCAGTTGCAACTGGTTTCAGTTGACAGTTTTACAAGAATTAAGCCATGACTTTGAAATCTGTCCACATTAAGGATTGAGCATGTTAAGTGCAATTAATATATAAACAGGATGAAAGGTGTTCTGAGTGTAAATTGAATTGGAATATGGCTGGACAATAACAATTGACTCAATCTTACCAGCTTAATTTGTAAATTTCATAGAAAACTTTTCCCCATGAGCCCTAGTAGGTTTTCTCACTATTCTCTGAAACTGGCCTCATTGCCTATGCACCATGTCTCGCTAGCACCCCACTCTTGTAGTTTGTCTCACACCAGAGGCGAAGTACTCAGCACTGTTGGGACCTTTCAGGTTCTGGCACAGTGCCATTCTTTAGACCCAGCTGTGCACTCAGTCAAGCACTGCCAGCCAGGAGTTCCCCTTTATTATGCACATAGTGGGAAGGGAACCAAAGAGAAATGCTTCTCAGGGCATGTTAGTGGCATGGATGACACGACAATGCAAACACAAGTACAAATTGGAAATGTATTTCTGTTTAAGAAATAAAATACACAGGTTGCAGGTACTTAGCGTCATCTCATCTTAGAACCCTGTCTAAGGGAGTGTTACTTTTATTTTGATGCCCCAATCACCTAACATCATCTCATTGTTCAATGTGGGGCCATCGCATGCTGGACAGCCTTCAAATGGTTTAAGATATTCACTTTTTGCAACAGTAACGGATTCATATTTGCCCCTCATCTTTTTAAAATCTCTGTCCTCTCACCTCAAACATCTGCGCCCAGTCTTGAAATCCACCATTCAAGGGTAAAAACACCTCCCATTAATCCTCTCTATTATAACTGGATGTTAATTAGGTCATATCTGGATTGATATGCCTGATGCTGCTGTGCTGTAACATGCAGAGTATGATGTTGTGCCTGCTCAATATCCTCAGCTTCTTCCTCAGAAGTCTGCTGTTTAGGTATTTACCATAACAGATGACTTCAACTTATATGGTGAAAATGGCTGATTAATGCAATTGCCCATTGAAGGGTTTCCCATCACTCCAAGATCAGAAAGAAAAAAAACACTCTGCCCACACCAGGTAAGATTGCAGCCATTTTCCTTTTCCAGTGCACAGGGACAATTCGCAGGTCAAGCTTGGCACAGTGAGTCACAGCCTCACCCGATAATCAAGAATCCTGCCTCCCCAACTCTGAAACTCCTTGTTCCTTTCTCCCTTGCACTCTATCTCAAGCTCAACAGTAATGAGCTTCCCCATGTTCCCACACACCTCTGAATCACAACTTCATGACTTCATCTCCCAACATTTTCCTCCCCAGCTCAGCATTACAATTTAGTCATGCAGCTGCTTGGAGGTTTTGTACACGTGATCAGCCTGTCAACAAATTGACTTCCTGAAGTTACTGCAACCTGAGGTCTGTGCAGCAGGAGATTAAAAAAATGAGGGAAACATAGCCAACTACCATCCTTCTCGTAATAACTGCACCCAATCAATGTTGAAGTTGCTGATCCTCAGGCACATCTTTCGCTGCTTGGCTGATACTCCGACATCACCTTTTCACTTCTGCCTGTATTAGACCAAGAGTCACGTCTCTTGCTTCCACTCCCCCCACCTCACCCCCAACCTTGCCGATGCCGCTATGATGCCTTTCCACCAGTGCCAGACCCAATCAATGACACAGTCGTCGATCCTCTAGTGCTATCTTTCTCTGCTGGGTATACCTCACTGATGTCACCTTTGCTGAAGTAGCAGCTGCCTATTCTGATGCCAGGTTCTGTGCTCACCCCAGAAAGGTAATTCGAAGTCCATGCTGGGCCAATGCTCATTCAAGCTGGGCTTGCTCGAGGTCTGTGCTGGGCTCTCACCATCTCTGAGCTCAGGACAAAAGCTAAATAAAAGGTAGAGAGACAAAAAAAAACACAAGAAAAGAGAGGGAAAATGAGAAAAGTGGTCTGAGTGGATGAGCTTCAGCTCAGGAACCCTACTTTGCGGCCATCTTATTTATCAACGTTTGACCCATATCCCTCTGAATCATTCCCTTTCATATACCCATCCAGATGTTTTTTACATGTTATAATTGTACCAGCTTCCAGCACTTCCTCTGGCAACTTATTCCATATGTGCCCCAGCCTCTGTGTGAAATATTTACCCTTCAGGACCTTTTTAAATCTTTCCCCTCTCATTTTAAACCTATGTTTCCTAGTTATAGGCTTGCCCCAGTTTTGTTAAAGACCTTGGTTATTCACCGTATCTGTGCCCCTCATAATTTTATAAACCTCTAAAATGTCACCCCTCAGCCTCTGACACTCCAAGGAAAGAAGTTCCAGCCTATTCAGCCTATCCCTGTAACTCAAATGATCCAGTTCCAGTAACATCCTTGTAAATCATTTCTGCAGCCTCTCAAGTTTAACAACGTCCTTCTTATAGAAAGGCGACCAGAAGTTGTAGTTTTGAAGCTGTGAAGTTGGAGAGTAAACCATAACGAGAATGTATAATCCTCTCCAGGTCCTGAAATATTGAGCATATTCTTTGGAGCATATTTTTTTGGAGCAACTAATTCTAAAATTTTGCGAAAATAAACAAATTTCAAATTTACAGCATATATATTTTTTGAGAAAAAATTAAGATATCATTGGTGGAGTTTGAGTAAGTAGCGATAATTTGTCAACTAACTTATTAACATATTTTATCAATTGAAGACCAAAAGAACTACATATGCTGTAAATCAGAAACACAAACAGAAGTTGCTGGAAAAGCTCAGCAGGTCTGGCAGCATCTGTGAAGAGAAATTAAAGTTAACCTTTCAGGTCCGGTGACCCTTCCTCAGTTCTGAGGGTCACCATTCCAGAAACATTAACTCTGATTTCTCTGCACAGATGTTTCCAGACCTGCTGAGCTTTCCAGAACTTCTGTTTTTGTCTCTATATTTTAACAATTGCTTCTGTTAGTATCTCACCGTGAAACCCCTCTCCAGGAGATGTAACATTCTTCATTTCAGATTAACCCCAGCACATTTGTGAGCTGATTTTCATTTCTGTGCCTCTGAGCCAGATTGTGAAGCTGCTGCCAGGAATGACGTGTCATTAAGTGCTCTCATTTTGAGGAATGCCGAAAGTTATATAGTTCTGCATAAATTTCCCTTGATTGCTTTACAAGTAGGTTTCCACCTTACTACTAATATTTGTTCATCCATTTTTGGAATGTCAGCAGTCATTCCAAAAGCATTAAATACTGACAAATTAAATCTTTTTTGTAGCTGCCAACTTTTCATTTCAACAAATATTTCTCTTTTCAGTGAATTCAGCAAAGTAAGGAATTTTGTACTCATTTCTCCCAATATCAGTTACAAAACAATGTACACTTCAAAAGTACTTTATTGACCATAACGTGCATACTTTGCATCATATCTAATTTTGGAGACCTGGAGATGCCATCAAAATTCTAGTTTTGTGTGGATGTGTTGGTATATAAATGTAATAAGAACCTTTTGGTGAGAGTTCTTTCTTTTTTGCTCAAAATAGGGTTAAACAAAATGAAGTTGGTTTGAATGTTTAATCATTTGCACACGTACTTTATAATATTCATAAAGTCAGTTAATAATGTGAACTTTAAATATGGGTTGTTACAATGAGTGATTGAGGACAATTGGGCTATATGTAATGAGCTGCAGACCAAGTAAGCTGGACAATTTATTTCAGTTCCTGACACACCCAGGTTTTGCCGTACTGCTCCTTATCCAATACACCTGTGTGTAAACTTATTTCCCCTATACTTTTCAACTGTGCCCTTGGGTGTATCTCTCTTTGGAGAACAGGATATGCTCTCAATGAAAATGCTTTCAACTTATTGAATTAATTGACAATCTTCTTTAAGTTAAGAAGGTCACAGCTGTCAAATTCAAATTAACAAAAGTTCTCCCTCTTTAAAGGGATACAGCCATTTACTTCCAAATTCAAAATAAAACCTGATGTGGTTTCTGCAGTTTCTGTCAAGTGCCACTAATTGCAGAATATCTCTAAGTTTTCAGTGGAAATTGTTCATACCCTCTTAATTGAAACTTGGGCACAGATAAAGCTACCAAAGCAATTCAGGACCGTAAAGCTTTGACTGCACACTTCCTGAAATGGTGGGTGTGTACCTTAACCAGGCCTAGTGCCAATCCACTGAAGAGATCCTCCACCTTGCCTTCCACAACGAGCAGCCAAGAATCAGCAATGTGTTTACTCGCTTGTGGAACCCCAATCTGACCAGATGGCAGGTCAGAATGCCGCCTGTCCAGACTGAGGACAAGAGTGATAGAGTGGAGAATTTACAGAAGCAACTCACAAAATTCACAGAAGTAGTTTAAGGCAGACTGTTTTAATAGTGAGAATTTATGTCCTCACACCAATGAGAAATTCTCCATTAATTGGTTCTGAAAGGATTGTACATGTGCTTGAGGCTCATTTGATAGTAGTAATATCTGGATTACTCCTGGTGCTATGAGCTAGTAAGGGGAGGAAAAGGAGGATAGAATAAATGAATGCATGGCTGAGGAGCTGGTGTATGGGAGAAGGATTCACATTTTTGGATCATTGGGATCTCCTTTGGGGTAGAAGTGACCTGTACAAGAAGGACGGATTGCACCTAAATTGGAAGGGGACTAATATACTGGCAGGGAAATTTGCTAGAACTGCTCGGGAGGATTTAAACTAGTGAGTTGGGGGAGATAGTGAGGAAAGAGATTAATCTGAGACTGGTACAGTTGAGAACAGAAGCAAGTCAACCAGTCATGGCAGACAAGGTAGGACTAATAAATTAAACTGCATTAATTTCAATGCAAGGGGCCTAACAGGGAAGGCAGATGAACTCAGGGCATGGTTAAGAACATGGGACTGGAATGTAATAGCAATTACAGAAACATGGCTCAGGGATGGGCAGGACTGGCAGCTTAATGTTCCAGGATACAAATGCTACAGGAAGGATAGAAAGGGAGGCAAGAGAGGGGGGGGGAGTGGCATATTTAATAAGGGATAGCATTACAGCTATGCTGAGGGAGGATATTCCCGGAAACACATCCAGGGAAATTATTTGGGTGGAGGCATGGAGGGGTTGGACCGAAGGGTCTGTTTCCATGCTGTACATCTCTATGACTCTATGATAGGATTGGAGCCAAGTGTAACTTTAAACACCTTCAACTTTAACTGGATCTCCAACCAGATAAGCTTTCTCAACCTTTAACCTCCGTTATTGTTACCTTTAGGTCACGATAACTGATCTCCATTGGACCAATTAACTAAAATCTGTAAGATCTGAAAGCAAAATGTTATCCCTCTTCCGTTAAAAATCACACAACAGCAGGTTATAATCCAACAGGTTTATTTGGAAGCACTAACCTTCGGAGCTCTGCTCCTTCATCAGGTGGTTGTGGAGTATAAGATTATAAGACACAGAATTTATAGCAAAGGTTTACAGTGTGATGTAACTGAAATTATATATTGAAAAAGATCTGATTGAAAAAGATAATATATAATTTCAGTTACATCACATTGTAAACTTTTACTTTGAATTCTGTGTCTTATGATCTTCAATTCCACAATCACCTGATGAAGGAGCTGCGCTCCGAAAGCTAGTGCTTCCAAATAAACCTGTTGGAATAACTTGGTGTTGTGTGACTTTCAACTGTGTCCACCCCAGTCCAACCCCAGTATCAAGTTAATTAGTGACTTTCATTTGATATAGCAGAAGTGGTACTTCAACTACACATGGTAAACATGCGGCATTGAGGGGTTTACTATATTTAACAAAGAGTCATTTAACAGTAGAATCTTTGATTTCCACATGCAAGGATTATCTTTTTTAAACAGCTGAAGTTGACAAGTCTCCCCAGCGGAAGGGGAGCAATGTCTTTATTCATTAGATTTGTTGCATTGCCTTGAGGGAGAGTTCATGTTCCTCAAATTGTGCTGTGAGTAGTTTTGTTTCATTGTTTGTTTTGGATAGTTAAAATAAAACTTTGATGGATTAAATTTTAATAGAATAGACTTTCGTTTCCAAGGAGAAACTGCTCATTGACATAACGACAGATGTTATTCTAAAATATGAGGAAAAATTATTTTTGATTAAAATTTCTTCGAGGTCTTCAGCTATAACTCAAGAGGGAGATTGTATTCTTCCAGAAGATTTTGCCAGAAGTCTAGTTGTAACTGCTTCGGCCCTTTATTTGTGCATCTCCAGAACAGGGACTGGGGATGAGGATAGAAACATTCACTGTTGAAGTACCCAACATCTTCTCAGCCTGTAAGGAACTCATCATAACAACAACAGAAAGAGCCATGCATACTTACAAATCTGTCATGTATTAGTCAGGGTTCAGTGTTTTGACTGTTAAGTTAGAAAGTTGTGGATTCAAGATTCATTGAAGAGACTGAAGAGGATGGATTGCTGAGAGGATAATGAAAGGAAGAAGATATTTGATGGGGTGATATGTCCAAATAGTAGTACCAGTTCATCTTGATGGCAATGCTAAATCTATCTATCTGTTAGTTATCTAGGGGAAATGCCATGGAGTAATGATAACCTCACTAGACTAGCAATCCAGACTAATGTTCTAGGACACGGTTTTGTATACCACCATGGCAGATGGTGGAATTTGTATTTAATAATAATCTGGAATAAAATGTTTGCCTAATAATTAATTGTTAAATTCACCCATTTGGTTCACTAATGTCCTTTGTAGATGGAAATCTGCCATCCTTTCCTGGTCCAGCCAACGTATGACGCCAGGCCCAGAGCAATGTGGGTAACCTTTAGTTTTCCTCTGGGCAGTTAAAGATGGACATTAAATGTTGATCTGGTCAGTAGTGCCCACATTCATTAAAGGAACTTTTAAAAGGTCATGAATATGCTTCTTGTTTGCTTTGGCTAGATCTTCAACGAAAACAGTGTTAACATTAAGCTCCTCTGGCATCATCTGGAACATGTGCAAAGTTGTGAGCACACAGCATGCTACCGCAGCTCATGATGTGCTCAGGGCACAGAAATGGGAAGAAGGATACAGAAAACAGAGAGCTATTGAATGGTATAGTAAGTGGGTGAACGTTTGGCAAATGGAGTATAATGTGGGAAAATGTGAAATTGTTCATTTTAGAAGTGGGAACAAAAGAACAGAGCATTATTTAAATGAAAAAAAACTGCAAAAAAACTACAACACAAGGGGACTTGGGTTTACTTGTATATGAAACACAGAAAGCTATCTGATGATGCTGTGGCTTTAAGAGGTGTGTTTTGTTCTGGTTTGTTTAGACAGAGATTGGGGGACAGGTACCAAGCAGTCTGAGAGACTTATGAGGCCTTTTTTTTTAAGTTGGAACAATAGAAGCAGCCTGAATAGGTGTAGTCAAACTCTCACAGATCCAGGATTTTAGTTAGCTCTTGGTTGTTGAGGCTGAGGTCTCAGCAGGGTTGTAAGGCAGTGAATTTCTCCCTGCTGCTATGCCCTCTCTCTCAGTCTTTGATGTTCTTTCCTCCTGGATTAGAGAGACAATCTGTTTTCTGAATTTGCCTTTTTGTCAAGGGTGTGTTTATGGAATATAACTATATTGGAACAGTTAGTTTGTAATAGTTACTGTATCTATTATTGTGTTAAGTTTTCCACTGGAGTTAGGTTATTCAAAGTTCTTGTTTCTTTTATTGCATTTTAACTATAGTGTATCAATAAATTGTATTTTGCTTAACATTGAGTAGTTTGACCAGTCGAGTTGCATCTGGAACACAGCATCTCACATTTACCTTTTAAAATAAGGATAATTTGAGGGGGTTTGATCTGGTACATAACAGCTAGCATACAGGTGAATAGGTAATCTTTAGTTATTCATTATCCTTTAATATATTTAGAAGGAGAATAGGAGCCCTCAAGAACCATAGTGGACATGTATGTGTGGAACCATAGGGAATGGGCAAGATCCTCAATGAATATTTCTCCTATGTGTTTACCATGGAGAAAGAAATGAAGACTTGGGAACTTGGGGAAGTAAGTGGTGATATCTTGGGGTCAGTCCATATCACAATCAAGGAGGTATTGGACATATTAGAATCTATGAAGGTGGATAAATCTCCTGGCCCTGACCAGGTATATCCAAGAACACAGCAAGAGGCTAGAAATAATACTGCGGGGACCCTGGCTGATATTTTTGCAACATCATTAGCCATGCATGAGGTCCTGGAAGACTAAAGGGTAACAAATGTTGTGTTCTTATTCATGAAGGGATACAAAGAAAAACCTGGGAACTATAGACCGGTAAGCCTAACATCTGTAATAGGTTAGTTACTTGAGAAGATTCTGAGGGATAAGGTATATAGACATTTGGAAAGACAGGATTTGATTAGGAGTAGTCAGTATGCTTTGTGCGTGGGAGATTATGCCTCACAAATTTGTTAGAATTCTTTGATGAAGTGACCAGGAAGGTTGATGAGGGCAGGGTGGTAGATGCAGTCTATATGGATTTCAGTAAGATCTTTGATAAGGTTCTACATGGTAGGCTGCTCTAGAGGGTTAGATGCCATGGAATCTAAGACGAGCTGACAAATTGGAAACTCAGTTGGCTTGATAGTAGGAAGCAAAGAGTAATAGTGAATGATGCTTGTTGGATTGGAGGCCTGTGACTAGTGGAGTGCCTCAGGAGTCGGTGCTGGGTCCATTGCTGTTTGTTATCAATATCAATGATTTGGATGAGAATGTACAAGGCATGATTAGTAACTTTGCAGATGACACTAAAAATAGGCATGGATAATGAGGAAGGTTATCAGAAATTGCAGCAGGACCTTGATCAGCTGGGGAAGTGGGCCGAGAAATGGCAAATGGAATTTGATATAGATAACTGTGAGATCTTGCATTTTGGAAAGTCAAATCAGGGTAGAAGTTTCATGGTGGGGAAAGTGAGGACTGCAGATGCTGTAGATCAGGGTCGAAGAGTGTGGTGCTGGAAAAGCATAGCCAGTTAGGTCCAAGAAACAGGAGACTTGATGTTTTGAGCAATAAGCTCTCCATCAGGAGTTTCATGGTGAATGGTAGGGCCTTAAGGAGTGTAGTGGAACAGAGGGACCTTGGAGTTCAGGTGCACGGTTCTCTGAAAGTGGAGTCACAGGTTGATGTGGCAGTGAAGAAGGTTTTTGGCACATTGGCCTTCATCAGTCAGGATATTGAGTACAGAAGTTGAGATGTTATATTACAGGATGTTGGTGAGGCCGCACTTGGAGTATTGTGTTCAGATTTGGTCACCTTGCTATAGGAATTATGTTATTAAACTGGAAAGATTGCAAAAGAAATTTACAGGGGTGTTGCCTGGACCCGCGGGTCTGAGTTACAGAGAGAGGTTGGATGAGCTAAGACTTTTTTCTGTGGTGTGTAGGAGACTGAGGGGGGTGGATCTTATAGAAGTGTATAAGTTCATGAGAGGCATGGATAGAGTGAATGTACTCAGTCTTTTTCCCAGGGTTGGAGAATCGAAAACTAGAAGGCATCAGTTTAAGGTTAGAGGGGAAAGAATAAAAGGGAAGCTGAGAGGCAACATTTTACAAAGAGGGTGGAACGCATATGGAATGAGTTGCTGGCAGAAGTGGTTGAGGCGAGTACATTAACAACATGTAAAAGGCATTTGAACAAAAATTTGGATCGGAAAGGATTAGCAGAATATGGGCCAAGTGCAGGGAAATGGGGTTAATATTGATGGACATTTTGGTTGGCTTGGAACACTTTGGGCTGAAGGGTCTGTATCCATGCTGTAGAAATCTATTACTCTATGACTGTATCAGGAAGGCTAATGGAATGTTGACTATTATTTGAAGGAGGTTGGAATATAAGAATGGGGAGGTCTCACTGTAACTGTATAAGTGCTGGTGAGACCAGGTCTGGAGTACAGTTAACAGTTTCGATTTGGTCCCCTTATCTCAGGATGGAGGCATGTCAAAGAAGGATAATCCAAAGTTTGGAGGGTTTATCTTATGAGCGCAGCTAAGCAAGTTGACAGTCTACTCATTGGAGTTTAGAAAAATGAGAAGTGATCTGATTGAAACATGAAAAATTCCTAAGGGGCAAAACAGGACCAGTGTTAAGTGGTCCCTTCATGGGAGATCTCGGACCAGAAGGCAGGGATGCCAACTTAAGACTGAGATGAGTAGCACTGCCTTCTCTCAGAAGGATGTGAACCGTTGGAACTCTATATCACTCTACAGCAATGGTGGCAGAATCCAAGTCTATATTTCAGGCTATGATAGTTAGATTCATGATCAGTAGAGGAAACAAGGATTATGGAGAAAACACAAGAATGTGAATGTGAGGAGCATCAAATCAGCCATGATCCCATTGAGTAGCGCATCAGGCTCGAGGGCCCAAATGGCCTACTCAACTATTTCTTATTGGTTTATGGTCTTAATGTAAGGCATCCATTGATTTACATTGGAGGTGCAATGTTGCATAAATGTCAGCAATTTTCTTGACAACTCAAGAAAGTTCTGAACACTGAAAGAAGATTGAAAGAACAATGTGACAACACTGGCAAGTTTTATAGGTTCAGCTGACCTGGCAAAAGAAACACTGGTGACCTCTCTTTTAGGTAAGTGCACATGAAATAAGTTAATCACTGAAATGATGTGAAGATTGAGGGTTATAGCCACTTTCTATGTATGTCGGTAACCCTGGTTACAGCTGGAGCTACTGCAATGAAGAGGAGCTTATTCCTCCAAGCCTTTATTATAGAAACACAAACTCCTGCAAAAGTCTCAGAGTGTGCCCCAGGGTGACTTGTGCTAGGATGTGCTGGCTCTCCTTTGATGCTCTTTGATTAATCTTAATTTGTTTAGAACTCTCTGTTACTGCAATTTCAGCACATAGATCATGTAAAGTGGAAATCCACATGGAGGTCTGTTGTGTCACCATCTGATCCTAATACAATAGTTGTATTGAAATAGAATGTAGAATCAAGTTGTCAGTTTCCTCCCTGAGCTAGTGGGTTTGTTTTCAGATGTTTCATTATCATGCTCAATAACATTATCAATGAGCCTCCTGTGCAGTGTTGGTGTTCTGGCCTGCTTGCTATTTATGTGTCTTGGTCTATTGTGGTGGGTGGTATGATTTCCAGTTCTATTTCTGAGAGATTGGTAAATGGGGTCCAGACCTATATGTTTGTTAATGGAGTTCCGGTTTGAATGCCAGGCCACTAGGAATTCCCACGCATGTCTTTGTTTGGCTTGTCCCAGGATGGATGTATTGTCCCATTCGAACTGGTGTCCCTCTTCGTCTGATTTTATGGATACTGGTGATACTGGGTCATGTGTGTTGGTGGCTAGTTAGAGCTCATGTATCCTCATGGCTGTTTCCTGCCAGCTTGTCCAATATAATGTTTGTTGTAGTCCTTGCAGGGTATTTTGTATATTGCATTTGTTCTGCTGGCTGTGGGTATGGGATCCTTTAAATTCGTCAGTAGTTGTTTTAGTGTGGTAGTAGGTTTATGAGCTCCCATGATGCCTAGGAAAACTGGAGGTTCTTGGACTTCATGGTAGAACACAAAGCCAATGGAGAACTGCAGACCAGCATTTACAGGAGAGCCACACACTGACCAGATGCTCAACGACAGAAGCAACTATCCCAATACCACAAACAGAGCTGCATCAGGACAGTATTTAAACAAACCACAACACACTGCAGCACCTTGGAACTATGAGGAGCCCGAGGAGAAACACCTACAGAACGCATTTAGGGACAATGGTTACCTGATAATCGCAGTCTGCCAATTCCTGCATGATGGACCTAACCAGGAAGACACAACACGCCCACAAACTCCAGACATCAAAGAGATTTCAGAGATGACCACCAGACTACTCCGGCCCCTAGGTATCATGGTAGTTCACAAACATTACATTGGACAAACTGGCAGGAAAATAGCTACCAGGATACATGAGCACCAACTAGCTACCAAAACACATGACCAACTATCACTAGTATCCATAAACTCAGACGAAGAGGGACACCTGTTAGACTGGGACAATACATTCATCCTGGGACAAGCCAAACGAAGACATGCATGAGAATTCCTAGAGGCCTGGCATTCAAACCAAAACTACATTAACAAACATGCACGCTTGGACCTCATTTACCAACCTTTTAGAAACAGAACTGGAAATGATATCACCCACCACAACAGACCAAGGCACATAAATAGCAAGCAGGACAGAACATCAGCACTTCACAGAAGGCTCACTGATGATGTTACTTAGCACAGTGCTGAAACTTCTGAAAACAAACCCACCAGTTCAGCGAGGAAACCAACAATCTGATTCACAACCTGAGCTACAAATCTTATTCTTGATCTGATTCCTGAAGAAGGGCTTATACCCGAAACGTCGATTCTCCTGTTCCTTGGATGCTGCCTGACCTGCTGCGCTTTTCCAGCAACACATGTTCAGCTACAAATCTTATCCAAATTTCAGAATGCAGAATGTAGGAAAAGCTTTCTGAATTGTCCTTTCTCAGTAACTATAATGATACCATCAAAGGACTCCACAATTAATCTCTGTTAATCATTGTCACTTTAACAAAATAATTTCACCATGATGAATAGGTAACGGTAAACTACACCTTTTAATAATGAATTGCAGCTGATTTCTGATACCAGATAGGCTGGGAAAAAATTGGATGATTTACCACTACCCTTTCTCTGTTCTGAACAATCCAGAAGAAAATTTATTGCATCTCATTTTTAATTGCAAACATGATACTCAAAGAGACAGATATGTCTGGTCTAGTATCAAGCTATTCAGTTACATGCTTCAACCAGTATTTCCTGCTTCAAGGCCCAAGTTAAGATGGAGTCCAAGACCTTTATATGTACAAGTCACTTGCTGCGTTACAGTGATAATATCATGTACATGTTAAAAGGTATGAAGATAGACAACACAACAAATATTACCATCAACATGTATCCCTGAGTCAAAGAGGAATCTGGGATAGTAGATTTTGATGCAGTTGGGGAGGTGCAATGTTGAGTAGAATAGGCAACCAATTAATTCCAGCCTATCTAATGACCTTGCTAAAACCTTTTTTAAAGATAACTGCTATTTTAGATGTGAATGTTGCAGTCCTTATTGCTGTTTTGTCATGGACTGCAAATAACATGCAATTTGGTAGCTTGCTGCTATATTCAATAATACAATGCTGGTTGCCAACTGAACAGGCATCAGGGATAGTTGCGCATTCCCATGCAGCTCACACTGGATCCTCTGACATATCCATGATAGTATCATTGTTCTGCCGCTGCGATAATTGTCACCTCCATCATGATGTGACATTACAACCACTCACATGCAGAAACACAGGTTTGCAATACTATATCACAGCAAAAGTGACAGAAGAGCAGCTGTCAAGAACAAAAATGGTGCTGCCCATAGAATCATACTGCAGGGTAGAGTCAGTCTCTTCAGCTTCAGCTCACTGCAATCAATTTTCGAACACATCATTACAGAGTGCTGCTGCAAGAGTAAATTAGCCAGGAATATAAAAATGGAATGTTAACCAAAAAAAGCAAATATCTTATTGGAGTCAAATAAGCAATATTTATTATACCGTGAAAATATGATAATTTTAGAATTCTGTGGTAGTGTACATTTTTTTGTGAACATTTTAAATCATGTGAATGCCAGTAGTTTGCTTTCTGTTGATAATAAAAATCAAACTACCAAGCTGGAACATAGAAAAACCTTCAACTAAAACTCTGGAAGAGCTCTTTGCTACTTTGTTATGCTGTGTATTTCTAGTTAAAAATAAGGACTGCAGATGTTGGAAACCAGAGTCTAGATTAGAGTGGTGCTGGAAAAGCACAGCAGGTCAGGCAGCAACCGGATGCAGGAATATCGACGTTTTGGGCAAAAGCCCTTCATCAGGAATGAGGCCTTAATTTTCCTGCTCCTCGGATGCTGCCTGACCTGCTGTGCTTTTCCAGCACCACTCTAATATAGACTGTGTATTTCTATTGCCTACTGTAATTTTTCATCTTTCCTGAACAAATTGAACTTCCATAATATTCCAGTCTTTAAATGATGGGCATAATCACACTTACTAATTTTAGGCACTTATCTTTTCTACACCTGTATGGTTCCAACTTGTTCAGTCAATTCATCTGAAAGTGATATCTCAGTGGTCATACTTGACTTAATTTTAAGTGATGAAATCTTCAAATCTGTCTCAACCCAACTGCTGACTTTTGAGTGTAACTGGAGTAGGCAATATATATCTGAAGTAGAGAATAATTTCTGATGTATTTTGCACATGTGTGAATGTATTCTGGTGAAGAAGGCTTGGTTGCAGTTGTGTGGCTAACAAGTGGTCATCTTTGCCCTCACCAAGAAGTTGGCAACGCGCACACAGTTGCTGCCAGTGGTGGTTTGTGACTGTGCAAGTTGTAACACTGCTCACTCAGCTGTTCTCTCCAGTGTAGCTCCTCCAAGACTGGCTTGATCCCTGAAACAATAACAAAGGCTGAGCAGGTTCTACAAAACATCAAATCACTATTGATATTCCACCAAATGCTGAAACAAGCAGTCTTCTTCAATGTTGCAAACAAGCATGCCTCTATAGTTATAGAGTCATAGAGATGTACAGCATGGAAACAGACCCTTCGGTCCAACCCCTCCATGCCGACCAGATACCCCAATCCAATCTAGTCCCACCTGCTAGCACCCGGCCCATATCCCTCCAAACCCTTCCTATTCATATACCTATCCAAATTCCTTTTAAATGTTGCAATTGTACGAGCCTCCACCACTTCCTCTGGCAGCTCATTCCATACACATACCACCCACTGTGTGAAAACGTTGCCCCTTCGGTCCCTTTTTCTTTTTCCCTCTCACCCTAAACCTATGCCTTCTAATTCTGGACTCCCCGACCCGAGGGAAAAGACTTTGTCTATTTATCCTATCCATGCCCCTCATAATTTTGTAAACCTCTATAAGGTCACCCCTCAGCCTCCGACACTGTTCAGCCTCTCCCCAGAGCTCAAATCCTCCAACCCTGGCAACACCGTTGTAAATCCTTTCTGAACACTTTCAAGTTTCACAACATCTTTCCGATAGAAAGACCAGGATTGCACGCAATATTCCAACAGTGGCCTAACCAATGTCCTGTAGAGCCGCAATATGACCTCCCAACTCCTGTACTCAATACTCTGACCAATAATAAAAACATTCCAAACACCTTCTTCACTATCTTATCTACTTGTGACTCCACTTTCAAGGAGCTATGAACCTGCGCTCCAAGGTCTCTTTATTCAGCAACACTCCCTAGGACCTTACCATTAAGTCCTGCTAAGATTTGCTTTCCCAAAGTGCAGCACTTATCTAAATTAAACTCCATCTGCCACTTCTCGGCCCATTGGCCCATCTGATTGAGATCCTGTTGTAATCTGAGGTAACCATCTTTGCTGACCACCACATCTCCAATTTTGGTGTCAGCTGCAAACTTACTAACTATACCTTTTATGCTTGCATCCAAATCATTTATGTAAATGACAAAAAGTAGAGGGCCCAGCACCGATCCTTGTGGCACTCCACTGGTCACAGGCCTCCATTCTGAAAAACA
>NC_057735.1:21545496-21564345 GCF_004010195.1 Chiloscyllium plagiosum
TGCCCTGACTGTTTGACTCACTTCTGTTCTCAGCTGTACCCGTCTTAGTTTAAATCCTCCCAAGCAGTTCTAGCAAATTTCCCTGCCAGTATATTAGTCCCCTTCCAATTTATGGGGGTGCAATCCGTCTTTCTTGTACAGGTCACTTCTACCCCAGAAGAGGTTCCAATGATCCAAAAATGTGAATCCTTCTCCCATACACCAGCTCCTCAGCCATGCATTCATCTGCTCTATCCTCCTATTCCTGCCCCCACTAGCTCATAGCACTGGGAGTAATCCAGATATTACTACCCTTGAGGACCTCCTTTTTAAAATTCTACCTAACTCTCTGTAATCTCCCTTCAGAGTCTCAGCCTTTTCCCTTCCAATGCCGTTGAATCCAATGTGGACAATGACCTCCTGCTGGCCCCTCTCCCCCGTGAGAACATTCTGCACCCTCTCTGAGACATCCTTGATCCTGGCACCAGGGAAACAACACACTATTCTGCTTTTTCTCCGCTGGCCACAGAAACGTCTGTCTGTACCTCGGACTACAGAATCCCCTAACACAATTGATCTCTTGGAAGCCACGTATCCCTCGTTGCATTACAGCCAGTCTCAATACCAGAAACTTGGCTGTTCGTGCTACGTTCCCCTGAGAATCCATTGCCCCCTACATTTTCCAAAACAGCATTCTTATTTGAAATAGGTATAGCCACAGAAGTCTCCTGCTCTAGCTGCCCACCTCTCTTACCTTTCTTGGAGTTAACCCGTCTATGTGACTGTGTCTGAGACTTCCCCCCTTCCTATAACTGCCATCCATCACACACTGTTGCTGTTGTAAATTCCTCATTGCTTCTAACTGTCTCTCCAACCGATCCATTCATCTGATAAGATTCGCAACCAACAACATTTATTGCAGATATAATCCACAGTAACCCTTAAACTCTCTTTAAACTCCCACATCTGACAAGAAGCGCATATCACTCTACTAAAGGCCATTTTTGCTCCTTCACAATCTACAGACCCAGAAAATAACACTGTTTTATTCCTCTCCAAAACACTGCCCCAGGTTAAATTAGTAGTTATGGCTTATATTTTAAGTTTAATCAAGAGACATATCTCAAAAACATATAATCAAGAAAGAACACACTCTACTCACTACTGCAGACTTTCTGTAGGTCACCCTTAAAACCAATATACTTTTCTGTTTCTGTGCTGTGAACTTTGTCCAAACAGTTCCTCCAAGATCAGTTGTGAATTTCACTGTTTGTTAATTTTCCCAGATGCACTCCGATGTTCAGCGATACATGAGTTCAAACAGCAAAGGCAGTAACTGCAGGTTCACTGCTGTGTCTCAGTTTCTTTCTCTCTCTCTCCTGCACTGACCTCATCATGCGCTTCCTTTGTCTGTCCTTCTTCCTTTAAAAACTGCTGTTGTTTTGACTTTTTTTTCCAAAGCTCCAAAACAATGCAACAGCATGTAAAACAGTAATTGCTTGTCTTGGAATTCAAGGAAACCACCTCCAACACCTAAAATACCTCAAAAAAAGGAGCAGCTGTTACAGCCAGAAATTTTTCCCGTCCTCCATTTTGATGCACATTATATGCCTAAAAAGGCTGGAATAACATCCCTTCGCAAATAACAAAACAGTTTTATAGACATTTAAATTCTACTTAGAAAAGGGGAAACAAGAACAGATTGGATCAGGCATTTGTGCGGCATAATGTTATGATCCTAGTACATGTTACTACTGGGAAAGTCAGACTTCTGAATGAAACCTGGCTTGACAGATTGTACTTGTTTTCATTACAAGGTGGTGGTCAGTTTCTGAAGCATAAGCACACAAGGCTGCAGATTTTCATTGACAATAAAACAGAGGCTTATGTCATAATAGAAAAGAAGAAAATATGACAAACCAAGCTACCTGTATATAGAATGTAGAATATGTATCTTACAACACACAACAATGCAAAGGTTTTAATCCATTCTCCAACACCATTACTTTACAGTGTCAAATCCAGTGAGATTACTCCTTTAACTCAAATCTTTAAGTTCGACTCAAATAGCTCAACTGCACGGTGGCACAGTGGTTAGCACTGCTGTCTCACAGCGCCAGAGACCCGGGTTCAATTCCCACCTCAAGTGACTGACTGTGTGGAGTTTGCACATTCTCCCCGGGTTTGCTCTGGTTTCCTCCCACAGTCCAAAAAGGTGCAGATTAGGTGAATTGGCCACGCTAAATTGCCCGTAGTGTTACATGTAGGGGAATGGGTCTGGGTGGGTGGCGGGTTGGTGTGGACTTGTTGGGCCAAAGGGCCTGTTTCCATAGTAATCTAATCTAAAAACTCTTCCCAGATCTTTCACGTGAACTGTGAAGTCCTCTTGCATAACCACTCACAAATTGAAAGGATTTTATCAAACTTTTAGCAATCTGCTGATATCTAACCAAATATCCAGGCTTGGAAGTTACTCAAACTAGCTTTTTATTGAGCTAGCTTATTTACTGAACTGTATTATATCCTTTTTAGTGGAGAAACTATATCATACTTTTCACTTGAGTCAGGTATCCTCTACAAGTGTTCAAAAACTTCCGTTCCCTCGATTTCTCTGTCAAAATGAATACTTGATTATCCCAAACCAAAACACGTTAATGGCCCTTAATGTTTACACTTTTAGATGTAGACCCAGTACAGTACTAACAATCTTGAAACACTTCAGGGTTCCCTACTGTCTGACATATACTGGAATTAGCTATGGTTCTAGAAATACTGACTGACCTAGTTAATTTTTAAACCCTTCACAGAAGTGACCAACACCCACATGGAGCTGAAAATGTGTTGTTGGAAAAGCGCAGCAGGTCAGGCAGCATCCAAGGAGCAGGAAAATCGACGTTTCGGGCATGAGCCCTTCTCCTGCTCCTTGGATGCTGCCTGATCTGCTGCGCTTTTCCAGCAACACATTTTCAGCTCTGATCTCCAGCATCTGCAGTCCTCACTAACACCCCTATGGAGCCCATTTGAAATCAAAGTTCTGAAAATATTTATATATGAGGATACTCATCGGACACCTTTCATCACACCGGCCCCCATCTCTGGATGATGATATGGTCTAGTAATGTCCAGATACTATGCTGAGAATCAAACATTGCTGCACCACTCTGCTCACCTATTGTCTACCTATAGCCCTCTAACTCTCATTGCCCCTTGCTGGTCCTTTCCTGAGCACTTGCCAGCCCTCTCCACAAACATTTGTCTGTAGTTTTGTTTGTGACATAGTTCCACAGATGTCCAACTTTGAATGGACTATTTTTGCACCTCACAGAAAGACACTTTGCCCTAAAGCACTGTGCACCAGGCTGAATATGGAAATACACTGAAGAGCTTGGATCACTGCCCAATCAAAATACAGTCAGTAGTGTTACTTTCCAGGCTTGATCCAGTTAGATAGATGGCTGTTTTAAGCTCAGAGAAACCTAAAATTGTTTATCTTTGAAATAAGCAGGAATAAATAAAAATGTTTACTAGCAAAATAAAAGTTAATTATGATTATCACCAGATATATGGGAGACACCATCTCTCCATTGCAATAGATCATCCTGCTGATCTTCCCAACTTCCTCCTGCAGAGCTCTCTCAGTTCTCTGCTTCTCATTTCAGTTGTGCACTCACTTCTCCTGTGGGAGAGAAGGCATAGGATAGCTGTGTGAAGAGGAGGGGGTCGAGAGTGTCGTGCTGGAAAAGTACTGCAAGTCAGGTAGCATCTGAAGAGTAGGAGAATCGACGTTCGGGCATAAGCCCTTTATCAGTATTGAGGCTTGTGGGTCAGGGCTGAGAGATAAATGGGAGGGGGGTTGGGTTCGGGGGCAGGTAGCTAGGAAAGCAATAGGTGCATGAAGGTGAGGGAGAAGGAGATAGGCCAGAGGGGGGAGTGATGGATAAGTCCAGAGGGCGGTACCGAGTTGGAGGCTTGAGACTGAGAGAATGTGGGGGGAGGGGAAATGAGGAAGCTGTTGAAATCCATATTTATTCTGTGTGGTTGCAGGGTCCCAAGGAGGAATATGAGGCATTCCTCCTCCAGGCGTCTGGCAGTAACGGTTTAGTGGTGGAGGAGGCCATGGACCTACACGTCCTTGACGGAGTGAGAGGGGGAGTTGAAGTGTTCAGCCATGGGGTGGTGAGGTTAGTGGGTGTGGGTGTCCCAGAGATGCTCTCTGAGATGATCTGCAAGAGGAGATCACACCGGGTGCAATGGATGCAGTCGATGACACTGATAGAGGTACAGGTAAATTTCTGATGGTTGTGGAAGGGTCCCTTGGGGCCTTGGACAGAGATGAGAGGAGTGGTGTGGGCGCAGGATTTGCACTTCCTGCAGTGGCAGGGAATGGTGCCAGAAGTCGGGTGTGGGCTGGTGGCGGGTATGGACCTGACGAGGGAGTCTCGGAGGGAGTGGTCTTTTTGGAACACTGATAGGGGTGGGGAGAGAAATATATCTGGTGGTGGGGTCCATTTGGAGATGGCAGAAGTGGTGGAAGATGATGCCTTGTGTGCAGAGATTGGTGGGATGAAGGTGAGGACTGGGGGTTTCTGTCCTTGTTCCGTTTGGAGGGGTGGGGTTCAAGGGCATTTGTGTGTGAAGTGGAGGAGATGTGCTAGAGGGCATCATCAACCATGTGGGAAGGGAAGTCGTGATTGTGGAAGAAGGAGGCCAACTGGGACTTTCTGATGTGGAATTGGTCATGCTGGGAATAGATGCAGCAGAGGTGGAAGTATTGGGAATAAAAGATGGCATTTTGACAGGAGGAAGGATACAACATTTGTGGAGGGTCAGTGTGAAGTGCATGTGGGATAGCAACAAGATGAGAGCAAAGTCATTGTTGGCTATCCACATATGGATGCGAGGGAATGCCTTGAGAGAGTGGATGAGTGGAGGTGTTGCACTGAAGTGTAATGTGTGAAAAAATGATGAGCAATTCATAGTTTGGAGGCTGGCATCCGATTGTGGTTTGCCACTTCACTCTCCTGGCCCCATGAGGTCAATGACCCTCAATGTAGTTGTGAGGGCCAACAATACTGCTGCTCATTCCATTGGCATCTTCCAAGAGTGCTTGTTGGTTTCATTGAGTTCACTCATGGGGTGAACTCAATGGCTTGGCCAGCATTTATTGCCCATCCCTAATTGTCAGGTGATGTGTTAAGAATCAATCAATTGGTGTGGGTCTGGAGTCACATGTAGGCCAGATCAGATAAGATTCTCACTGCCCTTATTTTTTAAATAAAGTCCCTTTTTATTCAAAGGTGCTGGTCATCATCTCACTCATCCAAACTCTGTGATCAGCAGAAAGACCTGCAGCATGATAGCAATGCAGTGGTGAGGTTAATAGTCATAGTGATGTCTGCTTTGTTGAGAAGGGAATGCCTGGCCTGCTCCTGTCCCAAATTGACCCTTTCCCTGACATCAAAGCAGCCTCCCTGCCAAAATCAGCATGTTATGAGAAATTTGATTTCACTAAATTTTGCCTGAAGAGTTTTATTTGGATCAATATTGTGTGGGTTTCCTCCGGGTGCTCTGGTTTCCTCCCACAGTCCAAAGATGTGCAGGTCAGGTGAATTGGCCATGCTAAATTGCCCATAGTGTTAGGTGCATTAGTCAGAGGGAAGTGGGACTGGGTGGGTTACTCTTTGGAGGGTCGGTGTTCTAGCAATATTGTGAATTAAAGCATCAATGTACGTATCGTAGAAGTATTAATATTGTATAAAATGTTTGCTTCTCAATAAGAATAACCATAATTTCTTACAGGTCCAATGTATCATCTTTGGATAGTTTTATAATACTGTTTGAGAAGGTTCAGAGAATTAATGAGGGTTCAACAGTGTACTTTCAGAGTGCATTTTCATGACATTAATGATGATAAGAGGAGAGATATCAAGTCAAATTAACTAAAAGTTTGAAGATATCCTTTTGATTTATTATCAGTTATAGCATTATGCAAAGCAGAACTTTCTGAATATGTATGCCATTAAATAAAGATAATCACAATTTTTATCCTCATATACATGATGGGTAAATGTTTAGTCATTCAAAGGTCATAGCTATGTGTATCAAGGTAACATTCACTGGCTGATATAGAACTTTGAATTAAATTATTAAATAACATATTGCATTTCTCAGATAATGTCCAGATTCCTGAATATTTCATTTGTTGCTTTTATGCACTTATCAGTAAATCTTGCAGATGAGAATGATGAGTAAAATCTTCTATTTTACCAGCTGCTAGTGCATTTTCCCTAATGTGAAATGAAGACATTATCTGAAATGATAGCAGATATTCAAAAGGGTGGCCCAGTGTAGATAATTGACTATCTCTGAGGAAGTAAACACATACTGCTGGGTTTTAAAAGGCTTTATGTGTTGTAACATTAGCATCTGGCTGAGTTCACATCACAATGTAAAGATCATAAATATTCCTTTGTGTAGAATTTTCATTTGTAGTTGTTCAGCTCCACGATTTGAGATTATGCATGTTTTTCTTCAAGACATAATAGAGTAGAATTAAATATATGATTCGCTTAGGTTAAAATGATTAGCTGAAGATCTGGCAGGTTTGATAAAATGGATTTTTTTCCCTAATAACTATGCTAATAGACTTCAAAAACTGTGCCCAATGTAAGGTAGATGGGCTGCAGTTTTGCTGCAGAATCTACTTTGTAGCTAGTAACGGTGGCTCAGTGGTTATCACTGCTGCCTCACAGCACCAGGGTCCCAGGTTTGATTCCAACCTTGGGCAACTGTCTGTGTGGAGTTTGCACGTTCTCCCAGTGTCTGCGTGGGTTTCCTCCGGGTGCTCCGGTTTCCTCCCACAGTCCAAAGATGTGCAGGTCAGGTGAATTGGCCATGCTAAATTGCCCATAGTGTTAGGTGCATTAGTCAGAGGGAAGTGGGACTGGGTGGGTTACTCTTTGGAGGGTCGGTGTGGACTTGTTGGGCTGAAGGGCCTGTAGTTAATCTAAAAACATCTGATTTATACTGTCTGGCTAGAAGGATAAACTTTCTCAAACCACTAAAAAAAACTGTGTTGAAATTTCTGAAGTGCTCAAGATGGTTCAATGGACAAATAATAAAATGTCAAACCCAGTCTGAACAGTCCTTCTCTATGTTTTACCCTAGCATTTCCTGGATTCCAATATGGACTTGGCATTGTCATTTGAATTTGGACCAGTTCTACAAATTTGCACCACTCCTACAACTTTCTTATTAATAATTTTCATGGAAAGTATGTTGTGGGAGTGATCTCCCTTAATTCCTGAAATGCTTCCTGGCAGGAGATGCTTTGCATTAGGAGCAAAAAATTAGTAAAATATCCATTTGTGATCATTGTTCTGTCAGGGTAAAATTGAATTGTTGTGTGGTGAAGTTAATTCTATATTGACACTTCTAACCTCTTGTATATCATACAAGCCATTTTCTATAACAGATTTAGAAATTCATTTCATTCCTACCACCATTCATAATGACAATAAGGAAATGCTATCATTTAATATTGAAATTTGTACAGAATACAGTTTTACAGTTAGTATGTTATAAACCGTCATTTTGATATTTGTAAAGAAAAGGACTTAAAACTACGATATAGCATTGTTGTGAACAGATTATTAACCCAATTTGCTTTGCAAAGTTAAACCTATTGCATTTCATGCTTACAAAACATTAAAGGAATATTTAAAAAAGGAACTGATAATAGTTAAGGGGAAAACAGTACTCAATTGTTGAACAAATAGACTATACTCATATTCTAAGCATGATGCATTTCTCCATTTCCGGAAAATTACTTCATAATTTGCAACCTCAATATAGATGCAAGCTTTACTTGACAAAACTAGTACATATATATGTGAGTTAATAAGAGGTGTTGTTCAATTACTCCACCTCTTGATAGATATTTGACAAATGACTTCTTTTGCAAAGAGGTTAATTTGTCCAGAGTATGTAACCTAAATTACATTTCCAGGCTAGCAAACAACAATAAGCTACACTTTTGTTCAGGGTGCACTGAGCATAAATGAAACAAAGTCTTGTCCAATTTATGGAGTTGATCTTCGCATATCGGATACAATTTGTACGTTGCAATTCTTATTCCTTCTCAGGATTTTATTTATGTAGGAATAAAGTAGGATTTTTTTCCCTCATGGGAGAGTCTAGGACCAGAAGGCATAGTCTCAGAATAAAGGGTACCAATTTAAGACTGAGATGAGGAGAAATTGCTTTTTCGGTTATAGTTTTTGGAACTCCTTGCCACAGACAGCTGTGGGGGCAGGGTCTTGTGTATATTTTAAGGCTGAGATAGATTCTTGATTAGTAGGGCGATCAAGGGTAATGGGGAAACTGCAGGAAAGTAGATGTGAGGAACATCAGAATAGTCAGTTGAATGGTGGAGAATGCCCAAGGGGCTGAAAAGTCTACTCATTCCTATTTTTATGGACTTACTGAATAGTTTATTCAGTTATAGAATATAATAAAAATGATTTTTAAAGGAAGTTATCACATTTTAGCTTCAAAGTAAATGTTAATGTGGCAAATGTTGGAGTGGACTACTGCGAAGGTGCATTTCACCTAAAATCAGCCAAACCAATAGAATTGACCAAGGAATTTCAAGCACAACTTCATTCCAACAAAGATCATTTTCTGCTAGTTTTAAAAGCAATGTAATCAAACGTGCTCCATCTCACAAAATTGGTATGCCCCTGAACTGAATTTTTTTTCTGCACTGAGTTTCCCTTCTTGTGCCTGTTTGGAGAAAGCTTAGTTCCAGCACAGTTGCACAAATAGAGGCCTTAACTGCACTCCCATAATATAGCAGGTCATATCATTGTAAATACAAAATTGAATATTCTGTGCAGATCTCCTCAAAGATTCTACGTAAATTTCCTTAATATAAAGCTTGATATTGAAGTTCAAATTCTTAAAATTGTTTTGGAAGCATGTTCTATGAACTTGCTTAAAGATGAGATTTAGGTGGGCTGGACCTCTCTGCTTAGTTATGTCTGGGTGTGCACATTTGAGGAAATCATAACAAGTTGCACTCCATGTTTTAACTACAGTCCTATCCATAAGCTTTGAAGATAGTTGAATCCACTACAAGGCAGCTATAGTTACGGTCCAGAAACAGCTGTGTAATTGTCACATTTACCTGTGTTCAGTTACTGCTTAACAAGTAAGATGCTGCCTGAAGAATTATATGGATAGATTTGGATCTATCAAGTGGACTGCTTGATACTGGTGTAAAGCTTCTTGAGTCTTGTTAAAGATGCATACATTCAGGTGAGTGGAGTATGGGTTTTGCACTTTATTTTTATCCTTAAAATGTTGGAAAGGTTTTAGGAGGTGAGATATACCCTCAGAATTCCCAGCATCTGACCTGCTCTTGTAGTCTCATATAATATTTATATGGCTGGTCCAATTCAGTTTCTGGTTAATGGTAACCCTGCCCACCCTGGAACTTTATAGTTATAGATTCCACAATGGTATTGCCATTGAATGTCAAGAGATGATGGTTTGACTCTCCCTGATTGGAATTGGTTTTTGGGAGAAAGTGAAGACTGCAGATGCTGGAGATCAAAGTCGAAAATGCGGTGCTAGAAAAGCACAGCAACTCAGGCAGCATCCGAGGAGCAGGAGAGTCACATTTTTGGGCATAATTTCTTCATCAGGAATGTTATTGCCTGGCACTTGTGTGCAACATAAAATTTATTTGTCACTCATCAGCTCAAGCCTTAATGTCTTCCTGCATATGGACAGTGACTGCTTCACAATCTGAGGAATGGCAATTGATGCTACACTTGGTCAAATATTGCCTTGATGTCAGTGACCTCTTAGGTGACCTCTTGAGTGTACCTCTTTTCTAACTGTTTGGAAGAAGATTGAAATAATGTGAGTGACCCTTGCAAAATCCAAACTGAGGTGAATAGATTATATTTCTATAAATGTTGCTTGATTGCGATGATGATGACACTTTCCATCACTATGCTGATGACTGACAGGGCAGGAATATTTGTCCAGTTTTTTTTTTGCAGATAGGACATACCTAGTCAATTTTCCACATTATATGTAAGGGTTGTAGCTGCATTACTACAGTTTGATTGGGGGAAGCGGTGCTAGCAGGGGGAGGTGGTGGTGTTGGTTGGGGGGGGGGGCGGGGGATGGTGTTGGTGTGGTGGTATGGTGGCATTGGTGGGGAGGGTATTCCGGGGATCATGTGTCATTCCTGTGAAAATTTCTTGGAGCAAGAATTACACTTGGTTGTGGCAAGTGGAGGTAGTGTTGACACTTTTAACATGGGGAGACTGGTGCACTGTAACTACTACCGTGGTTCTGACTGACCAGGAAACTCTCCTGCTCTTATCACCTGTCATAAGCATAGCAGAAGGATTTAAAAATTGCTAACAAATTGATTTGGCAACATAATGACGCACTGTCTGTGGACATCATAGAAGGACTTGAAACCTGAGCTGTACCCTGGAGTTGGAATGCTGCCAAATGTGGCACAAGACCTCCTCAGTACTGTTGCTGGAATATTGTCAAGGTTTATGACATTTGCTGTATCCAACACCTTAAGTTGTTTCTCAATGTTATGTGGACTGAATCAAATTCATTGAAGATCGGCATCTTTGATGCTGGGGACTTAAGGAGGAGGCACACTGGATCACACCTTTGGCATTTCTGGCTGAAGATAATAACAAATGCTTCAATCTTATCTTGGTGTCCCCGTCATGGAAGAGCTGCTAGGATATGTAAAGAATAGAAATCCATGATGTCAGATCAGCACCCAGACCATGAATCTATGTATATACAGCATAACTTATAATGTACGGAATTAATAACATCAGGATATCTTTGATAAAATATTACAAATGTTGAATAAATTTCTTGTTTGTTTGAAGATAGATTGATAACACTGGTAGCAGCTGTCATTTCATTTGAATGGAAATTAGCTGAGGGTGAATGTAAGTTCAAAAATAAATATTTGAAACAGGAGTTGTTGAAGCGCAGGAGCATGATCTCTGTCCACATTTGACTATGTCTAAAAACTGGCAGATTTACGCCAGATGACAAAATAAATTTAGACACAACTAAATTTGCTGACCAATTGGTAAAACAATGCCACATAATTACAATACAACCTGAATATGTGGTACTATGTGTTGAACTTTTTGGAATATTGTGAGCAGTACTTGTAATATTGTGAGCAGTTTTGGGTCCCCTATCTAATTGAGGATGTGAGTGTTGGAGAGGGTCCAGAGTAGGTTTATAAGAATGATGCCAGGATGAAGAGCTCGTCATCACGAGGAGCAGTTGAGGACTCTGCGTCAATACTCAATGGAATTTAGAAGGATGAGGGGAGATCTTATTGAAGCTGACAGAGTAATGAGAGGCCTGGATAGAATGGATGTGGAGAAGATGTAGGAGAGACAAAGATCCAAGGACACAACCTCAGAGTGAAGGGTTGACCCTTTATAACTGAGATGAAAAGGAATTTCTTTAACCAGAAGGTGGTGAGTCTGTGGAATGCATTGCTGTAGAAGGCTGTGGAGGCCAAGTGCGTCATTATGTGCCAAATCAATTTAAGACAGAAATAGGTTCTTACAAACTATTGCATTGTAACTACTAACAGAAGTCACAAATCAAACAGTAAGGGTTCTAGGGCTTCTGGTCCCCATGCTTAGCCATTTCTGCAATGGGCCTCATGCAGTCCCCAATTTTGTAAAGGATTTGAATACTGCTGAAAAATGTGTTGCTGGAAAAGCGCAGCAGGTCAGGCAGCATCCAAGGAACAGGAGAATCGACGTTTCGGGCATAAGCCCTTCTTCAGGAATCTAAATTCCTGATTCCTGAAGAAGGGCTTATGCCCGAAACGTCGATTCTCCTGCTCCTTGGATGCTGCGCGCTTTTCCAGCAACACATTTTTCAGCTCTGATCGCCAGCATCTGCAGTCCTCACTTTCTCCTAAGGATTTGAATACTAAAAGTTCAATTTGTGCAAACTAAAAGAAATAAAGACAGAAGCTAATTTGCAGACAACACTGCCAACAGCATTGCTGAAATCTGACTGACCAAATAAGCAGCTTTTATTTGTTGATTCAAGGATAAATACTGGCCAATGATCCGTGGGATCATTTATATTCACCTAAAATGTGGCTCCCAGTATAATGTCTCCTTTGAGAGACAGTATCTTTGATAATGTAGAGCCTTATCATTGGGAGGTCGATCTTGATTTTTATGGTGTAGTTGTGGAAAGGGCTTAAACCCATTATCTTGTGCTTCAAACCCATGGTTGACAGCTATTGTGAACAGCAGTTAGAATCCCAAATGGCAAATATGATCGAAGACCAGCTAATCCATGGCTTGTGACAGTTGAGAAACCACTGCTTACCTTCAAATACTGAAACCAAGCTTTATACCCACAGGAACAGGTACATGAAAGGACAGTAGGATAATCCTTTCTTCCTTTCTGTCAAAGTGCGAGTTGTGTGAGAGTTTTTTGGAGGGAATCTTGCTGCGAGGCCTAGTGAAATTTCTCACAGTATCTTACCAAACTTGCCTCACTCACTGCCTACCCCACCCATGGCTTCCTACACTTTTGATTCTATCCCGATCTTACCATGCACCATCCCAGAACAACTCAGCACTCAGCAGATTTCCACTATAAGACTGGTGTCTGTTGTGTACCCACACAAGCACTGTCAGTCTAGAGCTTCCCTGAAGGAATAAAAAAAAAGGAGCCCAAGATGCAACATTGGAATATAGACAGGCACTGTAAGTGAACAGTGATGTGCCATGAGGGTTCTTAAAGACTGGCATATTTTGGATGCTAACATTCATCAATGTGATTTGTGCGCACTTAGTGCCTATTGAATGTGCCCTGAGATGTTGGTACCCAGTGTCCAACATGGAGGTCATTTGGACCAAATGGCGAGCTGAATTCATCAGGTATCTGCATTTATTTTCCACACTGAGATTTCTTCATATCGATCATGCTTGGTGCATTTGTTAAGATAGAAAGACGGAAGTTACAGAAGTGAAATGGATCACTAACAAGGCATTTAACCACCAATAATCAGCTTTAATTGGCAGCTCTCTTCTGCCTCACAAGGAATTCACTGTGTTGCTCAGCAGATGCATAAAAGGTGCAATGAGATGAGCTTCACCGTATCTCTCATCGAATTCTGCCACAAATCCTGCCATAACTCATGTCTCTCAGTCCCCGATAAGATGTTGCCCAGTACTTTCTCATGATGTAGCGCTCCATCAGTCCTGCATGGAAGAGTATCATAGATTTTTTGCATAAGTCTTGTACTGGATTTTGAAGCCAGTGCATTGCCAATGGCTAGACTTCATAAAACAGAAACAGGAGAAGTGCAGTGCACACCTTAAACATCTAACCCAACTTTTCCACTCTTGTAATGGTTGTAAATCAGCTACTGATTACCTCAACTGGTCAACAATACACTCTGACAAGCAGTACTTCTTAACAATTTGTATTCCTATTTTTCAAAACTTATTGATAAATTGGGCAATCTTTCTCAGTTTAAGTATGTTTAAACATTCCAACTTCGAGACGTAATCTAACATTGAATTAAGAAGAGAATTGATACATTTTGAAATTGGTGGTGAACCAAAGTAATTGCCTTATGTTTACAAAATCAAAAATTGTTCATTTTTTTACTACTTCAGAATTACTTCACCTCATATTCTTAATGCATTTCATATAACTTTGCATTCGATTTGCTTATCATATTTCTAGCATTTAGACATTTTTGATTTGAATGCCACCCACAAAGTCATTGTTTAAGTGTTTATTGCATATTAATCTGTATGTGGCTTGAGCATTTTTACCTGTATAGGTATTTTTATGGACTGTGTTTTAATGTGGAATGTTTCTCATGTTTTTCAGTCAGATTACTACTATGAATACACAGAGTGTGACAGTGTCGGCTCCAGGTGGAGAGTAGCTGTGCCTCACACTCCAGGGACCTGCACAGGACTGCCAGACCCAGTCAAAGGCACAGAATGCTGTAAGCTACTTGCTAAAATTCAAATTGTAGTTTGATTATTTGTGTATTTAAGAAAAATACCCAGAGGCATATGTGGTATTTTCCATAATTTAGTTCTAATCCAGAGTTTGGTGTTTTGTATATAAAAAAAACTAACATGATGGAACAATTTTGCATTTTGTTATTTGTTGCATCAAATATGTTGGTAAGTCTAATACTCAAATAGAAGATTGTATAAATTGCCAAATATGTGAGAAATATTACTAACATTTGATAAATATAATTAATGAGGTTGATTAGGATGCTAGCTGAACCAATGCTATGTTCCTTTTTACTCATCTCCATTTGGATATTGCAATTTTCACATGAGGAAGATGTCCACATATCTGAGTTTTAAGGTATTGGACAGTGATGTAATGGAAGCTTTAGAATAATAATCAAATCATGATCAAAAAGTATATTTCAACTTCCAGCAGCTTGATGGAGACCTGGATTGTGGTACATTCGAATTACTCACACAAAGAAGATCTCTGCAAGCTTTAGGATAATTAACATAGGATTTCACTTTCGAAGTACAGAAACCTTTCACATTTTTACCGTAGCCTCGCAGTGGCATGACTGGATTTGAAAAGTGTTAAAGTGGCAATACTTCTATTCATTGGTATTTTATTATTTGCATTCGGGGCTGAAAGGGGCATCGTAGTAATATGACTGGGTTTATTATCTAGAGGTCCAAGATAACAGCCCAAGGACAAGGGTTCAAATCTGACCACAGTAGCTGAAATGAAAAGCTGTCAATCAGGAATGGTGGCAATAAAACCATCATTGATTGTGGTGAAAAAAGACCCATCTAATTCACTATTGTCCTTTACAGTAGGAAACCTGACCTCCTTACATGTGAGTTCAGATCCACAACAATTTATTTGTTATTTAATTGTTCTCTAAAATGACCTAGCAAGACACTTAGTACAAGGTCATTTCATGATTGGCAACAAATTCTGGCTTGGTAATTTGTACGTAAGTTTAAAGTATCTGAACTAACAAATGACAGTTTTGAGTTTGATCTCTTTAATGGAGTAAAAAAAAAAGACAAATATAATCGTCTATAATTTAAAGTATTTGATATCTATCTGGTCTTATTAAATCCAACTTTATTTTGAATATATATATTTTAATAACAGACTGGAAAAAACCTTACAATGGACTGCCCTGTCATCTTAACATTCAAAAATATAAGTCAGCACATTCAGATGAATTCTGAATTAAAACAAACTGGCATTCCAATGTAGTAACATTTCTAAAATAAGACAGTATTCACTGAAACAAGTTTTAAAAGTCAGTTTTCAACTGTGCAACTTTATAAAATGTCATACGAGAGGAGATGGTACCTAATAGTCATATCACTGAACAAGAAATCCAAAGTCCTGAAATAATTTTCTGGGGATATGATTTCCAATCTCATCAGTGCAGCTATTAGTAACTAATTCTAGAATTGCAAGCTAGTCTCAGAATAGTGACCATGAAAATATCATCAATTGCTGTAAAAAGCCTGTCTGGTTCACTAACATCCTTTGGTGAAGAACTTCTGCCATGCTTACCAGGTATGACCTATGTTTGACTCCAGATTCTCAACAATATGGTTGACTCTTAACTGCCCTCTGGATAAGCCTGGTAATCCACTCAGTTTGAGGGCAATCAAGGATGGGAAACAAATGCAGGCCAACCACATTTAACTCTGTCTCATTCTGTGAGTCTGGTTGATACTGTATTGGCAGCAGTCATGGCCTCCTCTATGGCATTGCTGAGCAAAGGCTAAAATATCTTATCCTGAGGTCCTTAGTAACGAGAATGGACCACTGTTGTCTACTTAGTTGCTTGATGGGCACACAAGCCAGTGACAAAGACTGTGATTCTGGAAAAGCACAGCCACTCAGGCAGCATCCGAGGAGCAGGAGAATCGATGTTTCAACCATAGTCAGTTCAGGTGTTTCAGTGCTTTGCAGCTGGTGTGTATAATATCTGCCTAACTCAAAAGACTCCAACTTATGTTTGCGATTCTGGTGACCTGATATAATTGTGAAATTACTTGGCAAAATGAATTGACAGTTTATTTCACTAGACAGATGATTTTAGAAAGTTGTTACCATCTCAGGCCAGACCTCCAAATTTGAATACAGTCCTGAAGGAGACCTTCAAATTATTTATGCTCAACAGGAACCACTAACACTTTTCTTAACATAAATAACATTCAAAATCTCAGCTATTTACTAGGAGAATCAAATCACAAGATGTTTCAATTTTTGAACAACTGAAGAAGTTTTTACTATGCAAATGTCAGCAAAGGGAACAATCAATAATATAGTTTATACATTGAGAATGAACTTTTTGATTCTCTCATGGGATAAAGGTGTCACTGGCTTGGCCAGCAGTTAAGAGTCAACCACATTGTTGTGGATCTGGAATTACACATAGGCCAGATCAGGTATATATGGTAGTTTCCTTCTCTAAAGGACATTAGGAAATCCGTTTTTCTGATTCTTAATTTTTCTGGATTCTTAATTTCAGATTTTCATTGAATTAAAATTTCACCATCTACTGTGGTGGGATTTGAGCCTGGCTCCCCAGAACATTATCTGTGTCTCTAGATAATACCACTGGACCATTGCTTCTCCCTAGGCAACAAATGTGATAAATATGAGCAGGAAAAGTATAGTAGAACATATGACAAGCTGGATGGAAAATGATAGATACAACAAAAACAAATTCTACAAGTTTTTCTGTAACCCATACAGACATGAATGATCACGCATGAAAATTCTATCTTCCTTGCGAGGCTATCATTTCTCTTTTGACAATCCAATTCTGATTTCTCTCAAATGCTGCTCAAACTCAGACAGACTCAATGACTAATCACTTCCCAGTTCCTCAGTCCCATCTCCTGAGTCTGTGTTCTACTAGATCAGGCTGCCCTCCAGCATGTCATCCCCAACACAATTCCAGCTCTCTATTCATTCTGAAGAGAGCCCCACCACTCATAGGCAATCCCTGTGGTAACTACTAGCTTTATGAACAGATAATCATTGCTTGCAGGTTTTCCTTCTGTTGCAGAGTGTTTCCTTACAGCTCCCTTGGGTGGATAAGTGCCTCAAGGCTTCCCAAAGCTCCAAATGCATGAAATATCAAACCACTCCTAGGTTCCCTTTATGAACCCCAAACCCCTCAGAGCTAACAACAGCATTTCAGCTGTATGGAATTAGCCAACTCGTTTTCCTTTGCTCCGTACTAAATCTCTGACTAATTGCTGTTCACTGACCCTTGAACTGATCTGAGTAATCTATTGAAGTCTCATAACAGGGCCCCACCCTTGTTCTCATGCAAAGTTGAATGTGTCAACCTTGAAATATTTGGTGATTTAAATGTGACAACCTCCAGGCAACAAAATGGTTACTTTCCATAGCTGTTAGCATTAGTATAATTGGAATGCATACATTCATGATAGGATGGTGTAACTCTGGTACCAACATATCACATGTTATCGAGATGCGAAGAGAAGAATGGAAAAATTGCACCAGGGTGCTGTGCAGATCCTTATTTTGTGCATTAATACCTAAATTAGAGTTTGTTGGGACTCCTCAAAGTCAGACCAGATGAGGCAGAAATGGAGATGCAGCAGACTTAGAGTAGGGACAGTCTAAGGGCTAAGGATTTGCAGAGTGAATATAAGAGGCTAGATAGAAGATTAAAACGCTTCATTTAACATGATAGATACAACAAAAAAAACTCTACAAGTTTTTCTGTAACCGACACCAAGAGAGAAAGCGTTTGAGATAAAGCAGAATCGGATTGTCAAAAGAGAAATGATAGCCTCACAAAGAAGATAGAATTTTCATGAGTGATCATTCATGTCGGTGTGGGTTACAGAAAAACTTGTAGAGTTTGTCTTTGTTATATCTATCATTTAAAAGGACTTCATTCCCAATGAAAGTAGGAATAAAAAAAATAGGGTGGGTAAATCAGTGGCTGAGGCAATGGTGCATTATGCAAGGATTCAGATTTTTGGATCATTGGGATTTCTTCTGAGGCAAAAAAAGACCTGTTCAAAAGGGATAGTTTTCACCTGAACTGGAAAAGGACCAATATCTTGGCAGGGAGATTTGCTAGTTCTATTTTGGAACCAATGTTGGGAGTTGTAGGATTCCTTAGTAGCAGTAAAAATAGAAAGACAGATGAGGTGTTTCTGAATCAGAAAAGAGGCAAGTTAATTAGAAAAGACTGACAAGAGCAAGTTAGAGAATAAGGTAAATCTGAAGAATTAAACTACATTTATTTCACTGCTACGGATCTCACAGGTAAGGCTGATGAATTCAGCATGTTTTGGAACATGGGACTGGAATGTCATAGCTATGACAGAAACTTAGCTGAAAGAGGGACTGACAGCTCAATGTTCTGGGTTTTAGATGCTATAGAAAGGATAGAAAAAATGGTGGGGAGATGGCATTTTTGATTAAGGAAAGCATTATTGCTGTAATTAGAGAGGATATTTAGAACATAGAACATAGATCATTACAGCGCAGTACAGGCCCTTCGGCCCTCAATGTTGCGTCGACCTGTCATATCAATCTGAAGCCTTTCTAACCTACACTATTCCATGTATGTCCATATGCTTGTCCAATGACGACTTAAATGTACTTAAAGTTGGCGAATCTACAACCGTTGCAGGCAAAGCATTCCATACCCTTACTACTCTCTGATTAAAAAAACTACCTCTGACATCAGTCCTATATCTGTCACCTCTCAATTTAAAGCTATGCCCCCTCGTGCTC
>NC_057735.1:21564690-21576334 GCF_004010195.1 Chiloscyllium plagiosum
CCACCTCTCAGCCCAGCTCTGCACTGTAACCTACAACATCTTTCGTCACTATCCACAACTCCACCGACCTTAGTGTTGTCTGCAAATTTACTAACCCACCCTTCTACTCCATCATCCAGGTCGTTTATAAAAATGATGAACAGCAGTGGACCTAACCCTTGCAGTACATCACGAGTAACTGGACTCCAGGATGAACATTTCCCATCAACCACCACCCTCTGTCTTCTTTCAGCAAGCCAATTACTGATCCAAACTGCTATATCTCCCACAATTCCATTCCTCCGTATTTTGAACAATAGCCTACTGTGGGGAACCTTATCAAATGCGTTGCTGAAATCCATATACAAAAATCCATATATCCATATATGGATATATCCATATATCCATATATCCATATATCCATATATCCATATCCATATTTCTGAGGGATTGTCTAGTGAAACTATATGGCTAAAAATTAGAAATAAGAATGGATGATCATCTTGATGGGATTGTACTATAGGCCGTCCAATAGTCAGAAAGAATTTGAGAAACAAATATGTAGAGAGATCTCAGAATTTTGTAACAATAGTAGGATTATAATAGTAAATGATTTTAATATTCTAAACGTTGACTGGGATTGCCAGAGTGTATAAAGTTTGGATGGTAAGGTATTTGTTAAATGTGTTCAAGAAAACTTCCCTTATCAATATGTAAAGGTATCTACTAGAGAAGGAGCAAAACTTGTCCTTCTCTTGGGAAATAGGGAGCGCAAGTGACTGAAGTGTTAGTAGGGAGACATTTTGGGATTAGTGATCATAATTCTATTAATTTTAAAATAGCTATGGAAAAGGATAAGCCTTCCATAAAAGTTAATGTTCTTAATTGGAGGACAGCAAATTTTAATAGTATGAGACAAGAACTTTCAAAAGTTAATTGGAGCGGACTGTTTGCAGGTAAATGGTTGGCTGACAAGTGAGAGGCTTTCATAAGGGTGAGAATGTGAAAGAATCATACATTGGATTTAGACAACTAGGATCAAATGGATCAGTTGATGGGTATTCTTAAGAGGGAAATCAATTGGCGCAAAAAGGAGATATGAGATAGCAGATAAGGTTACAGATAATCCAAAGAAATTCAACAAGTACATTAGGGGAAAAAAGAGCAAATAGAGAGAGAATAGGACCCTTTAAAGATCAATGAGATTATGTATGTGTTGAACCTCAGGAGATGGGAGTGATCTTAATTGAATATTTTGTGTCAATTTTTACAGTGGAGGAAGAAATAGGGTCTAGAGAACTCTGGGAAATAAATATTTATGTTTTGAAAACAGTGGACATTACAGAAGAGGAAATGCTGGAGTTACATAAAGATTTTTAAATCTCTGGGTCCTGATCAAGTCTACCTAGGATATTGTGGGAAGTCAGGGAAGAAATTGTGGATCCCTAGCAGAAATATTTGTATCATCTATAACCCTGGTGGGGTGCCAGAGGATTGGAGGGTGGCAAATATTTTGCCTTTACTTAAGAAAGGCTGTAAAAAGAAGCCTGGGAACTATAGGCCTATGAACCTGATATCGCTGATGGGTAAGTTGTTGGGGGTGATTCTGAAAGATCGGATTTACATGCATTTGGAGAGCCCAGGACTGATTAAGCATAGTCAGCATGGTTTTGTGTGAGGGAACTCGTGCCTCACAAAATTGATTGAGTTTATTTGAGAAAGTAACCGAGAAGACTGGTGAGAGCAGAGCAGTAGATATTGTTACATGGACTTGAGTAAAGCATTTGACAGGGTTCTGCATGGTAAGCTAATTAGTAAAGTTAGATCACATGGGAGTCAGCATGAGCTTGCTAATTGGATACAAATTTGGCTTGACTGTGGGAGACAGAGTGCTGGTGGGGGTCTAGAAGCCTGTGACCAGTGGTGTTCCACAGGAGTCGGTATTGGATCCACTTTTAGTTGTCATTTATATAAACAATTTAGATGAGAATATAGGGGACGTGGACAATAAACCTGCGGATGACACCATAATTGGTGGTATAGTGGACAGTGAAGAAGGTTATCTAAGATTACAAAATGATCTTGATCATTTGGGTCAATGGGCTGAGGAGTATCAGATGGAGTTAATTTGATTAAATGCTAGGTATTGTATTTTGGTAAAACAAACAAGGGCAGGATATACAAGTAATATAGGACCCTGGGTAGTATTGTAGAACAGAGAGACCTAGTGGTTCAGAGACATAATTCTTTGAAAACAGGTAATCAGGGTGATTAAGAGGGCATTTAACTTATTGCTCAGACCTTTCAGTACAGGAGTTGGATTGTCATGTTGAGGTAGGTGAGGCCTCCTCTGGAGTAATGTGCAGTTCTGGTCACCCTGAAGTACGAAGGATATTATTAAATTGGAGAGGATTCAGAAAAGATTTACCAGAATGTTGCCAGGAATGGTGGGTTTGAGTTATTGGGGAAGGCTGGGTAGGCTTGGACTTTTTTCACAGGAGCATAGGAAGTTGAGGGTGATCTTGTAGAGGTTTATCAAATCATGAGGGGCACAGTTAAGATGAATAGCATGGGTCTTTTCCCGAGGGTGGGGAGTTCAAACTAGGGGACATATTTTTAAGGTGAGAGGAGGAAGTTTTGAAAAGGATGTGAAGGCAACCTTTTTCCACAGAGAGTGGTTGGTGTCTGCAATGAACTGCCAGAGGAAGTGGTGGATGCAAGTATAGTTACAACATTTACAAGGCATTTGGATAAGTACATGCATAGGAAAGGTTTGGAGGGATATGGGCCAAAAGTAGGCAAATGGGATTAGTTTAGTTTTGGAACATGGTTGGTGTGGATTAGTCGGACTGAAGGGTCTGTTTCCATGCTGTATAATTCAATGACTATAGAATGAACAATTTCACGTTTTCCCAATTTTTACTCATTTTCCAAATCTTTGAAATCTTTGCATAGTAACTGAATCTATCTATGTTGTCTTCTAGGTCCCTGAGATCCTCTTCACAACTTAGTTTTCTACCTGTGTTGCCAGCATACTTAGCAACCATACATTCAATGCTTTCTTCCAAGTCCTTGACGTAAATTGTAAAAATTTGAGACTCCAGCAATGATCCCTGTAACACACATGTCATTATAAGTTGCGAACCAGAAAATGATCAATTTGTGCCTGGTCTCTATTTCCTATTAGTTAACCAATCTCTGTCTATGTCAATGTGTAAGCCCCTATGCCATTGGCTTTCATTTTCCACAGCAATCTTTGAGGTTGGACTTTGTCAAGTGCCTTCTGGAAATGTAAGGACAGTATATATCCACCACTTTCCCATTTCATACAGCACAAGTTGCTCTCCCAAAGAACTCCAATAAGTTGATTAAACATGATTTTCATATATCACTACAGTGTGGAAACAGGCCCAAAACGTCCACACCGACCCTCTGAAGGGTAACCCACCCAGACCCTATTACTTTACATTCACCCCTGACTAATGAACCTAACTTGCATATCCCTGAACACTATGGGCAATTTAGCATGGTCAGTTCACCTCACCTGCACATCATTAGAATGTGGGAGGAAACTGGAGCACCCGGACATGGGGAGAATGTGTAAACTCCACATAGACTGTGGCCTGAGGCTGGTATTGAACCCGGGTCCCTGGTGCTATTAGGCAGCAGTGCTAACCACCAGGCTCCTATGCCTTTCACTAAAATTCTGCCTGATTATCTCAAATTATTTGTAGTACCCCACTTTAATATCTTTAATAACAGCTTTTACATCTTCCCTGACCTGCCTGCTTTTTGTCCCCCTCCCTTGTCTCTATTTTCTCTTTTCACAACTTTTGGAACAATTCCAGAATCTAGAGAATTTTGGAAAATTAGAATCAATGCATCAACTAGGTAAAAACAATGACTGCAGATGCTGGAAACCAGATTCTGGATTAGTGGTGCTGGAAGAGCACAACAGTTCAGGCAGCATCCGAGGAGCAGTAAAATCGACGTTTTGGGCAAAAGCCCTTCCTGATGAAGGGCTTTTGCCCGAAACGTCGATTTTACTGCTCCTTGGATGCTGCCTGAACTGCTGTGCTCTTCCAGCACCACTAATCCAGAATCAATGCATCAACTGTCTCACGAACCATTTCTTTTAAGCTTCAAGGATGAAGTCCATCAAGACCTGGAAATCCATCAGAGCCTGCAGCTTTGACAACCTACTCAGTGGCATTTCCCTGGTGATTGTAATTATCTTGAGTTCCTCCACCTTTCTTGATTCACAGTTGGATCTGGAATGATCCAAGTATCCTCCAGTAGCGATCACTAAATGGGAAATGCCTGCTGAAACTCTTACAAATAAACTCAAGTTATTTGAGAATACATGATAGATTTGCGCAAGTTTTGACGACTTTCACACATCTTGTCAAGGTTTCTGATACTGACTTTCTACATTTATGTAGCGTTTTCCTGTGAAGCTGGTCAGTTCTTAGACATGAAGAACCAATCATGCAAAGTATGTGCTGCTGGTACTTACTCTCTCGGCACTGGCATTGAATTCAATGAGTGGGATGAGCTACCATCAGGATTTGTCAACACAGGAACAGCTCTAGAGTCATCAGACAACGAGTCAACTGAGAATTGCACCATGTAGGTACATTAATGTATAGACAAACAACAGTCTTTAGCAAATTACTGGGAGAACTGGTAACTCCCATTAGTGCTGTTACGATTTATTATCATCACTGCATTCTTACAGTTTATTGTGCAGTAGGCAAGGTGCGCTATGCTTTTACCATGTGACAGCAACAGTGCAGTGCATGAAACAAACAAAACCCATTATTCTAAGTTCCTGTGGGATAGATATTCGATCACTTTTAACACTTGACAGCAGCAGTTTATGTGAATGCAGGCTCCCAGAATGTAGCTTCAACTACTCAGGACATATATTGGAAAATCTCAGACATGAGCCTCAATATTTTCTATTGGTTGAATGTTTCAGCTAGTTTTTGCTATGTTTTTACCATTGTGAGAACCTCAGGAAATATGGAAAATCTGTAGAGAAAATTGGGAAAAAGTTAGAAAGCTATAGACCTCATTATAGCCAGCGACAAAAGGGCTGAATTCTGGACGGGAGGCAAGAGTGACTGTCTTTGACTTCAAGGCTGTCCCTCAGGGTAGTGTTCTAAGCCCAACCACCTTCAGTTGCTTCGTCAGTGGCCTTCCGTCCATCATAAGGTCAGAAGTGGAAATGTTTAGCATTATTCATGGCTCCTCAGGTACCCAAATGTAGCAAAACCTGGACAATATCCAGGTTTGAGCTGGCAAGTGGCAAATAACGTTCGCATCACATATGTACCAGTCAATGATGATCTCCAACTAAATTCCATTGACATTCAATGGCATTGCCATTGCTGATTCTGCCACCATCAACATATTGGGGGGGGAGGGGGTTACCATTGGCCAGAAACAGAGCTACAAGAGCAGGAATACCACAACAAGTATCTCAGCTTCTGACTTTTCAAAGCCTATCTACCAGCATAAGTTAGGAATCTGATGAAATACTTCCCACTTGTCTGGATGAGTACAGCTCCAAGAATCTTGACACCATCCAGTCCACTGGATTGGTACCACATCCATAAGCATTCACACACTCCACCACTGATGGTCAATAGCTGCAACGTGTGATATTTACAAGATGGACTGCAGAAATTCATCAAGGCTCCTTAGAATCAGAGTCAGAGAGATGTACAGCACGGAAACAGACCCTTCGGTCCAACTTGCCCATGCCGAGCAGATATCCTAAATTAATCTTGTCCCATTTGCCAGCTTTTGACCCATATCCCTTAGACAGCACCTTTCAAACCCATGACCACTATTATCTAGAAGAACAAAGGTGGCAGATACATGGGAATACCACAACCAGCAATTACCATTCCTTGCCCTTTTGCGTTCCTGACTCAGAAATGCATTGCCAGTCTTTCTTTGGGTCAAAATCCTGGAACTGCCTCCGAAACAGTATTGTGGGGTTTCCCCTACTAAATGGATTGCAGCAGTTCAAGAGGACAGCTCACCACCACTTTTCAACCCTTGTCTCAGGAGTAAATAATAAAAAGAACAACTAAGGATAGGTGATAGATATTGACCTAGCCAGTGAAACCCAGAACCCGTCCCTTTCATGTACTGAGTGATAAATATACAGAAACAGACACAAAATTGCTGTAAAAAGGTACTCCACAGCCATAGAAACAAACGTTATTGGTTACATACATTATGTACATCTGATGGTAAGAGAAGGCATCTCTGGAAACCCTACATACTCAGGTCTGAGTTCCATGTGATCTGAAAACATCATGACATGGTTCCCTATGCATATGCTCCGTGGTGATAATTGAAGATGCTTTAACCCCTTACTCCACAAAAACGGTGAAGAAAATCAAAAAGGCAATAGCTAAGACTAAATTTTTCACTTTATCTGCCCCATTGAAAAAAATTCCTGATCAACTATAAAATCAAGGTCTTTTGTGGCCTGTTGCATGTAATTAGAGCAAAGTTTATTATGCAAAAATGCAGCCTATTCTTGAAATTCAGCCTTTTCCCAAGTGAATGCTCAGGTTAAGGGTGTTGAGTAAAGCTGTTCTGTAAGTATTTTGGTTGTGTAGTTCATAGTTGCACATAAATTAGAAAGGAAAAGCATCTCAAAAATCACAGTTAATGCAAAATTGTTTTAAGTTACCTGATTAAATTGGTTTTGTAAATCGGGATGTGTTGAATCAGATGAGGACTACATGACTGTAACTTTAGCTTGTGCAAGAGTAGTCAAAACAAGACAACTGGAATTATTAATCCTTTAAGAGGCAGAAACAAATTCTGCATTTTAGTATCCTATGTATATCCAATATATTCCAAGGAAGCAGGGTAATGCTTTGCTCCTTTATTCAGCTGAGTTCCCAATCTCAGCAAATGTAGTATTTCAAGAAAGCCAAGGAGAAGTAAACTGTCTCCACTGGGTAATTCTTATAGCTTCCTCGATTGTTGGCTATGAGTGATTGAGAAACACACTGTCATTAAAACCCAGCAGTATTTACAGTCATAGAGTTGTACAGCACTGAAACAGACACTCCGGTCCAAATTGTCCATGCTGACCAGATATCCTAACCTAATCTAGTCTATTTACCAGCACTTGGCCCATATCCCTCTTAACCCTTCCTATTCATGTACCCATCCAGATGCCTTTTAAATGTTGTAATTGTCGAGCCTCCACTACTTCCTCTGGCAATTCATTCCATATACACACACCCTTTGTGTGAAAAAGTTGCCCCTCAGGTCTCTTTTACAATTTTCCCCTCTCACCCTAAGCCTATGATTTCTAGTTATTGACTGCCCCCAACCCAGGAAAAAGATATTGTCTATTACCCTATCCTGCCCCTCATGATTTTATAAACCTCTATAAGGTCGCCCCTCAGCCTCTGATGCTCTAGGGAAACCCGTTCCAGCCTTTTCAGCCTCTCCCTGTAGCTCAAATCCTCCAACCCTGGAAACATCCTTGTAAATTTTTTCTGAACCCTTTCAAATTTCACAATACCCTTCCGACAGGAGGGAGACCAGAATTGCACACAATTTTCCAAAAGCGGACTAACTATTGTCCTGTACAGCCGCAACATAATCTCCGAACTCCTACACTCAATGCTTGGCCCAATAAAGGTAAGCATACCAAACATCATCTTCACTATCCTATCTACCTGAAACTCCACTTTTAAGGAACTATGAATCTGCACTCCAAGATCTTTTTGTTCAGCAACACTCTCCAGGACCTTACCATTAAGTGTATAAGTCCTGCTGATTTGCCTTTCCAAAATACAGCACCTTACATTTATCTAAATTAAACTCCATTTGCCACTCCTCAGCCCATTGGCTTATCTTATCAACATCCCACTATAGTCTGACGTAACCTTCTTCATTGTCCACTGTACCTCCAACTTTGGTGTCATCTGCAATTTTAATAGCTATATTTCCTGAGCTCCCATCCAAATCATTTATATAAATGATGAAAAGCAGTGGACCCAGCACCAATCCTTGTGGCACACCACTGGTCACAGGCCTCCAGTCTGAAAAGCAACCCTCCAGCACCACCCTCTGTACCTTCAAGCCAGCTCTGTATCCAAATAGCTAGTTCTCCCTAGATTTGGGAATCAATTTTAAGCTTGGGTGAATGGATTTAGATTGCATGAAAAACTCACCATGATCTTTAATTCTTTAGCTAATCTGATCAAAATAGAGGACAAATTGAAACTGATAGCTCTGGGCTTGAAATGTGAAGAGCAGCTCAGGAAGTCACAGTCCTGACGTTTGCTGAAATCCAAGATTTCAGTGTGATGACATGTGTAACTGAGGAACTCACTCATTGAAGCTCGCCCATGACTAATGCTTTAGAAAGATACTAATGTGTAACTAACACTGGTGCAATAATACAACAGCAATAGTCAACTGTATCTTGGCGGCAGAGAGGAGGGAAAAATGTCCGGTGAAAGGAACAAAAAATCAACCTGATACAACACAAAGTCCGCTATATTTCAAAACAGACATGTGTAGAAAATAAAGTTACACCTGCCTTAGGAATAAATACACTTGTTACTTTTCTTATGTACTCTTGCATCTTCAGCTATAGTTGTCATTTATGCAATCATGTCAATACTAACAGCCCCACACATCAGTATACTTGTCAATACCGGTTGTTTGATGCATAGTTATTGCAGCTCAAAGATTTGTCAGTTATTATTTTTAGTGTACTAACACATGCCTGTGTTAATGTATTGTGTACTTTGTATTATTCTCTGCATTTTTGCTAGGTCAAAATGGACCCTTAAAGGTGATTTCGTGGCATCCAACAGTGATGAATGCACAGCCACTCTGATGTATGCAGTGAACCTGAAACGATCAGGCAGCATCTCGTTTGAATATCAATATCCAGACACCAGCATTTACTTTGAATTTTTTGTAAGTGATGACAGGCTTTTTATTTGAAGAGCGCTGACTTATTTGAGAATAAGTTGTTACGTCTGGAATAGAAAATGAGAGTCAGTGGTGTCAGAACCTCATTCGCTATTTTCATTGCCCTTCAGAAGAAAATAAAAGGAAATATGCAAGAAAATAGTAAAGAAAAAAGTTTTGGTTAGCTAGTGTGAGTTCCATAAAGTGTTACTTAATTGTAGCATTTAAAAGGATGTTGTTACCCTAATAAAGTAATGGTGCCATTAATTATATAAGAACAATTAAAGTTGAGTAAAGCTTATTTGTCCCATCAAAGTTTGTCCCAATATTGTTTTAAATCTCCTGGCTAAGCAGTTAATGCTGACTTTAAACAAATTGATGCAGGAAGTCAGACATATTCTATTTAAGACACATCTTTCTGGACAGCATATTTATGTGGCACGAAGAAATCTTGATAAAACTGTGGCTAGTGAAGATCCAAGGTAAAATTCGGCGGGGCTGGAATCGTACTTAACATGGTTGTTGGAGGCCAAACATCTCAGCCACTAGACATCACTGCCGGAGTGCATGCAGTATGCTTCTGGGACCACAGTGAATAATAAGAAGCTTTCAACATCACAGTCCATAATGAATGAAAACACACTACAAAAAAATCAAACAAGTTAATCATTCATTCCCCTATTCTGTGTCACAACATTTACTCCATTTGAGTTCTGCCTGTTTTGGATGATATTTTTTAGCTTTATATGGTCTATTTTGATCTATAGGGTAATATTTATCCCACTTCACTTCCCATCAGTTATTACAATATGAGCTTGTTCCCAATGCTCATTATGCTCTGGAAAAAATTATAATCCATAGATGAACCTGCTATTCCAGTCTGACTGAAGTCTGTGCTCAGTATCTGCAGCAGTTTTGCTGCAGGGTAAACACTGAAATGTTTCTGGTGTTGTGCAGGCATGTAGTGATTGGCTTGGGCTGTGCATCATAGTTCACATACTGTGTACAGGAAAGGCTCTGCATTACCAGTTACTATGATATAAGCAACAAACAATCAAATTTAATTTATTACAAATTAAGACTTTATAGAATAAAGAATGAAGAAACTTCTAAACGTAGCAAATGCTGCACTAAAACAAAATCATTGGTTCCCAAACAACCTAACTGGCAACATTTAGTAAATTTTTTTTAACATAAACCCACAATGTGCGGCCAGTTTGTATAACAGCACAACAAGGTAGGAAATGGAAGGACTTACGATATGAGACTGGTTGAAATTCTTTATGACAAGACTCGAACAAAGACATTTTTAAAACTGCATCATTAATCAAAGCTGTCAGTTGAAATAGATCTCAATGGCACAAGTTATCCTAAAACATTGCAAATTGCCCACTCCCAAAAAATGATTTAAATCATTCTAATCAACTCAACAAATAATGTGCAGTTTTATTTTCCCATTAAATTGTCCCTTGGCATGCTAATTCATTCAAGAATGATCATCACTGATTGGTAGGGCAGGACAGTGGCAAAAGCACAGGACTAGTAAACTAAAGGCCTGAAAAGATAATCTGGAGTAATGAGTTCAAAAGCACTATTGTGACTGAGGAATTTAAACTCAGGTTAATTGGGGTCATAAACATACTAGGTGTTCATAACATTGGATTCAGAAATGTCTTTTAGGGAAGGAAATCTGCTAACCTTACCTGGTTTGCTACAGGTGTGACTCCAAAATCTAAGAAGCAATGAGTTGCCTTCAATTAGGTGGCTCACTACCACTTCCTCAAAGATCAGTTAGGGGTGAGCAATAAATCTTGGCATGATAATGATTCCCACATCCTTTCTATGACTTCTGAAAAAAAGTTAATAATTTTACTGAGTTATAACATTCTGACTTAAATGAATGTTTCTCAGTCTTTGGGATCAAAGTAGTTAAACAGGGAACATTGTGCTGAGATGTGATTTACCCCTGAATGAATGATAAGGTTTTCAGCAATGTCACTGTCATTTATATCTCTAGCAAACCCATCCTTCCGTAGTTCATATTTTTCAGCGTTGTTTACTGTATATGCCTGGTGATATGTACTTTGCTGCACAGTTTCTGGTATTTACAAGAAGTAAGTTTCTGATACAAAAAAGTGCAGTATTATTTAAATGTTTGCATAACTGGAGTTCTCCAATTGAAGATCAACTCTGGGATCTGCTCATCAGTTGCAAGCATCACCAAACTTGGTAAACGAGCTGGTTCAGGTGAGCAACCAGTAATTAATTACCACTAAGAATGATGTTGTGATTCTGTTCGCCGAGCTGGGAATTTGTGTTGCAGACATTTCGTACCCTGTCTAGGTGACATCCTCAGTGCTTGGGAGCCTCCTGTGAAGCGCTTCTGTGATGTTTCCTCCGGCATTTATAGTGGTTTGTCTCTGCCGCTTCCAGTTGTCAGTTCCAGCTGACTGCTGCAGTGGTCAGTATGTTGGGTCCAGGTCGATGTGCTTATTGATTGAATCTGTGGATGAGTGCCATGTCTCCAGGAATTCCCTGGCTGTTCTCTGTTTGGCTTGTCCTACAATAGCTGAAAATGTGTGGCTAGAAAAGCACAGCAGGTCAGGCAGGATCCAAGGAGCAGGAGAATTGACGTTTCGGGCATGAGCCCTTCTTCAGGAATGAGGAAAGTGTGCCAAGCAGGCTAAGATAAAAG
>NC_057735.1:21576808-21602818 GCF_004010195.1 Chiloscyllium plagiosum
GCCCCTCCCCCAAGTCCCTCCTCCCTACCTTTTATCTTAGCCTGCTTGGCACACTTTCCTCATTCCTGAAGAAGGGCTCATGCCCGAAACGTCGATTCTCCTGCTCCTTGGATGCTGCCTGACCTGCTGCGCTTTTCCAGCAACACATTTTCAGCTCTGATCTCCAGCATCTGCCGTCCTCACTTTGTCCTATAATAGTAATGTTGTCCCAGTCGAACTCATGTTGCTTGTCATCTGCGTGTCTGGCCATTAAGGATAGCTGGTCGTGTCGTTTCATGGTTAGTTGGTGTTCATGGATGCGGATCGTTAGCTGTCTTCCTGTTTGACCTATGTAGTGTTTTGTGCAGTCCTTGCATGGGATTTTGTAAGAACGATATTCTCCAAAAGTAAAGAGATTTTGAATAAAAGGCTGGTATTCTTGTAAACAAGCTCTTTTAGTTAACAACTTATTCCATTCTACATCATTCTCAGAGAAACTTATTAATTTCCTACATATTTGCACTTGGAGAAGTGTGAAAAACGGAAACGAAAAATGTTAGTAATATTCAGAGGATCAGTCAGCACCTGCGGAGGTAACTGATAGATTGAAGTTTCAGGTGTGGGCCACAGATTTCAACTTACAAGCTGAATGTTTCCAGCATTTTTCTGCTTTTCTTTACATTACAGTGTGGAAACAGGCCCTTCGGCCCAACAAGTCCACACCGACCCGCCGAAGCGCAACCCACCCATACCCCTACATTTATCCCTATAACTAACTCTACGGGCAATTTAGCATGGCCAATTCACCTGACCTGCACATCTTTGGACTGTGGGAGCAAACCGGAGCACCGGGAGGAAACCCACGCAGACACGGGGGGAACGTGCAAACTCCACACAGTCAGTCGCCTGAGGCGGGAATTGAACCCGGGTCTCTGGCGCTGTGAGGCAACAGTGCTAACCACTGTGCCACCGTGCCGCCGTAATTCAAGGTCTGCAGCAGCTCCTTGCACCTGCAGTGTTTGATATATTTTATGTTAATACCATACAGACGCAAGGATGGCATGCTCCAGAAATTAGGTAAGTCAACAAAATCGATGAATTTCAGCACTCTGCTGCCTGATATTGCTCCACAAAACAGTATTCAGCTAAATATACTGCTTAAAAAATTATTAGAAATAATATGCCATCTGTAAAGAAATGAAAATATCTAATTGCAGATAAATAAATATTTGGCCCACTTATGAGCACCAGTTTGTAAATTTATGAATACATTTCAAGTGCAAATTGATAACTAAGGCTGCCTGAATATTCACATACACAATATATGCATAATAGTGCAACCAAAATGATTTAAAATTAATGTAGTGTCAAAACAATCAGTTGAAAAATCCCCAAAACAGTGTGATTCCTCAGGGTAGAGCCCTAGGCCCAACTACCTTCAGCTGTTTCATCAACGATCTTCTCTTCATCAGAATGTCAGAAGTGGGGATGTTCGCAGATGATGCACAATGTTAAACACCATTCGCGACGACTCAGATACTGAAGAAGTCCACGTTCAAATGCAAAACGATTTGGATAAGATCCAGGCTTTGGCTGACAAGTGGCAAAAGTAACTTTGGTGCCACACAAATGCCAGGCTATGACCATCACCAATAAGAAATAATCTAATCACCATCCCTTGACATTCAATGGTGTTACCATCAGTGAATCCCCCATTATCAACATCTTTGGACTTACCATTGACCAGAAACTTAACTGGATCCATCTCATAAACATAGTGGCTACAACAGCAGGTCAGAAGTCAGCTAGGAATACTGTGACAAATAACACACCTCCTCACTCCTGAAATTCTGCCCATCATATCCAATCCTCTTGAACAGCATTGTGGGTCAACCCATAGCAGGTGAATTGCAGTGGTTCAAGAAGGCAGGTCATTCCCCACCTTCTCAAGGGCATTTTGGGATGGGCAATAAATGCTGGCCAGGCAGCAACCCTTACAAATAAATTTTTTAAAATTCATCAAAATGGAATGGAAATTATATTTGTCAATACCAATGGAGGATATTGCTAGCAGAATGCCACTGTAGTTAGTATCTTATCCCTTCAGCAATTCCGGTATTTTAAAAATGAAAGAATTTGTTTTTAAATTGACTAACTGTAGTTTGAGTTCATTCTGTACTATGTGGCTTTAGTTAGATACAGTTTTCCCTTTCTTCCCCAGGTTCAGAATGACCAATGTCAAGCAATGGATGGTGAATCAAAATGGATAAGAAAAACAGAAAGAAATGAATGGGATCATCATTCAGTAGGTGTCGAAATCTGGTGTTTTGAAGTATTTTCAATACTTTTTTTTGACTTCCCTGTAGATTTTACATTGTTATAAAAAACACTTTTTGAGTATTGAATCTTGATACAATGCTCTAATGCAAACAAGCTGACCATCAGCAATGAGAGCAGTACAGGGGTTCCCCAATTTACAAACATCCAACTTAGGAATGTTCGTAATGCATTATATTCTGACTTGCATAGAAATCAACTTCCCAATGGACCCCAGAACATTTGTAACCTGGGAAATTACCTGTATTATTATCAAATTATAATTGAGTTGGATGGTGACATTTCTATACCTGCGGCAGATTGTATTTATACATCTGCTTGTTAGTTATTGTGTTGCTGCTCTACGTCTCTGACTGTTAATTAATACTGGAAGATTTTCTGCTACAACGAAAAGGGAATATCTGTTTATACAATGGAATATTAACCCTTGCACTAAACTTATGAGAACTCTGTGTTCTTTCAACTCTGGCTTGTTCCACATTTCCCACCTCTTCATGTCACCATTGGCAAACATGTCTTCAGTCATCCAAACTTTGAATTGCTTGTTATAGTCTTTTAGTCTTTCCACCACACTTTACTTTCAGATGCTACAAAAAAAAACTATTTCTTTGGTTAATAGTTGGCCAACTGTCCTAATAGTCTTAGGATTGGTTCCAATTCCTGCTAGATTAAACCGCTGAAAAAACATCTTTGGACAATTTAAGACTGACAGTGGTACTATACAATACAAGATTTTGTTGTAGTGTGCATGAAAAAATACACAGTATTGAGCACAAAATATTCACTGTGAGGACAGAGCAACTATTATTGTAATTGTTGGGCTCAGTGATTTAGTGGAATTTTGGATATTTTCTGATAACTCAGCAGTTCATGTCAGACATCTTGTTGAAGTGTCATAATTGCAGAATATAAAGGTATCGAGAGAAAACACAGTTGCTTATTCAGAAAAAAAATTGCTATCAGATATGGATGTTTAATAAGATATGTGTTTGGTGGGACAGCATTGTCTAAACCTCCAAAAAAAAATGAAGAAAATTAGAAAGAGATCAAACAGATCAAAACAATCACATACAAAATCAGCAAATCCAATTTCAGTGAGATATGGATGGGTTGAATTGGTGTTTGAATATATGGAAACTGGCATTAATGTCAGATTACTCTATTTTCTCTGATCAGGGTTTGCAAAGGGTCCAGATTAATTCTTGCTGAAAACTAATTGCATTTAACAGGGCACAAATCAGCATTACAATAAATACTCTCAAATTGCTTCAATTAGTATAGGTCTGACAACGCTCAAGAAGCTTAACATCATCCAAGGCAGGGCAAGCTGCTTGATGGATGCTAGATCCACAAGTGTTCAGTTCTTCCACTATTGACGCACAACAGCAGCAAGATGTACCAACTAAAGGCTGCTTTGCTGAAATTTAGCAAGGCTCCTTAGACAGCATCTTCCAATTCATGGTCATTATCATTTAGAAGGACAGGAACATAGGAACACCACCACCTGCAAGTTCCCCTCGCCAAGCCACTCACCATCCCAACTTGGAAACATATTACCGTTCCTTCAATTTCCATGCCCCCTGGATTTAATTTCCCTGCCCCCTGGATCAAAATCCTGGAACTTCCTCCCTAATTGCATTGTGAGTGTTCCTATACTAAATGGACTGCAGCCAGAAGACAGCTCACTACTACCTTCACACCTCACTACAGATGGACAGTAAATTCTGGTCCAGTCAAGCTCTCATCCTCTGAAAGAAGAAAAACAGTGTCTCATGTAGCTTAATTTGTAAGAATGGAATGTAGATTGTGAATGAAGCAACTTTGTAGCTGCTGAGGATGTCAAAAGTGGTCAAATGAATGTACGTATTTATTACAGGAGATTGATATAATAAAACATGAAAGGATTTAAAGGGAATGTTGCAGAATGTACAGCTAAAATGAACAATGGTTCTTTCTTAACCCCTATAAGAGACATGAGGAATCATAAATTAATCTCCCTATGGAGTTCATTGGGTATAATTTCCGTTGGTAACAGGCAATGGCCTACCAGCTGGAACTGAATGCCAGAGCTCTTTGTAAAGCAGACCCAGGCCACGTAGTCATGGCCGAGTGATTAAGGCGATGGATTTGATATCGATTGAGGCCCCCACGCTGATTCAAACCCTATCAACTACATTTTCCATCTTTCTTGATCCTGCACCTTTGAGATGTCCTCTTGTCATGCAGAGTTAATTTCCCTGCCCCCTGGACTGAGAGACCTGGGTTCAAGTTCCACGTGCTACAGAGGTGTGTAATAATATCTCTGAACTGGTTGATTAGAAAAACAAGTTAAATAAAACAAAACAGTAAAGCAGACCTAGGGATGCCCTCTTGTGGCACAGTGGTAGTGTCTATACTCCTGGATTGAGCGACTTGGAACTAAGTCACTCCTGTTCCAGAGCTTTGTAATAGCATTGCTGAACAGGTTGATTAGGAAAATAGCTTAATTTTAAAAAGACTTTTTTGAAAAGGAAGCCCATAGGCACCACTGTAACTTAATGTTTGGCACGGCGGTCAAGTTTGATTCCAGCTTAAAGAGCTCAGACTGTATAGCTCAGTGGTTCAAATACTGCCTTTGTAAACCAGGGGTTGTGTGTTCACATCTCATATGAAGTGTTTCATGTTTCTACTCCCTTCAACAACAAAAAGAGTGATTGATATTTCTGGGCCTTTTTGTAGCTCAGTGGTAGTGTCCCTTCCCCTGGACCAAGATGTTCAAGTTCCATCTGCTCCAGAGGTGTGTAATAGCATCGCTGAGCAGGTTGATTCAAAAAACAGTTTAAATAAAAAAGAAGTAGACCCAAGGGTGGGTCTGGAGAGCTCAATTTTGGGTTCAACAATAAATGATGTTCCTTTCCAGTCAGGCTTCCTGAGTTATTATATGTTCCAAAGGAACAGTGAAAAGAGACGGAATGGCAAACAGGTTGGAATCATAACATAATTGTGCAGCTGATGGCTGTGATGGGGATGTGTATAGACTGGATCAGTGTAGGCATTAAGGATGTATTCATTCTACTGCAGGTCACACCACAGCATGGAAACAGATTCAGGGACATCTGCATTGGGACCCCTTGAACAGAGGCCTGAGGCTTTGCATGAATCTGCTTTAGAATGAGCACTGATGTTTAGATTTCTAGGTAATCCATAGAATGGCACAGTTGTTCCAAGGTCTAAATGCTGTTGTTAGATCCACTGTCACACAGATCATGGATATTGACATCTAAGACCTCCCAACAGAGGCATCACTACAATGTGCTGGATAAGTGTGTCGGTGCTCTGGGCAGATACATAAAGCATTTGCTAATACTTTCTGGGCAGCTGAGGTGCTAAATCAAGCAATCCCCTCAGGTTTGGACTTGATTTTTATGATGACTAAATTATGGTCACATTCATGCCAGATTTCTCACTTATATCTCCACTGAAGGGTTACTGGATCTGAAATGTTAACTCTGCTTTCACTTCACAGATGCTGCCAGACCTGCTGAGTTTTTCCAGAGATTTTTAGCATCCGCAGTTCTTTCAGTTTTTCTGAGCTTATATGTTCTGCTGCCAGAACGGACTGTTAAATTTGGTGAGTTTGCTGCCCTGCATGTGAAGGCGATACAATTTCAATAAGAAACTCTGAATGGTCTTACCATAGCAGATTTTCACAAGTCTTGAAAATACTTTGTTATTTGCTCCCATATTTTTTAAATATGGGGGACATTGTTCATCAACTCTGCCACCTTCACAGTCGTTGTTTCTTCACTTTTTCCTGCTGGGAAACTGACCTTGAGCTCCCTTCCTTCTCAACATCCAGCAGCAGCACCCCAAATGTGTTCTCCTGAAATAGTCGCACCTGTTTACTGCGCAGCAAGCAATTTTGCATTGTAACATCAATTAAACCGTTGTCAGAGTCATAGAGATATACAGCACAGAAACAGACCCTTCATTCCAACTTGTCCATGCCAACCAGATATCCCAAATTAATCTAGTCCTGTGTTCCAGCACTTGTTGTGCAAGGACTTACTTGCAGATCTCCAGAAAGAGCTGTTTTGTCAAATTTCCCTTTCCTGGAATCAGTGAGTTTCCCGCACCAAAGTCAATTTGCATAGATGGAATATGTTAACATAACTCTGAGAAATTGCAGCAATCAATCTGTATGCAAAAATGCAGCAGCATAGGTGAAAATGATGTCATGCTGCCTACACACTGCATCAAGACCAGAGCATGCACCCTCCTGTTACCATGGTTCCTGATCAACATTATGCTTATGCCACTGGTTCAAACAGTTGTGGTCTCCATTTTTCATGACAGGATTCTGTTGTGAGGGTAATTTTGTGAAGAAGCAGAGTACAGTTCACAATTGTCATGCTGCAAAGGTACAGTGTTTTTTTAAATTGATGGGGAATTTGCAGAATGTATGTTGTTGCCAATTCTCTTCCATTTGCTTTAAAAATAAAGATGTTAACATTGTACATTATGTTTCTTATCTCACTGGACATGGAAGTTAAACTAAATAGGTATCTTCACACTAGTCTGGGTAAATAGATTTTCAACATAAAAGGAAGTTTCAGAGCTTTTACTCCTGCACGTGTTGATTCTGCTTTTCGTTTTGAGCTTAGTACAAAATAAGTAGTGTTGTTTTGAAAGCTCATTACCGAAGAGTTATTTTAATCTGTGTTCATTGAGAATGCTTAGTATTCAATGGCAAAGGTTATTAACATTAATGAGTGTAAAATGGAGAAGTTGAATAGCAGTCAATATTTACAGTGCTATATTGTAATAAATTTTTTTATTGATTTTTGGAAAACATCCCAAGATAGAGAATTTATATATGTTGCACATGACCTCACTTTATTTCCAGTTCATTTATTAGAATTTGTTTTCCCTTTTTTTGAAGTAATGAGCCATTTTCTAATTTATAAATCCTAGGGGGAGACTGACCTCTGAGAATATGGCTTGTTTAGTCCCTCACAAGGAAGGGAATGAGTGTAGTTCAGGATGGCAGCTTTTTTGGTTTTACTTTACCTACTGATTTCAATGATCGAGCTCAAGTCAGAATCTGTAATGGGAATGAGGGACAAAGTTTGGATGAAGCTAGTGAAACATTAGGTGAATTGGCCATGCTAAATTGCCTATAGTGTTAGGTGCATTAGTCAGGGATAAATGTAGGGGCTTATCTGGGTGGATTGCTCTTCGGAGGGTTAGTGTGGACTTGTTGGGCCAAAGGGCTTGTTTCCCTACTGTAGGGAATCTAATCTAATCTAATCAAGCATTGATCTTTTAATTGGCATTGTTAATACACTTTGAGTTCAGAGAAACCAAAAGAATTACTCTGAACATCGAAATGGCTGATTTAGCAGTGCCAGTTACATCTTTTCACTGTGATGCAGCCTTCTTTGCTTGGATGCATTTGCATAAATATGTGTGCACAGGTTGTTGACCTATCTGTTGCAGTGATGAGTTTTCCTTCTATTAAAAAGAGAGTCTCCCACACCCAGTGACTCAGACAGCCCATTATATTCCTCACGGTGTTTTTATTTTGTTGGTCTATTGGGGTTTATGGTGATTTTCCATGCATTATGAAGGTTTTTTTTCCTTTTGGAGGTTCCTTTTGCATATTGAATTTGATCAGGGACATTTTGGACAGGAAATATTTTATTCAACACGCAGACCTTGGAAACCCATCTGACAAGAGATCACTCACATGAGCAGCCAGTGGTGTGAAAACAGATTCTTTCCACTCTGTATCTCCAGATGGGGACACCTGAAAAAACCTCAATCAAATCAGGAGATGTTTTTGGCACAAACTACATTGAAAGAACCTTTTTCAAAGTTTTAAACTTTATATCAAGCGTTTTCAATGGTCATCGAAGCAGGAGGAGAAACCTCCATTGATTGCTGTGAACTGGTACTCAGGACTTTGATCCCACAGTGCACCAGGCTTACGTAGCCAGCCTCCATCTTTGATCCAGGCAGCTGCCATTCCACTGCCAAGCTGTGCTTGTGATAATTATTGTATTACTGCTGCATCATTAAGTGATAGTGTGCAAAGTAATGCAGCAAAAAAGGAATGACTGAACGATTGCGCTTGTCATGATTTTTGTTTATATACCTGGAAACCCAACACATTTCAGCATCTTAAGGCCTGATATTGTCAACTCCTGGCCCCATCTCATCCATGAACAACAAGAGAGGTACTATAAGACTGCCCTCCAACAACCATTTCCCTATTTACAGTTAGTTTTAACCTTGAAAAAGATATGTCTTTGTCAGAACACATTTGCACAAAAGCACAAATTCCTTTTTTATAATCATTCATGGGGATTTGATGGTTATCTCTAATTGACCTTGAACAGAATGGCCTGTTTGTCCATTTCAGAGGCAAGCCAAACCAGATCTGGACAATAGATTTATTTCCCAAATCAGGCAATAATGAACCGGATAGGTTTTTGAACAGCAATTGATTACAGCTATCATTTCATGATTAGCTAGCTTTCAAAACCAGATTCATTAGCTGAATTTATGTTATGACATGGTGGGATTTTAAATGGAAGTATTATCTTGGGCTCTACATGATTAATCAGATAACATTACTGCTACATCAACATCTCCTTTTGAATGATTAACTTCAGAATCTGTTGTTTTTTGCACTTTCTCCTTTTGTTAATTTAATTTTTTTGTTGACTGAACAACAAATGGGAAATGGGTTTAGAGTAAGCAGTTGAAGGTGAAGCACCTTCCCAAGTGTGATTGACTGAATTGCTATATCTGCTGTCATTTCTTTCGGGACTGGAGCTTAATTTGTCCTGTTTCTAAGTGAGTTTTGTGTTTGTCAGGATATCTGCATGTGCAGAAAATGACTTCATCATGTAATACTTTTCACAACCATCAGATATCTTAAAACATTTTACAGCCAATTAACACTGTAGGACTAGGGGCAACGCAGCAGCTAATTTGCACACAGCCAGTAGGAATATAGTAAATCCAGTTGATGAATAATTACGAGTCAGTTCACTGAGGATTGTTCCCCAATAATTCTTCAAAGTAGTACCACAAGATAATTTACATACATCTGAGCAGGCATAGCAGCTCATCCCCAAAAACAGCAACTTCAACAATGCAGCACTCTCTTTGTGCTGCACTGGACTGTCAGCCTTGATGCTTTTGTGCTCAAGTTCATATGGGATATGAATTCAGAACCTTGTGACCCAGATGCAAGAGTGCCACTATTTAATACAAGGATGATACATATTAGAGACTAGGAAGGGAAGGATTTTTCTGCGAACTTTTGAATCATATAGGTCAGAAAGAGCCCAGGTGTCAAAAGAATTTAAGCATATTGCAAAGTAATTTTGCCATCTCAGTGGATTTGCACTCCATGTAATGCCATACTGAATTATTGTGCATTTACTGCCTTCAGGGAATATCACTTCACTCTGCTCCTACATCAGGTTAGCCTTCACATCACAAACTTTCACTGTAAATTTAACATTGTTACAAAGCCACAACAAATTTACAGCATGCCTATAGACTAAATGCATCCTTTTAATCTACATGATTAACTTTCATTTTACTTGTAAGAGTAGAAGTGGCATTGGAACAAAATTTGTATTTTTCATAACCGAAGGCTGATCCAAACTGAGGTTGAAAGTTTGCCAATATATTGATAAATCTGCACCTGTGCAGAGTTCTTAAATTGCAATATCCATCCTGTTAACATCTGACCTGCATAAATCTTGTGCTTTTACTTCCTCAGAGTTGTGCTGCTATTCTTTCCAAGTGTTGTAATGGTAATTTTTTTTCTCCACAGGTACAGTTGAATCATGGAAATAATGTTTTGTATTGGCGAACAACAGGCTTTTCAATGGGTACAAAAATGCTAAAGCCTGTTCTCATCAGGAACATTTTCATCACAGGTATGTTGGAAGCTAGACTGAACCAATGAAATAGTCTACTTAAAAATAAGTATTTTATGATGAAAAATTCCTTGATAATGATGATGTAAGGTATTTCCTGAATTATTGTCCTCTGAGAAGAAAGTAATTGTAAGTAATACAGCAAAATGCTATCTGACTTGCTTTAAGTCATTTGCCCTGGTTATCCAGATTGCACTTAACTGACTATCTCTTGAGAATCTATTAAGATTTATTTTCATATAAATTGGATACAACAAGGTAGTGCTTATGAGTGACAAACCCCCAGGCTAGTAAATTGAATAGAATCAATTTAAGGGTTGGCAGCAGCAAAATAAAATGACTATGAAATCAGACAAATTGTTTTGATTAAAAACTTCACTGGTTCACCAATGCCTTTCAGGAAAGTGAACCTGCTTCTACCATCTGGTCCTGGCCTACATCCCAAGCTGTGGGATTGAATTCAACTTTGACTTGTGGTGCAGAATGGGTGGTACATTTCACTCCACGTGCTCTGCTTGAAATCTGTGGGAAAAAAAGGTTAATTGGCTGTTAAAGGACAGCTGTTCATTCTCACGAAGGCAATTTATTTATCTCCTGTCCAGTTAATTCTAACAAATAGATATTCTGAGGTATGCTGATCACATGGTTGAAGCAAATATTGAACATGTCGGCATTCTGGACTGTATGTCTGGAAGAAAATCCTGATTATCCGGTATTCCAGTGTTTCCCACCTTGAAAGAGTAAATTATTTTAATAGGAGGCAAAGCAGGCTTTCAATAAGGTCCCACATAAGGGATTAGAATGCAAACTTGAAGTGCATAGGATGTGGATAGAAAACTGTTTGGTAGATAGGAAACAAACAGTAGGAATAAATGGGTCTTTTTCTGAGTGACAGCCATGATAGCGGGGTACTGCAGGGATCTGTGCTTGGACTCCAACTGTTCATGTGATATCTCCAAGTTTGCAAATTACACAAAGTTGGGGGGAGGGTATGCTATGAAGAGGATGCAGAGAAACTTCATTGTGATTTGAACAAGTTAAATATACATGGCAGATGCAATATAATGTGAATAAGTGTGAGATTGTCCATTTTGGTAGCAAAAACAAGGAGGCAGATTGGGAAAAGGGGCAGGTGCAATGAGACTTGGGTATCCTTGTATATTATTTGCTGAAATTAAGCATGTAAGTGCAGTAGCCAGTAAGGAAGGCAATGGTATGTTGGCCTTCATAGCAAGGAAATTTGAGTACTGGAACAGGGATGTCTTGCTGTAATTGTACAGGGCATTGATAACACCACACCTGGAGTATTGTGTGCAATTTTGGATCCTTATTTGAGGAAGTATATTCTGGCTACTGAGGCAGTACAAAGAAGGTTTACTAGCCTGATTCCTTGGATGTCAGAACTAACACATGAGGAAAGACTTGCTTGGCTAGCAATATAATTTAAAGTTTAGAAGAATGAGGGGGTGCTTATAGAAACCTGTAAAAGTCTATCAGGATTAGACAAGGTAGATTCAGGAGGATGGTCTCAATGAATTGATTTAAATTTAATTTACTGTCACGTGTACTGAGGCACAGTGAAAAGCTTTGTCTTGCGACCGTGAAGTCCATGAACCAGGGATCACAGTCTAAGGATAAAGGGTAGGCCTTTAACGACTGAGATGAGGAGAAATTTCTTACCACTGAGAGTTGTAAGTATAGTGAGTGTAATGAGGTCAATTCATAGAGTATGAGTTACCTGACTGGACCAGATTAATAACCCCAATCAGGGAGCCCTGTCTGACAGATAAGAATGTCAAACATCCTGTCACCCTGTTCATAACAGAGAATACAGGATTACTGACATGTACTGATTTTGTGATGTGTCAGAGAATGGTGATATGGGGAGGTGAGGATTAAATAATTATGATGGAAAATGTCTTTTGAAGCTGACTCTGGGAAAGCTAGGTCAGTGTCAAGGACTCTCCACGTATAAATAAATGATGACTTGGTGATGGAATACTGGTTTCTGTAGAGTTATTTCAGTAAGCGTGTGGAATTCTCAGCATAGGAAATGTTTGAAGCCAAAATAATCAAGACTTCCAAGAAAGATGTAAATATACTTCTTCGGACTAAAAGACGATCTGGAGAGAAAGTACTGAGTTTGGATGGTCAGCCATGATGATATTGACTGGCAGAGCAGGCTTGGAAGGCTGAATGGGCTTCTACCACTCCTATACTCTGTGTTTCTATGATAAAAAAAAGGTGTGAAAATACATCTGTGAATGGAGTTCATTGACTTGTGTGTGCATCTTCTGTTCATGAGTGTAATCATGATCTTTGGCTAATCTGCATGTTACATGGTTGTGCTGTGTGCCGGTTTCCTGGTGTGCGGCCATATCTTTTAGTCAAGTAATGATCTGCTCAAGAAGCTTTTTAAAAGGACATTTATTGTGTGCTAATCCCTCGTACCATATTTCAGTAGTTTAGGACCTTAATCCCCGGACACTGGAGCTTTATTCTGTTTGAATCCAAACCAGGATGCCCATTTTTCACAACCAGCACAGTCATCAGCAGCACAACATGGGTTCTCCCCAAAATCTTTGCACCACAGGTGTTTATGACACATGTAACTCTATGATTAGCAGAAAGGCACTATATATGGGAATCTTTGCAGTGTTACTATGTCACCCTGTTCATAACAGAGAATACAGGATTACTGACATGTACTGATTTTGTGATGTGTCAGAGAATGGTGATATGGGGAGGTGAGGATTAAATAATTATGATGGAAAATGTCTTTTGAAACAAAATCCTCCATGTTTGAAAGGTTTTTAAAGCATTTTTATTAAGCCTCTTAACAGATGGATTCTATATTTCATGCTGTGATTGTTAAATCTGGCATTTGCTTGTAGCAACTTTCTGAATGATTAAATAGAATTTTGCTTGAAAGACATTGTGTTACTTTCAATCAGTACTTTATTGATCGTCACTATTTTTGTAGGTTGCCTGGGGATTTCCATGCATAGCATCTTGTTTTCATGTGGGAAAATTGCATTGAGTCAGTTCAGCCTAATAGAACCCTTTTTAAACCAGAAATGCTGTTTTGTTGCGGCACAATTATTCTTGATACAATTTTGTAATGATCATAATAATATGAATCCTTCTGCAGTCTACCCTTTTCAATCATGATGGACTGACAGGAAATATACAGATATATAACCAAAAGATCCTCACAGTTAAAGTTTTCCCATAATGGAGTATTTGTCTGTACAAAATTATCATGAATTTATAACTAAATGCAGCATAAAGTGTTACAATCTAGAGAGAGTACATTTTAATTTTACGTACATGAAACATGCTTTTCTGCTCCAGTTTGCTAGATCTTTTGGAGCATTATGATTTACACCCTTCAAACTATGGGCCTTACCTGGCCACTTGGATAGCTCAGTTATGTTAAATATCATGCAACATGGGTTAAGAAGATCAACAACCTGTTCTGATATGCTCACAACAATACCTTCTAACTGACTCCATGTTATTCATCACTTTGCCGTGTGCCTAATGTTGTAACAGTGGAACATTTGCCATGTTTGACCATGTTTGGATTTTCAAACTAATTGTGCAAAGCACTTTGAAACAGGTTGATGAGAAAAACACAATGTAAGTCCAAGTATATTATTGTGGCACCCAATGTCGAGATTGGGAACATGAACTGATTGCAGGCAGCATTGATTATATTTGATAATTGTTCATAGGAGAAAGTAAATTGGCGTAAGGATATAGTCATTGTGTTTTGTGTCCAGTTTCATTTCTGGACTGAAGTGAAAATTGGTCAATGAAATTGATGCAACTAAGCTGCAAGTTACAAAAGAGATAAATATCTGGTTTAATTAATTAGCCTTTGTCTTTCTTTGTCAATAATTATCTGGGTTTGTTTATTTTTAAGGAGTAGCCTATACATCAGAATGTTTTCCATGTAAACCAGGCACGTTTAATGCAAAACCTGGATCCTCTCATTGTCATTTATGTCCAAGAAACACCTATTCTCCAAGAGCAGCAACTTCATGTCAAGCATGTGAAAAAGATAAATACTCAGGTAACAGATGACTGAAATAATAAGTGAATTGATTGTGAATTTTATCATACCCTAGTTACATTCATATTATTTAGGCAGTTAAGCACTCATGCCACAATTAGCAAAGAAACACTTTTTTTTCTGTAAAGATACTAATGTACAGAAAGATAAAGCTATCATCTAAAATTGTTCTCTCTACAAGAGGTGTCAGTCTGTTTGTTTTACATATGTCAAAATGGTAAAGAGAGAAATTTCACACAACCATATTAAAGTCAAACTAATATCACACGACCGAGTATCAGGGCTTCAGTCTTCTGACTTTCTGATGTACAAAGAGGTAGAAGAAGGATGTTACATCATTTGTGTAAGGAAGCTTACCCATTTAATGCCTGCTATTCCTTCTGACATATACCATTTTGGGTTTGCAAATGAGAAGCCTCCTTAATATTTCCATTTGCCTCCTTTTTCATATGTTCTCTGCTTATGGATGTGTGTGGTTTAACTGGAGCACAGTTTAGTCAGAGCCATATGCTTCTATAGGACTTCGTCCAAGCAGAATCTTTTTACTTATTGGCCAGATAGGGAAAGCTGGTGGTTACTTCATAATAGAACCCATTCTGCTCTTCGCTTCTCTGGCATTCTCACAATCCTCAAGTAATCGCTGTCAAAAGTGCTTACTTCCCCCAACTAGATGGTCAATAATCCAATCGCTCAACACCCTGAGCCATCGTTGCTTGAAATAATTTGTCTGTGCACCTGATCCCTTTAGTAAGGCAGTCATATCAACCTAGAGAACAGAAAAGAAGTGCTTGCTTTTGATGTGGCTCCTTATGGTTGTATTATTCCCATGTGGTACATCAGCTAATGCCCCCTTGTGTTATAGATTAGATTACTTACAGTGTGGAAACAGGCCCTTCGGCCCAACAAGTCCACACCGCCCCGCCGAACCGCAACCCACCCATACCCCCTACATTTACCCTTTACCTAACACTATGGGCAATTTAGCATGGCCAATTCACCTGACCTGCACATCTTTGGACTGTGGGAGGAAACCGGAGCACCCGGAGGAAACCCAGCCAGACACGGGGAGAATGTGCAAACTCCACATAGTCAGTCGCCTGAGGCGGGAATTGAACCCAGGTCTCTGGAGCTGTGAGGCAGCAGTGCTAACCACTGTGCCACCGTGCCGCCCAAAGACATGAGCAATAAAATTAATGAAGATTATCTGTACTTTGACTTGCTCATTTCTTGAGTATATTTGTATCAAAAATATTTTGCTTCTTTTTATTCATCACGATTGGATCTCATTCATTGTGTGTGCTTAGATTCCATGACATTTATCTATTTGTGTTTGATTCTTTTTGACCTTTTTGATTCAGAGCCTGGTTCAGGAACATGCAAACCACGATCTCCATGCTCAGGGAAGGATTATTTCTCTACACACACACCATGTGATGTCGAAGGAAAGGTAATACTCTTAGAGAGAACTTTTGGGATTTTAACTGATTTGCTAAACATTTTGCATAAAGATGGCCATCTGCTGTTTGGATATGGGCCTAAAAGGATTAATGCTCAGCAGTATCATTAGTACCCGCTCCTCGGATGCTGCCTGACCTGCTGTGCTTTTCCAGCACCATACTCTCGGCTCTAATCTCCAGCATCTGCAGTCCTCACTTTCACCTGGTATCATTAATACCACCCACTATAATGGATGTTATATGTACTCGTGAACAGAATAGCTTAGGACCTCAGACGAGCAAAACCTAACGCTGGGGTTCTCCTCAGTCTCCATGTGAAAGTTTCTCCTTCCTGATATGGTGAGAGTAATAGCACATAAGGTAATAAATAAGGTGAGAATGAAACAATCATTCTTAACATTGAGAAAACATTTCCCAATATTTCCCTGAAGCCTTAAATGGTGACTTCACAATCTCACCGATGAATGGCAACAACCTTATTTCTATGTATCTGCACTTCCTTAAGCCTCCAACCTGCCTGCTTTCCCACTACTAATTCTTCTCTTCTCCACCAAAAAGTTGAATGGCACAAATTCCAGGCAGTTGAAACAGAGCATGTACCTGGTGACTACAGCTCATCAAATGCCTGTCCTAGTCACCTGAGAGCTGCTTCCTCTGCACAATTTCTCTGCAGAGTCCACGGCTAGTCTCCTCCTCTCGCTTTCAGGCAACTCTGCATCGGCAAATCGCCAGCTTGATCGCATCAACATGCCTGCTGTCGGAACAACTCAGACACCATTTCTGTCCTTCAAGAATTTTATTTTGGACCTGATAGACACTCATGACCCATATTCTTTGACCAGATCACTCAGCACACTAAGAATGCCAAATGTCTTACGTGTCTACATGTCTGTTGGTGGCAAGGTGGCTCATTGGTTAGCACTGCTGCCTCACAGCACCGGGGACCAGGGTTCGATTCCAGCCTCAGGCATCTGTCTGTGTGGAGTTTATATGTTCTCCCCATGTCTGTGTGGGTTTCCTCCTGATGCTCTTGTTTCCTCTCATAATCCAAAGATGTGCAGGTTAGGTGAATTGGCTATGCTAAATTGCCCATAGTGTCCAGGGATGTGTAGGTTAGGTGCATTTGTAAATATAGAATAATAGAATGGGAGAATGGGTCTGAATGGGTTACTCTTCATAGCGTCGGTGTGGACTTGTTGGGCCGAAGGGCCTATTTCCACACTGTATGAATTCTATGATAGTCTATGCAGGCTAACTTTGTGCTAACATGGACACATACAACTTATAAATCTTAGCTGCCAACCTCTGCAATTTAATTTGCTTTTTAATGTGGAGGAGAACCAGGTAGCTTATAACAGTGGGAAGCACTGAAATGTCAATGTATCAGTCAGTCGGGGGTGAACATACCACTATATGGCACTGTGCCAAATCAACATCAGAGCTGCAACATGTACAAGCAGCTCATGCAGCAAACACAAGTATGTGTTTCAAGTGAATGGGCATGTCAAAGGGGAAAACTCCTTCGTGGGGTGAAGAGGGACTACGGACAGTCAAAGGGTTTATCAGACTACATCGCATGAGGCTCGCCATGGATAGTTCTGCAGGTGTAAGCAGTACAGGTATTCCAATTTGGACAGTCAAGGTGCTTTTGAGACATCAGTCTGCAATGGGTCAGTGTCTCAGCAATGAGACAAAGGTGAATAGTGAGTATGATGGAAATGGATACAAAAGCAATTAATGGTCATGCGTGGGCAAGAGAGGTCAAGTGAGTAAAGAGTACAAATGGCACAAAAGATTAATGATCTTGGAAGATGAAATAGCGTGAACCCTTGACAGAGCATGATGTGTGCAATACTGAGAGTTGCAGGGCATGAATGTTGATGAAATGTGTGTGCTGTGGCAAAGTTAGCATGATTGGTGGTCCTGTGAGTGTGATGTAGCAGAGAAAAAATGGTGGTACTTCCCTTTGGAGAGCACTGAAGATCATTTAACTTCTCGCGATTTTGCTGGGAATCTCTCTTAATTCAGGACTAATGCTGCCAGGCTATCTGTATCTGGCATTGACTCTTTGGTACCTTCCTCTCCACTAGCACTTCCACATCCCTGTCCTGGAAGCAGGGAGTGATTGTGCCTTTTCACCTAGACATTTTCAGGGTCATACTCTGCAGTTTGAAAGATCATTCCTGCCCTGTAGCGTTCTGGTGCCAGAGGTTTGTAAACTCAGAGGTCACTTCCATCTCACTCCACATAACTCCATGGGAAATGCTACAAACAGCTCAGTTGCATTCGTAATGAATTAAAAGCACAAGATTGAATTAAAATTTTACTCTGGTTTATGGCAGTGTATCAAAGAGATTTTCCTTTGTGTACGAAGTTAGTCAAATTCCGGTTTTGGAATATACTTTATAATTGTGATGTGCACAAAATTTAGTGAGAAGTTGTAACATTCAGAGTCAAAATTCAACATTGAAAAGAATTGGGACAAGTTAAGAGGACACACTGGAGAGTTTATGGATCCAGAATCAATATTGAAAGTTCTCAGGGAAACTCCCTTCCAAGTATATATCATTATGCCATGGGCCTTGGTGGGTCTGTCCTGTCAGTGGGACAGAACCTACTAGGGATAGTGAATGAAGTGTCTGGACATCATCTGTTAGGTGTGATTCTTATCAGGTTGTTGCTGGTTCTGCTATCCAAGTTTTGGCACAGTCCTCCAGATGTCAGAACTTTGCAAGGATTGACTGGATCCCATCATCATTGTCAATGGCTTTGTTGACACCAGGTGATCCAACCAATCTTTTTTTTTGAGATTTTGCATCAATTCGTTACAACTGATTAGCTTGCTAGATCATTTCAGAGGCTATTTTGCTGCAGTCTGGAGTCACATGTGGCCAGAGCAGGTAAAGGAGGCATATTTACCTTTTCTTCTGGGACATTAGTGAACCAGATAGGCTTTTACAACAATCAACAATGGTTTCATGGTCACCATTAAACTACATTCAAGGTTCGATAACTGAATTCAAATTTCACCATCAGCTATGGTGGGATTTGAACCCGTGTTTACAGAACATTAGTTTTGGTCTCAGGATTACTCTTTAAGTGACAACAGCTACACCTCTGCCTCTCATATAGGATACCCCACTCTGCCTTTAAAGGCCTTGACCTCGGTGATCACTTAATGGCCTCACTATTCGATGTTTCACTCCTCATGGCTTCTTCACCCTCCCACACCACTTCCTGACTGTGACCTCATACAGCTTGCTTTCCTAACCACAAGGGATCCTGCTGAGGTCACTCTCTCATGTTACTATTTATCCTTCTCAATCAGTAACCTAACTCTCTTTCCAGCTCTCCATAAAGAGTAGAGCTCATATCCTTGGTACCATGGCTCAGAAATGGCCAGTAGGCCCTCTTTCATGGAACTGATTAGAACTTGTATAGTGGAGGCCAGCCAGTTCCAAGCTAAAATAACAAGTGGAGCTCTATTTACACTGTTGGACTCCAGTTTGCTTATTTTAAAGGGATGTATTGACTGAAAGAGTGAGCTACTTTGGATATCTGGTAGTAGACATTCTTCAGCATCACGATTAATGAGGCAATATTGTGCTTTTGACTTCCATTTTAACAATACTTGCTGAACAAGTTTAAAACTGATTCTAGCATTTCAGGTTTTTCCCCAAGTTTGTTCACCGTGTTCCTGCTTTTTCAGGCCTATCTCCATGGCAATCCCACACAAAGTTAACATTCAGCCTGAACTAAAAGGGTGGAAATCTATTTCTTCTTTCTTCTGTAAATATCTTAAATAGATTAAACTCGCTAGTGGGTCCACCTAACTTCAGAAATGCTAGAAAAACCACAACAGAAAAGCACCTACTATTTAAGTCTCAAAAAGTTCTTAATAGTCAGATTATCACATCAAGCAGAGGACAGGATGCTTTACGGTAATCTTGATTGCAGGTAACTGCAATGTCCATGCAGGACATTGATGCCCTTGAATTTGGAAAGAAAATCTCATTGTCAAAATCAAAATTGCTGAACATTAACAAACCTGATGAGCAAGTATTTGATTGAAAGGAATGAAACAATATTATCGCTTTAATTTCCTTGACTTTTTTTTCTAGGTTGGTTGTTTCAAGCCTGCAGCACTGAGGTAACTTTTTTCCTTGTTCTCTTCCTTGATCTTCCAGACACAGGTAATGTATAAATGGATTGAACCCAAACTCTGCAGTGAAGATGCAAAGGGAGCAGTGAAACTTCCTGCGTCGGGAGCCAAGAAGTCATGTCAGCCATGTAACCCAGGCTTTGTCCAAATTAATGGTACTCATAACTGTGAGCCATGTCAGTATGGATTTTACTCAGATGGATCTCAAGGTAAAATGATTGTGTTTGTTTGGGGCATTTTTGGCAAGGATACATGAAATGTACTTTGTGAAAAAATAAACTTGTAAACTTTCTAAAGAGAGTAATGCATTTAGTATGTTTTTACTGGTTAAAATTAAAGGCCTTGAGTGAGTTAAACATCCTTGTAAGCTGCCTATTATGATATAGGAAATGCAGTTTAATAACATTAATTGGATCTATGCATAATGGCGGTAGTATTGACCCAGTAGTGAGTAGAGGACCGCATAGCAGGGACCAAAACATGCAAACTCCTGTGGGGTTGTTTTGTAGGCTTCTGGGGTAGTTGGGGATGGGCTGAATATTTCATTCAAAGGAACATTGTATCTCATTGAAGGACCTGACATTAGGGAGAGGGGACACGGTGAAAACCATCCTCCTATCCATGCTCCCAATTCCCCTCTGTTCACTGCACACAAGAGCCTCACCCTACAATCACCCCCACCTTCCCTTCACCAGTGATCACTCACAGTCTGGGATCTGACCACAATACTTGGCCTGTAGTGAGTGTCATGCCTGTTGTGTACATGTTATGTGTCACACTCATACTATTGTAGTAAGTGAGACCAGTTCAATTGACTTGAAAAATCTTGGAAAGATTTAATTAATAGAAACTGATCATTTGCAAGTTGCAGAGTGACTCACCTACACATCCTTAATCTAGACAGCTATTTCTTGGATTCCCCATGGTTGTTGATTATGTGGTGTTAACCTAATCTTTGGCTTATTAGTAGTTTTTAAACCACTAACACAATACCCTCTTACTTCCAAGAAACATTTACATGCACCAAAAGTGAAAAGACAGACATATACATTAGATAGTTTCAAAACAATTTTCACAGAAACAAGAATTGAAACATTTTAAGAGTTTAAAGGTCTATGAGTCTACATGACGTGCAGTGGAGTAGCAGGGCTGCGTGCAGGACCTTGCTTGGGCTCACCCACTCCTGTCTGCTTTCTTTCTTTTTTTCTTTTTACTTCTCCTTTTCTTTCATTTTCCCTTTCTTGGAGCCTTTTGTGGTGGGTTAGTTAGCGAGGCAGCGACAAGCAGGCCGTGCACAAAATGGCAGCTCCTCCTCGCAGTTGGAGGCAGAAGCGGATACAGATCCTTATAACAACAGGAGGTGGATGTGGCAGCGGCAGTGGGGGTGTCCTCTTTGTGTTTGAGGCCAGTGGTTGCAGCAGACATTTCATGGTGGCAGTGCCAGCAAGGAGACATCTCGAAGGAGGGTGCCGAAGTGGGACTCTTGGTGAGATGGTGCCATCTGCTCTGGCAACAGAGCGAGGGACCTCTGGTTGCAGTAGGGCTGGAGGAGAAACTCCTAGCGTGGGCAGGGTGGCAGTTGCAGAGGCAGCAGCGTGGTATGCCCAGAGCTAGAGACGCCTGGTTGTGAGGCAAGTGTGGGCTCAGCACAGGACCTGGCATCGGCAGTGGCATTGGCAATCTAGGCTCAGCAGCAAAGAGCTGGCACCTAAAGAGTGCTGACTTCTATGTTGGTGGGTCCAGCTCAGGTGGCAGCAAGGTGGTGGAGGAGAGGTGATGGCACAGCGTGGCTGGTGAGCTGGCTCAGGGCTCTCTTTCAATTATACCTTTTATCCTTTTTATTCTTAGACTATTCAAAATGGTGCCAGATTGTAGCAACTATAGAAGCATCTCACTGAATATTACTGTATTATTCACTGTAAAATGCAAGTGACAATAAATGAATAAATTGTAAATCAGGTGATTTGACAATCCTTCCAGATCTTTTGATGGTGTGACCTTCCTAAAATCTATACTTCACACTTGGGTTTTTCTCAACTAGCTATGTGTGCTGGTTTCTTGCATGTTGTTACATTGTTTGATACTTTCATGATGGTTGGAGTCAAATAAATGGGCAGATTCATCCTGAGTGATATCAAGCTTCTTGAATTTTGTTGGAGCTACACTCATCCAGGCAAGTAGGAACTATTCCGTCACACTCCCCACTTGTGCTTTGTAGATGGAGGACAGGCTTTGGGGAAATAGGTGGTGAAATACCTGCCATAGAATTTGCAACTCTGATCTGCACATGTCGCCATTGTACAGTTATGACCTCTCTTTAGGTGCCTAAATAGTCTGAGTATTACACTCAACACCTCGGCCACAGATGACAATTGGAAATTTGGAAAAGTGTTCGATGACCGGAAGAAAAGTTTTCACATGCATGTTGAAAAATGTGTTATGTTTTGAATTAAGGGACTGATGGAATCTCATGAGGGTATTGTGGTTCTTTGTGTTGATATGATTTGTTACGTCAGCACATCCCAACCTTGTTTCCTTGATTGTTGACCTATGACCAGTATATAGTATCCCATTGTTTTCATTCTATACCCATATCTCTCTGATGCAGTTGTATCAATAAGTCTAGCAAAACGTTTTGAGTATAATCACTTGGGTGAAATGTCATGATATTTGATACATGCAGATAATGATAGTAGTTCCTTCACCTGTTGCTGTGAATGTCACTTTGTAAAGTGCATCTTGTTTTTCATTCCATGTAATTTGTGGTTTGAAGGTATAGCTTTGAATGACAATATATTTAAAATTAATAATACCAACTCCACAATCACTTGCTGCGGAAGTCTCCGGAAACACAACAACAGTTTGTAACTCATAACAGATAGGAGTGACATGAGTTTGTGTGGCTCCCAATGGTGATAAATTAGCATTTTTAAATGCTGATTTGTGACTAGCTTTGTTTAATCTATACATTATCTGTTCCAAATGAATGTTGATGAATTCTGTCAAAAATAAGATACACAAAGATAAGATACAATTTTCTCATGATCAAACTACAGTTCTTTAAGTTATCCTCATGCTGGGACAGCATGGTGTCCTTGTACTGCTTCATGTAGGCAAACGTTAACAAGCAACAATGCTCACTGGCTTTTAAATAATAGTTTATGGGGCCGTGTTGCTGCTGAGTTGCAACATTTAACAGCAGTGTACATCAGTGGTTCAAGAGTATTATTCATGATGGTCCAATTATTAATAGACAAAACCCCATGATCAAAATGCACTCTGGTTTATAATCTGGATCTGTGGCTCATTCAGTGAAGACTTATAAAATTATATCACTAATATTGTCGGAAAAAGATACATTCTTGAAGATTCTACTCCTCAGATGGAGAAATGGGCAGAGTCACCAGTGTTTCCTGATTTTGCCAACAAAGGTCCTGGAAATGTGTATAAGCTGATTCTTTCTGAAGTGCTATCCTAAAAGAAGTGGAATGTGAGGAGACATTTGTAGGTAACTCTATGGAGCACAGTTGGATGCATTACTAAAACAAACTGTAACAGATACAACCGGTTGATTAAATAACTTCCTCATATTTGTTTTTCTGCAGAATGTACTAAGTGTCCTGTTGGCACTGAACCAGTATTGGGATTTGAATACAAATGGTGGAATACTTTGCCAAAAAATATGTTTAGTTCATGTTTCAGTGGAATGAATCAAGACTGTGGAGAAACGCCAGGTAAATAATAAAAATTGTACATCAAATAATATATCATTTACATAATAAATAGTTAAACAAATATTCTGTCTAAACCATTTATGTACCAGTTCCTTCTATGATATATTTTGCTTTTCCATTCAATATGCACAATTAGTACACTTCCAATTATTATTGATCATAACTTGGTCTGTCACATACACTTAAACTTTTAAAAAGTCCTTACTATTTCGTGTGTCACTCCACTAGTTACCAATAAGATTTATTTGCAGCTTGTCAGCCTTTCCTTTGCATACCTAACTGTGTGATCCTTTTCCTTGATTCCTTCATTACATGTGTGATTTCTTAATTCTGATCCCAGCCTTTGTCAGATAAGATGCTGAAATTTAAGTAAGTGAAAGGTACTAAGCATTTTAAGCCCCCATGACCTTGCTCCTTACCATTTTGTATCTTCTGATCTGAGGGTGCCATCAAAAAGCCCAACCATCAACTTATTCTGGCAGCTCTGCTTTGGTACTTGCTTAGGAACCAACAACAAAATGATTTGGAAAGACATTAACTCATAATCATGGCTTCCTTGTCACTGCTTTTGGCAGAAAACATTTCCACTACCCCAACCAATCACCACTTTATGCCTCGGCTAGAGCCTTGCAAAGTGGTTGGGAGCTTGGCATTATGAATGTCCTTTGTTCTTTGTTATATATTGGAGCTGTAGAGGGGGTATTGGTACCTATTAGCGTGAATGTACTTTTCTGAGAGTTCAACTGAACATCATGTTTGAGGGAGAAGCTAGTATTTGTCGGATGCTAGGTACTTATCCTGTGGAGAAATAGCTGCAATTCTTTTAAAGAAATTTCATTGTTTCAGGATGGGAGGTAGCTGGAGATCACATACATAGTTCGATTGCAAGTGCTGGCAATAATTACTTGTTGCTAATGATGCATGTTCCTGGATTTAGGTAAGAAAAAGTCCTCAAAGCATATTACTTTTATGGCATAAGCAAGGACTTCATGAAGCTATCGGATATCTTTCATGATGATTTTTAATAATCATTTGGTAGATTCTTAAAATCTATGTATTCTTACAATCTTCACTTTCTCCCTTGTATTTTCCTTGACCAAATGACATACTTACTTAATGCTAGCATGCTACTGCAATATGGTTCAGTGCAGTTATCTCCAGGTAGTGTCTCTAATGCTGCTTCTTCGTCCACAAACCAGAAAGTCAGCAGTGTTGGAGAATCTAGTTGTTTTTTTTTGCTCACTCCTGTGCAGACATTTTGTTCAGATCTGATGAAATAACCTAATTTCTAATTATAAATGTAAGGTGAGAGTAGAGGCCGACTTAGGTTTTCTCAGATGACCTTGTTAAGGTATAGGTACAAAAGTAGTGCATTAGCTACATGAATTTAAACAAGTCTCCTTAAATAAAACTTCACTTATTGCAGCAGACGTTTTGATGACAGGGCCCAAATACTAGAAATTTAATTTATTTTGACATAATTATATTTTGATAAGAAAATTTGTGAAAGGGATCTGCATTAATATGACTTCTTTAAGTGTGACAGCATAAAACAGAGAAAATCATCTATTTAAAAAATATATTTATGCATCCCTTCGTCAGACAAGATCAGTGATATCATATTGAATGGTGTGGCAAACTCGACGAGCTATATGCTCTTCTCCTGTTCCTCTTTCTTACCTTCTGATCACATCTGCTTAATTTCACAGACCCCCGCAGTCAACAGTAGAGAATCTAGACAATCCAGAAGTTGCTCGGATCACTTTTATCTTTGAGACAATGTGCACTGCAGACTGCGAGTTATATTTCTTGGTGGTAAGTCATGCTGTATTTATTTTTGCCGTGAGATTGAATGGATTTGATATGTGCAGCTTTATGTAAGGTTTGGAGGGGGATAAGCTTAATTTATTGAGGACCTTTGAATGAATTTAAATTTCTTACATTGTGCAAGATCTTGAGGATACTTTTTAGCATAATATGTTGAAAGTTAATATTTAAGAACTCAGGCAATTGACCTTCAAATAATCTTTGTAGGATGCCATAATACAAGATACAAATACTTATTTCATATCATAAATGTTTTAACACATCTCAGATGACTTTGAATACATGGGGAGACATGATTGAGTGGAAGTATGTGAAGACCTGTGTTAAAACCAATTAACCCTTAGATTAGATTCCCTACAGTGTGGAAACAGGCCCTTTGGCCCAACTAATCCACACAGACTCTCCAAAGAGAAACCCACCCAGATCCATTTCCCTCTGACTAATGTACCTAACGCTATGGACAATTTAGCATGGCCAATTCACCTGACCTGCACGT
>NC_057735.1:21603318-21763372 GCF_004010195.1 Chiloscyllium plagiosum
AAATATATATAAGCACAAGCTGCATCTGCATGGAATTGTGGATAGTGAGTGAATTTCTCTATTCATATTTTTTAAGAAGGTCAGAGCCTCATTCTGTCACAGGTTAGGGCATTCAACATACAATGTAAAAAAATTAAATATGGACAATTATGAGAGCATGTAAACAAAGCTAGTCAAAGTGAATTGGCAAGTTAAGTTTAAGGATAAATGAATAGATACGTAGTGGTAAAAATTTAATGGAACATTTCAGAACACAGAGACTAGATACATTCCAACAAGTACAAGAAATTCCAAGGAACGGACCCATCGTCTATGTTTGACTAGAAAGATTAAGAATGGTACCAAAAAGCACATTTGTGGAAAGGGTGGTCTGAAGATAGGATCAAATATCAAAACCAGCAAAGGTAACAAAAAATTAGTATGATGTGGTGATGCTGGGGTTAGGCTGGAGGAGACAAGGTCAGAAGTCACAGGACACCAGGTGATAGTCCATCAATTTTATTTGAAATCACAGGCTTTCAGACTACTGCCCCTTCAGGTGAAGTGAAGAAGGGCATACAGGCACAGAATTTATAGGCAGAGAGATTAATGGGCAGAGAGATCAAAAGGTCATACAAATGTTGCGAGTGGAGTATCAAATAATAAGTCTCTGCAGGTGATCAAAAGTGTTAGACGGTTAAGTAAAGTGTCAGTTGCTGAATAGTAAATGTAGGAGATTATCTATAGTCCAGGTAATTGAAGCAGAGAGATAATTACAAAAAATTAAAAATAAGATGTTGCTGGAGACAAATAGCTGGAATAACATGACAGATATAAGAGTCTCATGACAAGGGTCTAACCAAGTAACAAGTAAATTAATAAGAAAGGAAAAATAGAGCACAAGAGAAAATTAGCCTGAAATACAAAAACAGATAGTAAGAGTTTCTATAATTTTATTTTAAGAAAAGTTAATAAAGTGAGCATTAGTCCTATAGAAAGCGAGTCTGGAAAATTAATCCTTGAAAATAAGGAGGTAGCAGATCAATTGAACAGGTATTTTGCATTGGTCTTTAATATAGAGGATACAAATAACATCCCAGAAGCAGCAATAATTCAGGAAATAGAAAGGAGGGAGGAATTTAGGAAAATCAGAATCACCAGAGAAGTGATATTGAATAAATTTTTGGATCTGCGGGCACACAAGTGCCTGGACTTCATCCTAAAGTCTTAAAAAAGAAAGATAGTTGATGTATTTGTTTTAATTTTCCAAACCTCTCTTGATCTACGGGTAGTCCCATTAGATTGGAAGATAACAAAATGTAGCTCTTTCATTCAAAAGAGGAGGGAGACAGAGGGCAAGAATCTTCAGGCTGCCAAAGGGAAAATAGAAGAAGCTATTATTAAAGAAATTAGAGCTGGACATTTACATAAGTTCAGGGTAATCAGGCAGAGTCCATATTGTTTTATGTAAGGGAAATCATGTTGCCCAATCTGTTGGAATTATTTCAAGTGATAACATATGCTGTGGAAAAGAGAAACAGGTGGATGCACTGTATTTAGATTTCCAAAAGGTATTTAAGAAAATGCCACATTAAGGCTTGTTGCTCAAAAAGCTTATGGTGTATGATAGAATGACATGGATAGAAGATTCATCGGCTAAAAGAAAGCAGAAAGTTGGCATAAATGGGTTTTTAATGTTTGCAAAATGTGTAGTTGGAAAAATGAGTAGTCTGCCACTGGATCAGTCAACTGGGACGTCAACTGTTTATAATTTAAATAAATTACTTGAATGAAGGGACATAAGGATTGGTTGGCAAATGCTCCGTTGACACAAAATCAGTAGGAAAGTAACTTGTAAAGAGGATGTAAAAAAGCTACAAAGTGTTAGATTGGTTAAATGAATATGCATAAGTGTGAAATTGTCCATTTTGGCAGGAATTATTCAACAAATATTTCCTAATGGCAAGAGATTGAGGAGCTCTGAGATGCAGAGAGATCTTGATGTCCTTATGTTAGTATGGAAGAATAACAAGTAATTGGGAAAGCTATAGAATGTTATAATTTATCATTTCTCCATTATGAGGAACTGAACACAAATGTAGGGAGGTTGACTTAAGGGCAGCATGGTGTCTCAGTGGTTAGCACTGCTGTCTCAGCACCAGGGATCTGGATTTGATGCCACCTTCGGGTGACTGTTTGTGTGGAGTTTGTGTCTGCTTGAGTTTCCTCCATGTGCTGCAGTTTCCTCCCATAGTCCAAAGATGTGCCGGTTAGATGGACTGGCCATGCTGAATTGCCCAGGGTGTCGAGGGATGCACAGGCTAGGTGGATTAACCCCATGGAAATGCAGCGTTCCAGGGATTGGGTTTGTCTGGGTGGAATGCTCATTTGGAGGGTCAGTATGAACTCAATGGGCCAAATGGCCTGCTTGCACTCTGTAGGGATTCTATGACTTAAGTTATATAATATTGCTGAGACCATATGTGGAGTATTGTATATGGTATTTATGGAAAGATATATTGTTTTGGAAGCAGTTCAAAGAAGGTTTACTAATATTGGCAATGAGTGGATTGTCTTATGAGTAAGGGTGGTCAGGCTAGGCTTGTATCTACTGGAGTTTAGAAGAGTAAGAGGTAACTTGTTTGAACCATATAAGATCCTGACAGGTCTTGATATGGGAGATATTGAAGCATGTTTTCTCTGATGGAAAAATGAAGAACTAAGGGGTCATTGGTCAAAAATCAGGGATTGCCATTTAAAAAAGATACAAGATTACTTTTTTACTCTTAGTAGGTCGGGAATCTTTTGAAATCTTTTCCCAAGAAGATTGTGGAATATTTTTATTGAATATTTTTAAGGCAGATAGATAGATTTTTGTTAAACAAGAGAATAAAAGGTAATCAGGTATATGCAAGAATATAGATTTGAGGTAAAAATCAGATCAGCCATGATCTTATTGGTTCATTTAAACCCACCTCACAACTCTGCACCCCCCACCCCATTTATCTGCAGCTCTCCTTACATCCACCCCCAGTCCCGAAGAAGAGTTACACCCAAAACGTTGACTTCTCTACCCCCTGATGCTGGCTGGCTTGCTGTGTTCTTCCAGCCTCCTGCTTGTCTACCATGACGTTATTGTGTGGCAAAGCAAGCTTGAGGAGTTGATTGAACCACTCTGAATCTGTATTTGTAATTTTATACACTCCAGTCTTACCTTAGATCTAATCCAATCTAATCTTTAACTGTAACATCTATTGAGGTGTCCACGCCGCCAGTGCAAATATATTCCTTTGTGTGGAGGCATGGCAAGTTACTTTTCTTTGAGACAGACCGATGGTACTTAGTAGTCAAGAGTGTGATGCTGGAAAAGCACCAGCAGGTCAGGCAGCATCCAAGGAGCAGGAAAATTGATGTTTTGGGTACGCAGACATGAGCTTAGACATGCTTTTACTCCCTAAAACAAAATGTGAACAAGTAGTGCTATAAGACAAAGCAGGACAAAGGGAGACCATGTACCACGACAATAAATATTTATTACACTTTGTATCATGGGACAATTCAGCCAAATGGAACAGCTTTTTTGGAGCTTTTCTTCGTGTTGCAATCCTAAAATAATCTGCAAATATTTCAGGGACCTACTAGAGAAAATACAAGATCAGTGGAAGTCTGGAATGGCTCCAGGGAAAAGCAGTCCTACACATATGTGATTGAAAGAAATACATCACTTGTTTTTATGTGGGCATTCCAGCGCACTGCTTCATTTGAACAGGTATACCTTTACAGAGCAATGACTACTCCATTTTCTACACAATTTCATTTTTATGATATATTAATAATTAATATTATGTTGGATCTGATATATTAATAATTGCATTTTCTTATACATGCTGCATCTAATGTGTAGAAATTAAGTTGTGAGGTTTTTAGTAGATCAGTTTTCAGTACATCACTAAGGACATAAAGAAGGGAACGAGCCTATGTTCCAGTTTCCTCAGGCTTTGGTTGATTATCCTGCATTCTAATTATCTTTTGCCAGATCAACTGACATATGCTAATAAGATTCTCAGAAATTTCAGCATAAATTGGTATCAGTAGAAATTGGTGTAAATTTTGACCTAAGTTATCTCAAGCAAATTCCAGCCCGTAGATTCTACCTGTTTTAGGACTCTTGTCATCTTCTCAGGAACTTACTTTCAAGCATGAGAAATAAGCCATGCTACTGATTTTTTCGATGAAACCATGAGCTGAATTTTATGTCGAATGAGTGGATGCCCTGGATAGATGCCAATACAGGTAACTTCACAGTGATGTAATAACTGTGGTGATGTTAATTATGGTAAGACAACATTTGCACCCTCATCTAGGAAGACGTCCTTACGAGAAAACCAGCTACTTAGATTAGTTTACATTACATTACAGTGTAGAAACAGGCCCTACGGCCCAACAAGTCCACACCGACCCGCCGAAGCGTAACCCACCCATTCCCCTACATTTACCCCTTACCTAACACTATGGGGAATTTAGCACGGCCAATTCACCTGACCTGCACATCTTTTGGACTGTGGGAGGAAACCGCAGCACCCGGAGGAAACCCACGCAGACACGGGGAGAACGTGCAAACTCCACACAGTCAGTCGCCTGAGGCAGGAATTGAACCCGGGTCTCTGGTGCTGTGAGGCAGCAGTGCTAACCACTGTGCCACCATGCCGTCCACAGATGTTGGCAGCTATTTGGTCTCAGGAGTACCAATGGCAATTGTTAGAAGTGCAGCCAGTCCCCCAAGAATGTTCAATGCTAGAGCCAGAGACAAGGTAAGTGGGAGAAGTAATGCCTGGCCCAGGCTGACAGGTCAAGAAAGGGCAGTTCAATGGTAGCGATACACACAGGGCAGTGGGAAGGGGAAATGTGGGATTGTCTAGACCTCCAGGGAGCCCATATCAAAGGCACATCACTATCCCCCGAATCAGCTACAGCAGCACCTCCCCCTCCCTGCCCAATCCCTTGCAAAATTGCGATGAGATAGGTACTAGAAAATGCTCCCCATCATATTTGCATGCTCTGCCCTCTGGACTCAGAGGACAGTGTGAAATTCTGCTCTATATTTTTATAAATTTTCGGGTTAGTAATTCCAAAGACATGGATGTGGATTCGTGTTTATGAACATAATTGCTTTCCGTAAGATTTATGGTCATGTTCCACCCTTGAGAGTGGCTGATTAGTTTTCAAAGCCAAATGCAGGGTGTCTGTGACCATTTGAACAGCTGTGCTCTTCTACTGCAAAGTTTTATTCTAAACACTAATGTCATATTAAAAAAAAGTAAGGATATCTTATGAAAAACTTTCACAGAGCATCTTGACTTTGAGTATGGAATTCAACTCTGCATGTGTTGCTCTGTATATATAGAAATCTTTTGCATTTGGGCTAGCATGCTACATCAGGAACATTGGTTCTCTCTATCTATATATGTGGTATCATTATTTGTCATTCCAGCATCCAACATATATGTCAAAGTTAGGACTGTCTCCAACTTCTACAAGATCCAAGAAGGTGGTAATGGTCAGGCCTATTTGTTTCCAGTTGCATTCCTGTCTGGCAAGCTTATAATATCAGCATGATCTCTTTTAAAAACTGACATTGTTCAATATCAGATTTTTATTTTGAGGATTAGATTTTTATTTAGAATGAATAAGATTTACATTTAATTTTAATAAACGTTTTTTGGACATGGGTCCTTACTAACTCTACAAGTGATTCTGGCAGAAAATATAGGATAACAAACTATTTAATTTATTAATGTTTCCACTGATCTCAGCAGCTGAAACCTACATGGGATGAAAGAAGGGACGTTTTGTGAATCTTCCAGGGTCAAAAAGTAGGGACAAATTTTCTTGATTTTCTTTTTGTTCTCACATTTTTACTAAACCATTTCAAAATCAGTACCTCAGATACAGATATATGCAGGGCAATTTAACCTTGCCTGTTGATTAAAATAGCCAGGGATATTTAAGCACTGATGAATAACAGGATTGGCTAAATAGTGGAAGACAGAGAGTTGGGTAAAGGGCGCATGTTCAGGATTTTAACCTGTAATTAGTGGAGTGGCACATGGATCGGTGCTGGGGTGGCAATTACTTACAATACATATTAATAACTTGGATGACAGAAGTAGATATACTGTAACCAAGTTTGCGAATAACAGAAAAATAAATGGGAAAAGATGATACAAGGAGTCTAATGAGGGAGAAAGATAGAAATCATAGAAATTTTAACACGATGAAATACATTTTGGATATACGGTTGGTTATCAAATATCTGGAACGAGAGGAAATAACTAACTTCAGCTGCTGTATCATTTACTGCCCATCTCACATCACAATGAATGGTACCTCAATATATGTGAAATATTACATCAAATAAATTCAGATTTTGTAAGTGACCAGATGCACGGCAGCATAAATGTGAGTGTATTAATTTTAACTCCCTCATGTGCTAAGCTGAGAGGTGGGAGCTGCTGTTTAATCAGGTGGAAGGTGGTACAGTTTGGAAACGATGGCACTTTTCCGGCTCCCCCTGATTAAGCCTGGGCTCAAGAACAGTGTTACCCTCTGGAAGTGGCCTTATCTCAATGCTGCTCTTTGAATATATGGCCATGCCATGGTCAACACACCAAGTAAACATTAGTGAGTTTCCCTCCAGTTAGCTGAGGGATGCAGGATGCTTCTGTTTGTTCAGTCCATGCCCAGTGGAGATACCCACCAGAAGCATAGAAAAGGCTTGTATTTTCCCTACATACTGTGGCCCTGCTCCCCTCTTTACCTCACTCCCGAACCTGTTGCCCTTATCTTCACTTCAAACTCTGCTGTCAGACCTTCAGCTTGGGACTATAGTCGTACCAGCTGAGGCCACGACTCCCAGGGCACTTCCCCCTTGCAGAGAAAGAAAATTCATCCTGAGCATTGTGAAGGGTAAAATGAGACTTTTATGTATCTTTTTGAACAGATGGACAGTGTCATGAAGTTTCTACACAGCAACAAATTGTCCATTTTTAAAAATGTATCATTACTACATATTTAAGTTATAGCCTCTATGTTTCAGAGTCGAGCGTATTCCTCTGATGTTGCCAAAATTTACTCCATCAACGTGACCAATGTAATAGGAGGCGTATCATCGTATTGTGGACCATGTGCACTGGAATCAACCTCCTCAGGATCTTCTTGTGTGTCATGTTCACCAGGCCAGTACATAGACAAGGAGTCCAGTAAATGCCAAGCATGTCCACCAAGTACACACCTCAAAGCTCATCATCATTACGGAAAAGAATCTTGTATCCCATGTGGACCCGGCACCCAAAATAATTTGGTAATCATTATTACTTACATTCCTGGATTAAAATAAGTGGGGCATCATTGCTATGAGTATGATTATACTCATGGACATTTTGGTGTAGCATTGTGTAAGACAGCTCTAGACTGCCATAACCCAAATGACAGAAAACATCTCCGCTGTTAACATCAGAATGCACAGTTTTGTGCTGCAGAGTCATGTCCTTTTGGAAATGTGTTTTCAGTTCTGACACAGCACTCACACAGAAATTACAGAAGGGGATAAGTAATGTGTTTTATCCAGTGAGATACTGGCACCGATCAGATTTAGAGATTGAGGTTTACCCTCCGCTCACACATTTAGTGTTCAATTATGAGGTCAGATAACCTAAACATTAGTAATCTTTTTACAAATTGTGTCAGATGTATACAAGTACTTGAATGAAATAACTTAAAGGAACTCAATTTCATTTGGCCTTAGTACTTATGCTGAAAAATTAAATTGAAACCTGTGGGTCCTTCTATAGGAGCACCTTAATTTTATTGCTCACTTCTTACTTTTTTTCCATAGTCTGCAGTGGCTAATTTTCAAAGAGGAATCCCAAATAATTCTCTTTCCGAGTTACATTCCTCTGTAATAGTGGTTCCAGGCGTAAGTACACTCCCAGTGGACAGTATGTTGGTGTATTGAGTTCTGTAACTTGGAGTGCTGGAACATCTTCTAACCGCCAGATTGAGAGTGAAGTGATACACATTCCGGAGGTGGGAGGCAGAGCAGCATTTAGATATTTATTCATGTCTCAAAGTGGCGTGAATAGGTGCCAAAAGATTAGTTGGTTACATGTTTTCACCATTGGAGAAAGCATCAGGGAACCTGTTGGGAACATGAGGTGACTTTGGAATTCAGAGCAAGACAAAAGTAAATATGCTTTTAAATGTGATCATTTAATATTTTTATCCAATGTATTATGTGTACAATAATTCTTGAAGATCAATAGTTATTCAATAGTTGATTATATAAGGACCAACATATGAAGTAATAATTGCTGAAGTAATGTAGTTATATGCCGGGTACTTACAAATTCAATATGTAAACCATTTGTTCAAAGGTGAATCTCTTTGGCTGAAGTGACTAACTGAGAAAATGAAGTGAATTAAGAGAGAATGACTAGATAATACCTGCTGAGTGTTTGAACAGCCTGAAGATTTCAAGAGATCAGAAAGACTGAGCAAAATAGGGCATGCTTTGAAGTTTGGGGATAAGAGGAGATGGGGGTCTGCAATGAGTCAGGATAAATCTGTGGAGATTTTAGCAGAAGGAAAAAGATGTGTTATTATGCGTTTGGAGCTTAGAAGAAAAATGATAGGAAAGCTCAGAGAGGAAAAATGGAATTTGCAGTATAATACCGTTTCACATCCTAAAGGATGTATTCAAGTGTTTCTAATTGAAAGAATAACATTTGAACTGTAGTTAGTCTTGCCTGTGTTAATTGATATTGTTAAAGATTCCCCCTCTTCAGGCATTTTGCACCTTCCCTTCAAACCTGTCATTGTCATTTCCCTCCGTAAAAACTCATATCTGGCTCTTCTCTTCTTAGAGCAAAGGCCTATTTTCATCCTCCTTTTCGTCTCCAAAATCCTTGCATTTATTGGTGCCTCCAAAATCTGTCTAGTTTTCCTGCAAATCCATGTTTGTACTTTGTATGCAGAGAAAGTTGTACAGTATTTTTATATCTCTAGTGACTAGAAGTACGGAGGAAGTAGTACGAGTGGTGACTACAGCTATTGCGTATCAAACTGCAACATCCCTTTTATCATACATAGTTCCAACAATAAAATATGTTTTGCTTAAACTTCTGTAAATATCAAAATCTAATGATATGAAATGAATAGGCGGGGGCTGTTTTCCCTGGAGCATCAGAGAGACATGGATAGGATAAATAGATAAGGTGTTTTCTCTAGGGTGAGGGAGTCCAGAACTAGAGAGCATAGGTTCAGGGCGAGAGGGGAAAGATATAAAATGGACCTAAGGGGCAACTTTTTCACAAAGAGGGTGGTGCATGTATGGAATGATCTACCAGTGGAAGTGGTGGAGGCTGGTACAATTACAGCATTTAAAAGGCAACTGGATAGGTATATGAATAGGAAGGGTTTAGAGGGGTATGGGTCAAGTGCTGGCAAATGGGACTAGATTAGGTTAGGATATCTGGTCAACATGGACAAGTTGGACTGAAGGGTCTGTTTCTGCTATACAACTGAGACAGCGTGGAGTTACAAAGGGGAAATCATGCTTCACTAACCTTCTGGAATTTTTTGAGCATATAACTATGAAGATGGACAAGGGAGAGTCAGTGGATATAGTGTACTCCCTGGACTTTAAGAAAGCCTTTGATCAGGTCCCACATAGGAAGTTAGTGAGCAAAGTAGGGCGCATGGTATTAGGGGCAAGGTACTGACTTGGATTGAAAATTGGCTAGCTGACAGGAAGCAAAGAGTAGTGATCAACGGGTCCCTTTCGGAATGGCAGGTGGTGACCAGTGGGGCACCACAAGGTTTGGTGCTGGGACCGCAGCTGCTTACAATATACATAAATGATGCAGATGAAGGCATTAACAGTAATATTATCAAATTTGCTGATGACACAAAGCTGGGTGGCAGAGTGAAATGTGAGGAGGATGGTATGAGAATACAGGGTGACTTAGACAGGTTAGGTGAGTGGACAGATGCATGGCAGATGCAGTTTAATGTGGATAAATATGTGATTATCAACTTTGGTGGGAAGAACAGGAAGGCAGATTACTATCTAAATGGAGTCAAGTTAGGTAAAGGGAAAGCATAACGAGGTCTAGGTGTTCTTATACATCAGTCAATGAAGGCAAGCATGAAAGAATGAAAGCAATGAAAGTACAGCAGGCAGTGAAGAAAGCTAATGGCATGCTGGCCTTTATAACAAGAGGAATTCAGTATAGGAGCAAAGAGGTCCTTCTGCAGCTGTACAGGGCCCTGGTGAGACTGCACCTGGAGTATTGAGTCCAGTTTTGGTCTCCAAATTTGAGGAAGGACATTCTGGCTATTGAGGGAGTGCAATGTAGGTTCATGAGGTCAGTTCCCGGAATGGCGGGACTATCATATGTTCAAAGATTGGAGCGACTGGGCCTGTATACTCTTGAGTTTAGAACGATGAGAGGGGATCTGGTTGAGATGTATAAAATTATTAAAGGATTGGACACTTTGGAGGCAGGAAGCATGTTTCCACTGATGAGTGAGTCCAGAACCAGAGGACACAGTTTAAAAATAAGGGGTAAGCCATTTAGAAGAGGAGAAACTTCTTCACCCAGAGAGTAGTGGATATATGGAATGCTCTGCCCCAAAAGGCAGTGGAGGCCAAGTCTCTGGATACTTTCAAGAAAGAGATGGACAGAGCTCTTAGAGATAGTGGAATCAAGGGTTATGAGGATAAGGCAGGAACAGGATACTGATTGTGGATGATCAGCCATGATCATAGTGAATGGTGGTGCTAATTCAAAGGGCCAAATGGCCTACTTCTGCACCTATTATCTACTGTCTATGACTCTATGACTATCTTACATCTGGGAACTACTCGTGTTGTTAAATTATTTTCTCCAACTCAGGAATTTGTGGCTTCAAGCTCCTCCTAATGATTTGAAAAATATTTATTGGCCATTACCCTGTTTCCTGTAACTCAGCTAATTTTGTATCCATGTTGCTATTGATTCTTTTGCTCCATGATAGATAACTTGGGTCGTAGGTCTGTGTGGCACTGCATCATAAAAGTCCATCTACACCATATCGACAGCATTACCCTCATCAAATCTTTCTGTTGCCTCTTCAAAATATTCCAGCAAGTTAGTTAAACATAACGTCTGTTTTGAAATTCATGCCCTCTCTTCCTAATAAAACCCACCTTTTCCATGTAACTACCAAATAATCCCAAAGAATTGTGTCCAGAAAGATCCCCACCACTGAAGCTAAACTGACTGGTTTGCAATTGCTGGACTTATTATTATAAAATTTGTTGAACAAAGCTGTAATCTTGGCACTTTTCTCTTACTTCCTTCAAATCCTTAGATGCATCACATCTGGTCTGGATAACTTTAGGTGCAACAGTCTATCCAAAACTTGTGCCCAATCAGTTTTGAACCCTTCTAGTGACTGAGAACTGTCCTTTGTCACCATGGCCTGTGGCTCCATTTTCTCTTTTGGTGAAGACAGATGCAAATTATTCATTCAGAACTATAGCAAAGCCTCTTGTCTCCATGTGAAAATCCCATTTTGTTTGCTCCTAATCAGTCCTACCCCTTTTGCCACCTTTTTACTACTTACATAGCTTTTTGTTGGCTGCAGACTTTTCTCATAATTCCTTTTTGTGTCACTTATTTGTTTTTACACCTCCCATCATAGTCCACAATATGCCTCCTGGTTCTCAGTTTTGTTTTCTATCTGATTTGTGTCATAATCACACTTTTTTTATCTTAGTAACAGGTACATATTCCTTTTTTTGTCTCATGTGATCTCCAGCAACAGGTGGAGGCAATGAGATTGAATACTGAGCAAGGGAACAATAGACAATAGACAATAGGTGCAGGAGTAGGCCATTCTGCCCTTCAAGCCTGCACCACCATTCATTATGATCATGGCTGATCTTCCTCAATCAGTATCCTGTTCCTGCCTTATCTCTATAACCCTTGATTCCACTATCCTTTAGAGCTCTATCCAACTCTTTCTTAAATGAATCCAGAGACTGGTCCTCCACTGCCTTCTGGGGCAGAGCATTCCACACACCCACCACTCTCTGGGTGAAGAAGTTTCTCCTCATCTCTGTCCTAAATGGCCTACCCCTTATTTTTAAGCTGTGTCCTCTGGTTCGGGACTCACCCATCAGCGGAAACATGTTTCCTGCCTCCAGAGTGTCCAATCCTTTAATAATCTTATATGTCTCAATCAAATCCCCTCTCAGTCTTCTAAACTCAAGGGTATACAAACTCAGTCGCTCCAATCTTTTAACATAAGATAGTCCCGCCATTCCAGGAATTGACCTCGTGAACCTACGCTGCACTCCCTTAATAGCCAGAATGTCTTTCCTCAGATTTGGAGACCAGAACTGCACACAATATTCCAGGTGCGGTCTCACCAGGGCCCTGTACAGCTGCAGAAGAACCTCTTTGCTTCTATACTCAATTCTTCTTGTTATGAAGGCCAGCATGCTATTAGCTTTCTTCACTACCTGTTGTACCTGCATGCTTGCCTTCATTAACTGGTGTACAAGAACACCCAGATCTCTTTGTACTGCCCCTTTTCCTAATTTGACTCCATTTAGGTAGTAATCTGCCTTCCTGTTCTTGCCACCAAAGTGGATAACCATACATTTATCCACATTAAACTGCATCTGCCATGCCTCTGTCCACTCACCTAACCCGTCCAGGTCACCCTGTAATCTCCTAACATCCTCATCACATTTCACCCTGCCACCCAGCTTAGTATCATCAGCAAATTTGCTCTATGTTACTATTAATACCATCTTCTATATCATTAATATATATTGTAAAAAGCTGCGGTCCCAGCACTGATCCCTGCGGTACCCCACTGGTCACCGCCTGCCATTCCGAAAGGGAGCCATTTATCACTACTCATTGTTTCCTGTCAGCCAACCAATTTTCAATCCAAGTCAGTACTTTGCCCCCAATACCATGCACCCTAATTTTGCTCACTAACCTCCTATGTGGGACTTTATCAAAGGCTTTCTGAAAGTCCAGGTGCACTACATCCACTGGATCTCCCTTGTCCATCTTCAGAGTTACATCCTCAAAAAATTCCAGAAGATTAGTCAAGGATGATATCCCCTTCATAAATCCATGCTGACTCTGACCTATCCTGTTACTGCTATCCAGATGTGTCGTAATTTCATCCTTTATAATTGACTCCAGCATTTTTCCCACCACTGAGGTCAAAATGTGTTGCTGGAAAAGCGCAGCAGGTCAGGCAGCATCCTAGGAGCAGGAGAATCGATGTTTCGGGCATGAGCCCTTCTTCAGGAAGTTTCCTGAAGAAGAGCTCATGCCCGAAACGTCGATTCTACTGCTCCTTGGATGCTGCCTGACCTGCTGCGCTTTTCCAGCAACACATTTTCAGCTCTGATCTTCAGCATCTGCAGTCCTCACTTTCACCACTGAGGTCAGACTAACTGGTCTATAATTTCCTGCTTTCTCTCTCGCTCCTTTCTTAAAAGGTGGTACAACATTAGCCACCCTACAATCCGCAGGAACTGGTCCTGAATCTATCGAACTCTGGAAAATAATCACCAACACATCCACGATTTCTAGAGCCACCTCCTTCAGTACCCTGGGATGTAGACCATCAGGACCCGGAGACTTATCAACCTTCAGACCTAGCAGTCTCTCCAACACCAATTCCTGGCAAATATAAATTCCCTTCAGTTCAGGTCCTTCAGCCACTGTTACCTCTGGGTGTTTGCTTGTGTCTTCCCCAGTGAACACAGATCTGAAGTACCAATTCAACTCTTCTGCCATTTCTTTGTGGTACCTCTTAACTGTCTCTGGGGGGAAGGTTTCTTTGTCTGATGGAGACCACATAGAAAGCAAAAGGGACAGACAAAGAATTCCTCCATCAAGATGAGTTTTCTGAAGAAGTAACAAAGAGAATTGATGAGGGCAGAGCGGTAGACGTGATCTATATGGACTTCAGTAAGGCTTTTGACAAGGTTCCCCATAAGAGACTGGTTAGCAAGATTAGATCTCACGGAATACAGGGAGAACTAGCCACTTGGATACAGAACTGGCTGAAAGATAGAAGACAGAGGGTTGTGGTGGAGGGTTGTTTTTCAGATTGGAGGTCTGTGACCAGTGGAGTGCCACAAGGATTGATGCTGGGTCCACTACTTTTCATTATTTATATAAATGATTTGGATGTGAACATAAGAGGTATAGTTAGTAAGTTTGTAGATGGCACCAAAATTGGAGGTATAGCGGAAGCAAAGAAGGTTACCTCGGATTACAACGGGATCTTGATCAGATGAGCCAATGGGCTGAGAAGTGGCAGATGGAATTTAATTCAGATAAATGTGAGGTGCTGCATTTTGGGAAAGCATATCTTAGCAGGACTTATACACTTAATGGTAAGGTCCTAGGGAGTGTTGCTGAACAAAGAGACCTTGGAGTGGAGGTTCATAATTCCTTGAAAGTAGAGCCACAGATGGATAGGATAGTGAAGAAGGCATTTGGTATGCTTTTCTTTATTGGTCAGAATATTGAGTACAGGAGTTGGGAGATCATAGTGCGGCTGTATAGGACACTGGTTAGGCCACTTTTGGAATATTGTGTGCAACTCTGGTCTCATTCCTCTCGGACCGATGTTGTGAAACTTGTAAGGGTTCAGAAAAGATTTACAAGAATGTTGCCAGGGTTGGAGGATTTGAGCTACAGGGAGAGGTTGAATAGGCTGGGGCTGTTTTTCGTGGAGCATCGGAGGCTGAGGGGTGACCTTATAGAGGTTTACAAAATCATGAGGGACATGGATAGGATAAATAGACAAGGTCTTTTTCCTGAGGTGGGGGAGTCCAGAACTCGCGGGCATAGGTTTAGGGAGAGAAGAGAAAGATAAAAAAGAGACCTAAGGGGCAACCTTTTCATGCAGAGGGTGGTACGTGTATGGAATGAGCTGCCAGAGCAAGTGGTGGAGGCTAGTACAATTGCAACATTTAAAAGGTATCTGGATGGGTATATGAATAGGAAGAGTTTGGAGGGATATGGGCCGGGTGCTGGCAGGTGGGACTAGATTGGGTTGAGATATCTGGTCGGCATGGACGGGTTGTTTCTGTGCTGTACATCTCTATGACTCTATGACTCCCTGTGACCTGCAGGGTTAATCCAATATAAATACTCAATTTTCTGGGTTTTAGCTTTAATTGCTCTTAATGTTTGTAAAGACTTGATGGCAATAAAATAAAGAATCCTTGCTTTATAATCTTTAGGCTTACCATGTGCTTAAACCTTGCAAGTTACATTTACAACCTATTACTTGATTTAGTTTTAAAACAGCTCTCTCCCAACTACACTCTTGACTCCCTGCCCATTCCCTCCCACCAGCTTCTGTACACCCTGGCTCCCTCATCCCACCAACATTGGAAACAGCATTTGATTGACATAGAGTCATAGAGATGTACAACATGGAAACAGACCCTTCGGTCCAACCCGTCCATGCCGACCAGATATCCCAACCCAATCTAGTCCCACCTGCCAGCACCCAGCCCATATCCCTCCAACCCCTTCCTATTCATATACCCATCCAATGCCTCTTAAATGTTACAATTATACCAGCTCAGTTAATATAGTTACTGGAAGAAGAGCATGGGAATTCTCTTCTGATTCTTGTCAAATATGCTTCAATCCATAGCTCAAAAGCAGATTATTTTGTCAATTGATTAGATTAATTTATGGGAAACTTGTCTCCTTTTGCACTGACTGCTCTATTTGTCTATATAACAACTTGATTACAATTTAGAAGTAATCCATTGATTGTGAAGATTTATTGAAGAAACTCTTTCAAGACATCTTTGGTAAAATTGTAGGAACAAATTACTGCAGATGCTGGAATCTGAACTGAAAACAAAAAATGCTGGTGATCACAGCAGGCCAGGCAGCATTCATGGAGAGTCTTCAGCTCTGATGAAGAGTCATCTGGACTCAAAATGTTCACTTGTTTTCTCTCCATGGATGCTGCCTGACCTGCTGTGATTTCCAGCACTTTTTATTTTAAATAAAATTGATTTGTTTGAAATCTCTCCATGTTGATAGTTTGTGTGTGCATTTCTTTTTCAGAACCACACACTCTGTTACAACAATTGCACATTTATAATTCACAAAGAGCATTGGACATGGCACTATGACTTCAGTCTTCTCAATGAATCCACGTCGATTACAAGTGGCCCTCGTTTCACTCCAAAAGGAGTGCGATACTTTCACCATTTCAACATGGGCCTCTGTGGAAATCAGGTAGAGATGAAGACTTCTTGATACTAATAAGGATTCAATGCCTTCTTGTACACAAAACGATTAACCACACACTTCTGGAATTAAATATTTACGCTTTTTATTTCCATAAGGGAAGGAAATTGGCCTCTTGTGTGGATAATGTAACAGGTGAAGGTGTAATTGATAATGATGAAGGCTTTGCCAGAGCTGTCACATCCTATATCTGCCAATCTACACTTGTTCCATCAGATGTGACAGGATTTAGGACAATTATGTCAGCCCATCCCATCAATTTAGCAGATCACTTGATTGGTGAGTTTTTTTTTAAAAACAGAATGCATGGATATAAGACATGTACATGTAAACGTCATGCCGGAATGGATGTGAATAGAAATCTTTGCCAATTATTATAGTGAGCTATTGTCTCAAACTATAGGTGAAACAAAAGTTAACAATGAGCTGTAACTATGTTGAGACATCAAGGAGAAGAGTAAAGATGTTGCTGGTTAAAGTGAATGGGCTTGGCTTTCATCTGTTATATTATTATATACTGGAGAAGTATCATATTTTTATAAATTCTAACCTGTAAATTACAATCTGCAGGTGCTACCATATGAAAATATCGACACATATTACTGCTAGATAATGAAATGCTGTTTACCAAGAAGTGAATACCTTTTTAAATCTCAATTCAACTACTATAAAAATTGAAATAATTGGTTAAGTCTGCATCAGATATTTTTGATGCTGAAATTTTTATTCCAGTTCTTTCTTGAACTAACATTCATACAGCTGATTATCAGAGTTTAAATAACCAAAATATTAAACTGCAAATATTATCTACCTCTCAGAACACCCAAATGCTGAACATTAGCCAACTACTGTGTGAAGTGCAAATGAAGAACATTTCTGATTCTATTTCCGTTCTCGTAAATAATATATCATAAAACAAATATAAAAAATTGTCTTTTGAGCAGCCATTTCTTGTCAAATAATCATATGTTTAGTGGTTTTAATCATATTAAAGAAAATTTCAATGTGATAAAGATCATAGGGCACTTTGCAGGAGTGGAGGACTATGAAATAAACATCTTTGAGAATTTGTCTCAGATACCACTGTGTTAGATTTATTTTGAAGAATACAAACCTTTTTCATCCATTGATAAATGCTGTGGCTGACAAATTAATCCCATTAAGACAACAATATCTGGTTCTAAACTGAACAATTTCTTAAAAGTTTTCTTTTTTCTTTCCAGGAGTGACCACTCAAACCACACTGGATAATATCACTGCTGACCCTGATCTGTTTCCTATTGAGAAAGACAGAACACTACCCGATATAATCTTTATTTATAGGTACGTGACTTGCTGAAAAGAATTGTTAAATTCCTGAATTTCATGGAAATACTGGAATGAAATTGGATTTCATTGCACCCATTTTCTGGTGAGTGCAATGTAGTTCCATTTTAGTGCCAATCTCCCATGTTTGAAAGTGTCTAATTACCCATATTTGTTCAGGCACTGCTGCGTTATCCCTCCTTTACAATGATCTAAATTGTTCAAGTCCCTTGAATTTGAGAGAAAATGGCCCGTTGCCCAATTTAGGTCCCAAGCCAGAGATTACTTTTGCCTGAAAGCAATAGGCCTTGAGCTAATTTGTTCAACATTACCTGATTTATATACATGCTGACTGGTAGTCTTTAAAATGTCAGTTGGAGGTTATCACCATAAAGAGATTTACTTCCATAAATAGACATCTTAGTGTGGAGCCAAGAGGAACCATAGTACTGGCCATGACTCATGCAGTTGAGCAAGACTTACCTTGTTTTGCGGATGTACAAAGTCAGGCACAATCACTTTGGTTGTTTAATGTGCTTCCAGATGAAAAAGAACAAACAGTTTAATTAGAATTCTTGGAACAGGTGCCAATAAGTATGTGAGATGAGTTAGGGACAGTCACTATGCCTTCACCTGGGAGAAAAAAGTGAACATTGGTCAGTTGTTACCATTTGGAAACAGTCAACACTTGGTTGTGATTGGTGAGCTATTATTGGTTGGAAGGCATCAAAACTGACTGGCTGTCCGTGGCCAAAAATCCATTTTCACTTTTTGTAATAATCCTGGTTGAATAACAAATTGCCTGAAAGGTATTCAGCGAACTCACTTCAAAAGAATGATTGCCTTGTATGCAGTCATGAAAAACTGGTTAAGAAGCTGAAAGAAGCATTAACAGAAGCTGTTTTAAAAAGTCAAGCCTTTACTGGGAAAACGCAACTAAATAAAACATTAAGTAATTATAAAAAAAACCCATTTGCTTCACAAAATTTACAAACAATACAACTCATCTCCAGTAAAGTTGTATTTTGTTTATTTCATGCTGCAATTTTGTATTTTGTTGGTCATAAAGATTTTTCTGTACTTTTTCTGCTACATTCTCTGCATTTAGATTCTGGGTGCTGCAGAGGAGGGAAACAGGTCATTAACCAAGGTTGCACTGAATTTGTCCATACAAAGCAAAAAAGATGTTCCAATAAATTTACAGAACAATCTCAATTGAGCATTAGCAAACCAGCTAAATAGAAATAAATCTTTTTCCTAAGTTAAAAATTCAAGTTTCAAAGAAAATATGAGGAAATAAAAATTTGTTCCTTAACATACACAACACACCTATGGATATTGATTTCAGGCTGAAATATTTCTTTCTTCTCCCTCTCAATGTTTGGATGGAAATGCACATGTAGTAATGTAGTTCCTGGCATTCTGCAGTCACGGAACTCTGTCCTTAATATTAAAATGGCAACACCGGAAAAGGCAGCACCAGGGCTCCTGTAGCTGGGCTTGTCCTCTTCATCTGCCTTTTCTTTTCTTTCTTTCTCTTTCTTCTTTTCTCAGTTTTGTTTTAGTTTTAGCTTAAGTGTGCCTTCTAAAGAGAGCTGTTTGGTAGGAAGGCAGTTTCGATGATGATTGGAGCAGCAGCGTCTTCAGAGCCATTGTGGCTACAGAGTTGGCTGGCTTATGAAGCCCGGAGCGGGAACTCTGGCAGCAACATGGTATGGATTGGTGAAGCCTGGAGTGGGGACTGAGCATGGCATGGTATGGCGTGGGCAGGTGAAGTCTGGAGTGGCACTCTGGGGGTGACATAGCATGGGCTGGTGAAGCCTGAAATGGGGACTCTGGGGCCAGAGAAGGAAAAGTTGGTCTCTCTTTGAGTTCTCTTTCTTTATTTTCTGTTTTATTTTAAATTAATGAGCTTGGTGCTGTTACATGGCGATAATATAAAATTGTCACTGTTTTTTATATTGAATATATGTGACAGTAAATCATTCAATTTAATTCAATCAATTTATGTGACCTGTGCTGTTAGGCACACTCACTGCAGGCTGTTATTATACAAGTATTTGTAGGATAGACAGAGTGCAACCAGAATTGGTAAAAGGGTAATGTCGCCATAGTCCTAATGGACCACAGAGCTGTTCTCCCATTAGAGAGAGAAGACCGGTAGTGGTTTAACCTGAGCATCAACATGCCTCAGACGAGGGGTGAGTTGTGAAGGAGATTACATCAAAGTGACCTCAGCTGGTGCAGGAATTGAGCCCATGCTGTTGGCATCCCTTTTACATCACAAACCAGCTGTCCAGCCAACTGAGCCGCCCATTCTCATCCCACTTTCCAGCAATGGTCCATCAGCTTATAGCTTCAGGAATTTGAGTGTAGCTCCAGTTCCTTTTAAAGAAGTTTTTCCGCCTCAACAGGACAGTGAATTCCAGTCACCCACCATCCTCTGGGTGAAAAAGATTTTCCTCATATCTGTTCTAATTCTTCTAGTAAATCTGTGCCCCAATGTGTCTTCAATACTAGGGGAAATAGGTCTTCCCTGCCCACGTGATCCAAGCCCCTCGTAATTTTGGACTTGTCAATAAAATTGCTCCTCAGTCTCCTTTGTCTAAGAGAAACAGCCCTAGCTTATTCAGTCTTTCCTCATGGTTACAATTTTCAAAACCTGGAAACAATTTTGTAAATCTCCTTTCACTCTTTCTCTAAACAATTACTGTATTGTGATGACCAGAATTGTATGAAAAACTCAACCCATGGCTTAACCAGTACCTTAGGTGGTTCCAGTATTAGATTTCTGCCCTGATATTCAGTACCTCTGTCAATGAGGGAAAACATCCCCTTGCATTCTTTATCACCTTATCGGCCAGTCCTTTTGCCTTCACGGACCAGTGGGCATGCACTCCAAAGTTTCTTACTTTCTTTTCACCTCTCAATAACCTTTTGTTTATTAGGTATTCTCTTGCATTGTTTGCCATCCCCAACTGCAAAGCTTCTGGTTTGAATTCAGTTTTCTGTCTACTCAATCAAATCTTTGATATCTTCCTCAAGTAGACAGTCAACCTCTTCATTATCAACTACCTAATCAATTTTGTGTCATCTGCAAATGTCCTAACCACGCCAGCCACAACTTAGGCCTTAGGAACACCACTGGAAACCATTATTCGTTCACAAAACTTCTGTTGGCCATTACTCTCTGCCTGTATAAAAATATGGACTTTATTGAATTCAAATTCCACAAGCTGCCATGGATTTGTACCAATGTCCCCAGTGCATTAGAGCTGTGGATATTTAGGATCTGAAACAAAAACAGAAATTTATGGAGAAACTCAGCAGGTCTAGCAGCACCTGTACAGAGAGAAACAGAGTTAACATTTCAAGTCCAGCGATCCTTCATAACAATTCTGAAGAAAGATCACTGGACCCAAAATGTTAACTCTGCTTTCCTGTCATAGATCATGCCAGTTCTGCTGAGTTTGTTCAAAAATGTCTGTTTTTTGTTCCCCAGAACATTAACCTGAGATTCTGGATTACCACTGCCACTGCAACACCACTTCCCCATGAAATATATCATAAAGCATTATGCTCATCTTACCATCACTGCATAATAGCATGTGGCTCAAAGGTGTAAAAGTCCCAGACTCCATCATAACTTGGGTAAGACATAATGATGGATGCAGGCTACATTTTGTTGCTGAATAGCTTAATTTCAGCACAGACACAGAACTGCCTGTGAATGTAATATTTGTATATATTCAAGATGTAACAAATGTTGGGTCTTTCAATATTATATTGCCTACATCTAGATTATTCTATTATGAAGAATAACACAAGCATTGCGACATCAGGTACAAGTACACTTCTGCAAAAAGTCACACTGTGTTGAAAAACAGCCAGATATATCAAGTGGAGAAAAGCAACAAATATCCACAAAAGAGCCCACAGAAAGATCAAGGCTGAAAGATAATTTGCAAATATTCCAGTGTTCATCAAATAAAAAGGAAAAAGACTGTGCTGACCATGGAAAAACCAGTGTTTTAGCTGCAGTAAGTTAAACCACTTTCCATGCAAATGTTTAGCCAGGAGGAAGACAAATAGTCAATAAAGCTTATTATCATGATTGCTGCAAAGGTGCCGGACAACATTTCTGAAGCATGCTACTGCAGAACTGTTGGTTGAAGATTTGGATGATTCACTCTACATCTTACCAAAGGTTATCAATTGGGAATTCCGACAAGATAGTGAGCTTCACAGATCTGAGTAAGGTCGGACCAACGATGATCCAGAAATGAAATCCTGGAAGGTGAAGTTGAGGCTCTGTGATGGAATGATGCTCACCGGAAGAGGCAACTTAATCTGAATGCCCAATCCAATGGCAACGATGAAGATTTGGAATTTTAGAATATAAACACAAATTGGAAGTTATTCAATATAGCAGAAGCAAAATCAAACGCTTGGACTGATTTTCCTAAAATCACAAGTCACATTGACTGATGAACAGACCAAGAAGCAAAATGAGACTGAAGTTAAAGCAAAGTGGTGTCCAAGACAACCATATAAATCAGCTCAAAACATTTCAAAGCTGGGCCAGAACTCAGTTCCACCACATCCCCAGGCTTCCCAGGGGCTATCCCCACCTGTTGGTTCCCTAGGGTCTTGTTGGTCCTGCTCCCCTCACTCCTTCTGGTGTGTGCTCTTCTTGCCCTTGCCTTTGCCTCCTCTGGCCATGCTCACCCCCTCTGGCCATGTCTGCCTCACCCCTTCAGCCCCTGCTCCCCTCACCCCCCTCTGGCCCTTGCTCTCCTCACCCCTGAGTCAGCCCACTCAGCTGATTTTAGCACTGCTCCTGCAGCTGAATGAATGGCTGTGTGAGTGAGAATGAGTGACTGTGAGTGAGGGGAAAGTGACTGATTGATGTGACTGATCAGTGACTGTGACTGAGTGAAGGGCAAATGACTGACTGACCAGTGAGACTGAGAAACTGAGGAGGAGTATCTGACAAATGGAGTGAGATTGATGTGCCATGCAGCAGGCTAAAGGCAACGTTAATGTAATGCAGGTGAGTTTTTCCACTGCCAACGCTGATCCTGTCGGCTCAGCCAATTCCACCTCCTCTTCTCCATCACTTTTGTCCTAATGCTCCATTTTCATCAGCTTTCAGTAACACTGGCTGTTGTCAGTTTGTTGCCAGCTTCTGTCTTGATTATGCTCATGCAGACTATTTTACTTTGGAAGTAGACTGCAAGCTGGAGGCTATTGCAGCGCAGGCATCAAGTGTGCATCAGGACCAGGCAATCCTCTGTGTTTATTGTGCAATTTTGTCTTTATAACTTTTTTGCACATTAATGAACATTTGCACCTTGATTGGATTTTCATTAATAAGTGGGTAATGTCCAGCTTTAAACATCATAGTAAATATTTAGCAAGCTCTAGTGTCACATCCACAAGCAAGCTGTCATCCAAGTATGTTTTGGAAAATCTAATTGATATTCAACACCAGTACTAAAAAACTACAGCAGAGCAGCCACAACAATCCTCTTGCAATGCACAAAGGTTACAGTGGGGCACTTCAGGCAATCAGTCCCCAGTCCACGGGTTGACTCTTCCTGGTGAATCACAACCAAAATTGACTGTTGCAAAATGATTTCTGTTTGGATTTTGCACATGTTGAGACAGGTTACATAATGTCATGGGTTTCAGTTTCATATGAATTTTTTGTTTAAAGAATGTGGATCCTTTCAATTTGGGTGATATGCTCTTCAACAAGTTGTGGTGTGGAACTAGGCAGTTAGCTCACAGGTCCCAGGAAAACCACCTTATTGGCTAATTTTCAGAGGAAATAGAATAAAAAGAACAGAAGCAAAACATTCAAGCTGCCATGCCATTGTTTGAAAGAGCTCTCCACTTTGCTGTGCCCCCTTCCCCAAACTTATTAAAAACATTTTTTTCAAATACTTATTCATTTTTCTTTTGGATGCCTTTATTGATGCTGGTTTCATCAATTTTTTTGAAGGGGAAGGTGAGATAATGGTATTGTAACAAAGGCCATTAAAATTAGGAAAGGGATGACAGGATAAACATAGAAAAAAATTACGAAGCAATCCAACTAGGGGCTCATGGTATATAATAGTAATTAAGAAAATCAACAGGGAATTTGGCATAAAGTTTTTTTTATCCATAGAATGGTTAGAATGTGGAGCATGCTTCCACAAGGAGTAGTTAAGGCAAATAACATCAATGAGTTTAACAGGTGGTTAAATAAGTATGAGAGAGAAAGGAAAAGAGGGGGTTATGCTGACAGGGTTAGACATGGGTGGAGCATAAGCACTAGCACAGACCCGTTGGATTTGTCGGCTGGCTGCTAATCATTAAGCTGTACATTCCATATAAAAATTGCTTTCTCATTTAACACATGCACACATTTTTGTATGTAAATATCTTTATTGAAGCAACTGCACAGAGGCTGGTATCCTGTCACTAAGTCACCCTTTATCTACATGTGCACAATTCATGGACTCTGAGCAGACTACTCAGAGCCAGTCCCCATAATGAGGAGACTCTCAAAATCCCCTGTTTATTTTTTTCTCTCTTTTTTTTCTTTTTAACCCCCACACTACTGCCTAACTGCGGTAGTGCCTATTTTGTCCCCAGCACCCATGGTGTGTGTGTGTGCAGATGAATCCCCTGTTTTTTTTTAGGGCAATGACACTCCTGATTATTATTTCTTTCTTTTTTCTATTAACCCCCACACTACCACCTAAGTGCAGTAGTGCCTATTTTTTCCCCAGTACCCATGGTGTGTGTGTGCAGGTGAATCCCCTGTTTATATCTATCAGCCAGGGGTCCCTGATTGGCCCAGGTTAGCAACCCTAATCAAGGATCTGAGTCAGTAAGATCCAGCTGGCCCTCCATCCTGTCACTATATTAATTTTCATGCTCTCAATTGTCTGCTCATGATCTTAATTATAAGCTCTCTAATTACTACCTCAACAACTACCTGGGGTGGCACGGTGGCTCAGTGGTTAGCACTGCTGCCTCACAGCACCAGGGTCCCAGGGTGACAGTTTGTATGGAATTTGCACCTTCTCCCTGTGTCTGTGTGGGTTTCCTCTGGGTGCTCTGGTTTCCTCCCACAATTCAAAGATGTACAGGTCAGGTGAATTGGCCATGTTAAATTGTCCATAGTGATAGGTGCATTAGTCAGAGGGGGGTGGGTTACTCTTCAGAGGGTCGGTGTGGACTTGTTGGGCCGAAGGGCCTGTTTCCACACTGGAGGGAATCTACTCTAATCAAACTAGTACTACCTTGCATTCCACATAATTAATAATTCTGCTATTAATTTATGGACTCTGAACAATATGTTTATATACCAATCACTCTTCTTTCCTTTTTCATTTCCCATCCACATCCATACTTTCCACCAAGACTATGCAGCGACATATTAATTTATTGGGAGCGCTGCATTTATTGCCTTTTTAAAGCTCCTGCCAACCCCCTATCCATTCACTTCATACTGCCACTGGTTCACTTCACATTTTCAAATGGTTGCTCAATTTAAGCGCATCATTAGCATGTTGCAGAACAGATTAAGTCAGAAGAGACTTTGTTTATATTATACAGGTCGACTGAGTCAACACAGACTTGCAAAAATGGAAGAGCATCCACAGTAAGATTGAGATGCAGTCCTGCAAATGTCGGCTCAGGAGTCATTTCAGTGCCAAGGTAATGCCTCCCATTCTATCACAATATTTGTACAGTTGTTGCCTGCATTCTCACACCAAAAATTAGAACATTTGTTGTAATACTGGGTACTTATAAATATACCTCTCAATCAAATCAGCTGTTAAATCAGAAAACAAAAAAAATGAAATAAACCAGCAGTTCTCAGCTGAACAGGTACCGATATGTGAAAAGTGAATGTTGCTCAGGAGGATTCACTCAAATGTAACAATGATATACCATTTACTGCTCTGTATCATAGCAACTGAAAGCGCCTGCTTCAAATCACAATGAAACAGGATTTGTATCCAGATGGTCGATGATAATCATTCAACCAACAGCATGAATGATGAATCTGTAAATGCTCAGTTAGATAAGATGTTTTGCCTTCAGAAAACCCGGTGCTTTCCATTGTCACTTTCATAATCAGCAGCAGAAGCAGAACATTGAACAGGGAATACAAAAAGTACAAAAAGAAATGTAGAGCATCATTTTCAGTCGTTGTGAATTGAATGCTCAGTGATGCCACATTTGTATAATTGATGAACTGTAATAGCTAACGAGACAGCACTTCAAATAAAAACAGCACCAAACATGCAGCAGCTTGAGACTGTTGCTGGCTTCTGGTTTTTTTAATAGATATTTTTATTGAAAATGTAACATTTTTACAAGTTTACAAAAATAAAAAAAATCCCAAGTATAAACATTGATATACAATTAAATCTTAAATAAATAATAACCAAAATTTAACAAAAGAAAAATACCAAAAGAACAAAAAACTCAACTAACTACTAATCTAACCTACAACTAACCAGAATGTATAATTAAGTCTCTTACATTATTCAAATAAGAGAAAGAAAAAAAAATGATGGATAACACAGAAATTGGATAGTGAGATACATACTCGGAATGTGTTAACATCAAATGTAACAAAACTTGTATTCGTGCGGGATTCCTCTCCCAAGAGGCCCCGGACCAGCCAGGTTCGCCATCTCAATAAAATAAAAGCCCTTGTTAGGATGGCCGAAATATCTGTATTTATATAATTCAAGAAGGGCTGCCATATTTTATGGAATAATTCGGTCTTTCGGTGCACCATATTTGTAAGGAAGTCAAGGGGAATACATTCCATGATTAATCGGTGCCAATTTGAAAGTCCAGGGGGGCCCTCAGCCACCCAGTTTACCAAAATATTTTTCCTTGCACAGAAAGAGAGAGAGTAGAAAATAATCTCTTCATGTGCATATCCAGGGAGGGTAAGTTCGAAAAGCCCAAAAGGAGAGATACAGGGTCCACTCTAATTTCCGTTCCTAAGATTTCTGTCAGAGCACTTGCTACTTTAGTCCAATATGTACGGATCTCATGACAGATACATAGGCAATGTACAACAGTGCCCACCTCTATTTTACATTTGGGACACATTGGAGATGCTCCTGCCTTAAATTTTGCCAATCGATCCGGTGCTATATGGGCCCTATGAAGTATCTTCAGCTGAATAGCCTGAGTTCTGTTGCAGATGGTGATTCTTCTGTCGTTTTCCCAAATGTCATTCCACGTTTCTATAGAGATTTCTAGTCCCAAATCCTGATCCCATGTTTTAAGCAGATTATCCATATCTCCCGATACTTCATCATGTAGTAAATGATAAATAGTACTGACGGAAGATACCCCCATTGGCCGTAGCGCTCTACGTTTTCTATCTGATTTATAAAGACTATCGAGTAACGTAATTTTCTTCTGTATGTAATCTCGAATTTGGAAGTATCGAAAGAGGACTCCATTAGGTAATCCGAATTTCTGACGCAGCTGTTCAAAAGACATCAGGACCCCTTCTTTAAATAGATCCCCTAAACAAGAGATACCCCTGAATCTCCAGAGTTTGAAAGTGGCATCTGTAAAACCCAGTTGAAATCCCCATGCTCCCACTATCGGAGCATAGGGGAATGTTTTACGTGAGTTACCCTCATTTTGCCGCATTATATTCCAAACTTTAATTGTGCTAAGTATTATAGGGTTTTTACAGTGATCCGTAATGATTTTCCTCTTGTCTGAAAATAAAAGGTTAATAAGTGGGCATTTTTCTTGAGAAGCCTCAATGTCCAGCCAGATTGATTGCGGGTCAGACAAGACCCAACCAGCTATGTAACTTAATAGGGAACTTAACTGATATTTCCTGCTGGCTTCTGTTAAAGTGACCTCTAGTGGTAATCTCAGAATGCAACAGGACTTAAAAGAATTCCGAAAATAAAAACAAAGGATTCTGGAAATCTGAAGTGAAAACAAAAACAAAATGCTGGAGAAACTATGTTCTGCTGAAGAGTCACTGGACTCGAAATATTAACTTAGTTTTACCCTCAACTGATGCTGAGCTTCTGCAGAGCTTTCTGCTTTATTTGCAATAATTCCTGTTCAGATACCCCAAAAATTGCTGAATTCTCGGGATCGAAGTTCTTCAACTGTATCAACTTCAAGGAAATTTTAACAATAAGAATTATGAAAAAAGTGACAGAATATTTTCTTAAATATATGGAGCTTTATTGATTTATTTTAAGAGTAATATTGTATACGCTCATTTAACAGATATGAGTAGGTTCCAATAGCAGTGGAAACAAGGTGCATCAAACACTTGCAGAAAAGTGAAAGATCCATTCCAGTCATTCCAGTGTGTATTGATTCAGACAGCAGTGAAGGACAGAACTAGAGTTTGTAGAATCACACAATACATATCCTATACCTCCAATACAACAACATAACTTCAGCTTGCGTCTTATATGCATGTGAATCTCTAGTTAAATGTGCCTCACCTTAATGCAATTAAACTCCCAATAAACTTATAATTAATAGTTTGTTGTCTGCTCTGGTGGTGTCAACAGAAGTTAGCTTCTTGTTGGTGAAACATTTTGCAATTCACTTGTAGTATAATTATTTTCTTTCTTGTTTACAGTAATGATATTATTCTGTTGACAGAAAATGCCAAGAAGGAACGTGTGATGGGTGTACATTCCACTTCCTGTGGGAAACAGCAGAGGCCTGTCCTCTTTGTTCAAAAAGTGATTACCATGAGATAATTGGAGCATGCATTAATGGAATTCAGGTATGAAGATGACAATGCTGCAGTTATTATAGATGAGTTGAAACCAGCATACAGTATATTCTCTCACAAACACATATCAGGGTAGATTTTCTGATTAGTGATAATTAATTGGTATCAGCCATAGAAAAATGGATAGAGATCAATTTTGTCAAGTTTCCATCCATTTATCTCCAATAGAAGACTCCATTTGAGATTTATACAGTAGAAGGACGTATTGGCATCTGGAGTTTTAACTGAATTGACGGGAAGCCTTTGTACCAATTGTTTGACAATGCCATGTTTCTGCCCGATAAATAGGATAGTGAAACTAGCAAAAGGGATCCTTCACGCTAGTTTGCTGAAATTAATTTTGGCTAAATTAATATTCTTTTAAAGTGCTGTAATATTTAATTTGCAATGGGACAGAATTGTTTTGTTGTCGAGAAATAAACTAAAAGGACAAAGTTTAAAATGAAGAGATACTTCATTTCGGACAGTGATAAGGAGAAATTCCTTCTCCTATTGGGTCATTTATCATTGGAATTCACTTACCTCTGAGAGCAGCGGGGGCTGACTGATTGTATATATTCAAGGCTGATTTAAACAGTTTTGATCTATCATCACATCCGGGATTCTGGAGGTCAGACAGGAAAGTGGAGTCAAGGCCACAGTCAGATTAGCCATTATCTCATTGAATAGTGAAACAAGTTCAAGCAACCAAATGGCCTACTCCTGCTCCTAATTCTTCTGACCTTGTACAGAAGGGTCTGGAGCACAAAAAGACAACTCTGAACAAAAAAAACAAAGAACTGCGAAAGCTGGAAATCTGAAATAAAAGCAGAAATATCTGGAGAAACTTAGTAAGTCTGTGGGGAGAAAGCGGAGTCAATGCTTTAGATCCAGTCCCCTTCTTCAGGACTGATTAGGGCTAGGAAAAGGTTGGTATATATCCTGATGATTGGGGTGGGGGTGGGAAGGAGAAAACAATAGGTGAAGGTGGAACTCTGAAAAAGAGAACGGCAGTTGGAATGGATAATAGTGAGCTGAGGATAAAGGAAAGCTGCTAATGAGGACCACTAATTGTTGTAAGTGGGTTGGTTATGATGAAAGCTCACCACGCCCCCCCCCCCCCCCCCCCCCCCCCCCCCCCCCCCCCCCCCCCCCCCCCCCCCCCTCCCCCCCCCACGCCCCCCGCCGTTATACCAGGGCCTGCTGTGTGGCACTGGGGGAAGGACACATAAAAGAACAAAGAAAATTTACAGCAGAACAGGCTCTTTGGCCCTCCAAGCCTGAGCCGATCCAAAGCCAAGCCTGCTCCCCACCTACTCATGCATCTGTCCAGACCCATCTTACATGAATCTACCGTGCCTGCCTCTACCACCTCTGCTGGCAATGTGTTCCAAAAGCCCACCACCCTCTGTGTGAAGTACTTACCGCATGTATTCCCCTTCAGCTTTCGACCTCTCACCTTGAAAGAATGACCTCTCGTTACTGAATCCTTCACCCTGAGAAAACACTTGTCTCTATCCACCCTGTCTATACCCTTCATGATTTTGTAAACCTCAATAAGGTCCCCCCTCAATCACCTTTCTTCTAATGAAAACAATCCTAACCTACTCAACCTCTCTTCATAGCTAGCACCTGCCCTACCAGGCAACATCCTCAAAAACCTTCTCTGCACCCCCTCCAAAGCGTCCACATCCTTTTGGTAATGTGGCAACCAGAACTGTACACAGTATTCTAAATGCAGCCGAACCAATGTCTTGTACTATTTTAACATGACTTGCCAGCTCTTATACTCAATACCCCGTCCAATGAAGGCAAGTATACGATATGCCTTCTTGACCACTCTATCCACCTGTGCAGCCAGCTTCAGGGTAAAATGGACCTGCACTCCCAGATCTCTATGCCCATCAACTTATCCCAATGCTCTTCTGTTCATTGTATATTTCGCTCTCAAATTAGTCTTGCCTAAATGCATCACCTCACATTTTTCTGGATTGAAAACCATCTGCCACTTTTCCACCCAACTCTCCAGTTCATCTATATCCTCCTGTATTCTCTGACAGTCCCTTTTGTTTTCTGCTACTCCACCAATCTTTGTGTCATCTGCAAACTTGCTGATCATATCAACAGTGCCCTCTTCCAGATCATTTATGTATATTACAAACAACAGTGGCCCCAACACTGACCCCTGTGGAACATCACTGGTCACCTTTCTCCATTTTGAGAAACTCCCTTCAACTACTACTCTCTGTCTGTTGCTCAACCAGTTCTTCATCCACCTAGCTAGAACACCCTGCACAGAATGTGACTTCACTTTCTCCATTAGTCTACCAGTGGGGAACCTGAGATAAGAGGGGAAAAGGGACCTAAGGGGCAACTTTTTCACACAGGGGGTGGTGCGTGTATAGAATGAGCTGCCAGAAGAAGGCTGGTACAATTACAGCATTTAAAAGGCATCTGGATGGATATATGAATAGGAAGGGTTTAGAGGGATATGGGCCAAGTGCTGGCAAATAGGACTAGATTAGGTTAGGATATCTGGGCAACATGGACGAGTTGGACTAAAGGGTCTGTTTCTGTGTTGTACACCTCTATGATTCTATGACTCCATCTCCTCAGTGCTTTTCAGAGTTAACAAGCTCAAAAAGGTCCTTGTTAAGATATTTTTGAAAAAATGCCATGCTGATGCAATGGAGAATCTGCTCCTGAAGTGAGGAACATTATTGGATCCAATCTAACATAAACTTAAATTGATAATGTGTTGGGGTTCAATTTAAACAGTATTTATGATATCTGCCGCTTGCTATTTCTGCTTCCAGAAAACTACTTATGTATGGTCAGAGCCAAAACTATGTAAAGAAGGTGTTGCATTGCCAAATGAAAAAGTAGTAACTTGCAAGACAATGGACTTCTTCTTGAAGATTGGAATAATCGCAGGGACAATTACAGCCTGCTTATTAATCACCACAACATGCTACTTTTATAAGAAAAATCAGAAGTGAGTGAATAAGATTTAATATGTCAGGAGCTTTGGCCCAGTGTTTTTGGAATGGGAAGAGAAAGAGACAATTTAGTGTAAAATGGTAGCAAACTGTGGAAATGAAATGAAAGAGGAGATTTGTTTAAGGTGCTAGGCAAAAGTAGGGGATAAAGTAACATTGGATGGTTTTAACTATCTCAAGGTATTTAGAAAAAAAATTGCACATGCTCAAAATGTAAATTACTTAGTTCACATAAAAAGCTTCTTCCCAGATTAATATATTTTTAGTCTAGCAGGTGCCTATCATATGATAAGAGATAAATAATGATAAATAATATTGGTCAAAGAACAATTAGGTTTAATATGAACATAATTAATTAGGGTTAATGCTAATCAAAAGTAAATGATAAGGTGGCTGGTCTGGAAAAGGGCAAAGTTCAGTGAGATAAAAATTAGCTGGTCCAAATTAACTGAGGTGAAATGTTACCAAAGATGTTAACATTTATATTGAGATACATTACAGTTTGAGAAAATTAAGTATAAGATACTAGCCTTAATCGAGCAAAGAATGGAAACGCATTAATGGTACAAGTTGGAAGGAAAAATGAGGAATAGTACTTTTTTACACTTAATGAACAGTGACAAGCGTTGTGAAGGAATGTCTGAACTGAGCAATGAAAATGCATGTCTTTGAAAATGTGAGTGCCGACAGATTAAGCCATAATAATCCAATGTGTTTTGGTAAAATGGGCATAAATTAAAGAACAATAATGTAATAGTTAATGTGTACAGTTATAACATTGTGGGCAGTTTTCAATGTCCCATTAAAGCCCAAGAAATTGTCCCAGTAAGTTCACCATGATAATACAATTTTGAAGTCTCAATGTTGTCATTAATACAATTGGAGCAAAGGAGACTGAGAGGTTATTCAATTGAAGCTTTTAAAATTATTTAACATCTTGATTTAAATCAAATCCAGAATAATTTAAAAGGGGTTGATCCTGTAATCAGAGGCTGATGCTCACTCATGTTTGCTTCTGTTAGGATTGCCTAATCCAGTCTACTATCACCATCAGTGTGGCCAAACAGTAGCAGCAGAAGTGTTGTGATGGGATGAGGTGGAGAGCCCTCACATCAAGGACAGAGTCTCATGTAAGGAAACTCCCAAAGACCTCCCTCTGATGAGTGCTGACTGCCTCTGTCCTTACTGAGTGTCAACCCCATTATTAGCGCTCAGTAAAGTAATCAATGGCGCTTGGGTTAGTAGGTCATCTTGACTGCACAAAAAATCCAGATACATCATGGGTTCAGGAGAATTGTTGAATTTCCTACAGTTTTTCCACCCATCCTCTGTTCCTTTCATCAGGATTTTTATTTTTGAACTTTGGGTTTAATTTGTCTGCAATCCCGCTTTCTTTCCTTTGGGTTTGATGGGGTTTTTTTTCCGGTTAGAAACATCTACTTTTTGTCATTTTGTTATTTAGATAAATGATTTGGATGTGAGCATATAGTTAGTAAGTTTGCAGATCTGATGAAGTGCTTTTGCCCGAACCATCTATTTTCCTGCTCCTTGGGTGCTTCCTGACTTGCTGTGCTTTTCCAGCACCACTCTAATCTTGAGACTAGATTAGACAATGGTCAATCGAGCTCCTAATACAGGTAGAAGCAAATGTGAGAGAAGACCAGCTCTGAGTGGAGGAACAGCTCCTTTCAAAGTCTTCCAGTTACACTTCCCTGCATTTAGAACAGCAACTTAGCATGTCTCATATGATCTCATTGATAGGCCACGTTGTGACCCATGGGCTGCTGTTGGACAACCTTGGTATAGACGATTGAACCAAGTGCCTGTTCGTGTTATCAAATGATAAATATATTATTTGAACACATTTAGGTTAGTTGGTTAGTCTGTCTCATGTACCTAAAATCCGTAATCTACTGCTGTAACAGAGTTCAAACTTCAATAAATAAATATTATTGAATAAAGAAACTCTAAGAGTACAAGAAAGATAGCATGGTGCTGGAAGTTTCCTTATGTAAAAAATAGCCCTCAAATATTATTAGAATTCAAAATACTGAGAAATGTCTAATTTCCAAAATGACTCTGTTAAACATTCTGGGTAGCAAATGTTTTAAAAGCCATACAAAGTATAATTCTTAGAAACAATTCACATTTATACCTGAATTATGTTTAGGTTAGAGTACAAGTACTCCAAACTGGTGGTGAATGCCAATGCAAAGGATGGTGAACTGCCAGCAGTTGATAGCTGTGCTATAATGGAAGGTGAAGATCTGGAAGATGATTTGATTTTTATGAGCAAGAAATCATTGTTCGGAAAGATAAAGTCTATTACTACTAAGGTATGATGGTATTTGGTGACTTAATTGTACTGAATACTGTTTTGTTACGTACTAACTATTACACTTTTAAGTTTTTATACTTAACTACTGTTCAATATTTAAGATGTATTTCAACTCGGTATAACCAACAAGCATTTTTTAAAATTTGTCATTGGAATTTCCAATCATTTGGACAGAATAGAATTAAGCCAAGTTTTGTATGCACTCTGAAACAGTCAAAATTTCAATTTATAACTGTGACATAGAAAATCATGGAACTGTTATAGTTCAAGATGAAAACAACCAGAAATTTACAAGATGAGATGTCACTTTAAATTTGAACCCTGAAACTAAGTTAATGAACTTAAATATGGCTGTATATATTTGTTGTGTTGCAGAATGTGCACAAAACATTTAATTTTCACTGTTTTTATTCTTACATTTTCTTTCTCTTCTGTCTTGAAGTTCCTAACTCATATTAGAAAACAGCTTCACAGAAACTAACCAATTCTCCATTATCATGTCCAACGGACTATTCCTCATGTGTGGTCTAGGTGCCAGCGGCTGTTTCGTTGTGCAATGAGTGATAACTAAGCCCAATCACAATCCAATCTGATGTCTATAGTTTAAGCCCTTTGCAAAAGAAGGAATTGGATAGCAATCATGAGCAGGCATCTTGTTTGATTGTGTCCCCCACAACAGCATTTAGGGCATTGGTAATATTCATATTGCCATGCTGTTTGAGGTCAACTGACACAACAAGTGACTTGAAAATGGCATCTTTCTGATTGTTTGAATCATGTGTAACTTAAGCAAAAACTGTTCCAACTTGAACCAAATTGTGGGTAACTTCATAATTACAGAACAATTGACAAACCTTTAGAAGCGTGCCTGAGAGTGTACTAAACCATGTGATGGCATTTACGTTATTCCAATTTATTTTGGCACCATAATCATTGACCCAGATTATCATAAAGATATTTCGGAATTACTTACAGTGTGGAAACAGGCCCTTCGGCCCAACAAGTCCACACTGAAGTGCAATCCACCCAGACCCATTCCCCTACATTTACCCCTTCGCCTAACACTACGGGCAATGTAGCATGGCCAATTCACCTAACCTGCACATTTTTGGGAGAAAACCAGAGCAAACCCACGCAGACACAGGGAGAATGTGCAAACTCCACTCAGTCACTTGAGGCGGGAATTGAACCCAGGTCTCTGGCTCTGTAAGGTAGCAGTGCTAACCACTGTGTTACCCACTGTGCTACCGTGCCGCATGTACTAATGAAACTAAATTTCGGCATGCACTTGGATAGGAGGAATAGTGATCTTTTCCTTGCGTTGACTGTCAAAAATTAGCTCAGGACTGTGAAATTAATTAACATTGCTAACCTTTAATGCTGTGTTAGCTGATATATTTCTATTTGTTCCTCTCTCACATTTTAATGCATATTTTTACATTTGAACTGTCTTTTTTTTTAGCCTTCATATATACATGATCTTGGTATAGAAGAATGTTTTGACCTAGGAAACACAATGTTAGACTGAAGTTCAGTGTCCTCCACTTAGATAGCAATGGTGAGCAATAGATGAGGAAAGAAGCAAAACACCTGACGGTAAAATCGAGCTAATACTTTATAGAAATTAATAATGAACAAGAACAATGGGGAGGTGTAAATCAATAGATTCTCTTTAATTGATATTGTAATACTTTAATGTTTAGAACAATAATAAATTTCAATAGAATCCAAGTTCTTAGGATTAGAAAACTGTGTTTAAATTCATTTTTCACAATTAAATGCATAATCTACATTGTTGAGGTAGAAATAGAAAGTCTTGGTAAAATGTTTGATTAAGGAGAAAAGGTTTTTATGCTGATGAAGTCTTTCCGGGGATAGTCAGAGCACTCATGACCAACATTTTGACTAAAGAGTTATATTTTGAGAAACCTTTTAAAAGTGGTGAAGGAGGTGATGAGGCACATGTTTTGCATGTTTCAAAGAGTAATGCCTTGGCCGTCTGCACACTTTGCTGCGAAGAGAAAGAGCACTGGGGGTGAGAGGTGCTCAGGAGGCCAGAGTCATAGGATCACAAGATCTATGGAGAAGCATGGGCTGAAGCCATGAAGGAATTCATAAATGAGAACTAGGAGTTTAAGTAAGATTCAATAGGAGATATGCAGACAATAAGAGACCACGCGTACATTCCAATGACCTTATATAAACAACTGAAGCCAAAGATTTTTCATCACCTCTATGGATGGTTTATTTTGCTTAAAAAGTCTATATAGTATATGGACACCTGTGTTCCACTGTGTAATGAATGCCCATTGTTAACGCTTCATCATTGTTAACGCTTCATCATTTTTTTATTTCTAACATGATGCTTCCACTGTTCATGTTCAAGAGCATTTTATCTGTAGCTTATACTTAGATTTAAGAAGTTGTACTTGAATGTATGCCTGTGACAATAAAATAAGTAGTCTACTGACAGAATGAAATTATTAGTTATTGTCAGTTGGCTGAAACTTTACACCTATTTTCTCTTATTAGGACAGACAAGCAATCAACCCTAGTGAAGTGCAGGCACAGGTTCTTCTTTTCCAAACGCTATAATTTCTCGTAGCAATGGAGGTGAAATGCAATCATAGAGTCATAGATTCATAGAGATGTACAGCATAGAAACAGACCCTTCAGTCCAACCCGTCCACGTAGACCAGATATCCCAACCCAATCTAGTCCCTCCTGCCAGCACCCGGCCCATATCCCTCCAAACCCTCCCTGTCAAGTAAGCTGGTAATCTAGTTTTCACAAAGAATGTTGTTCATGCTATTGGCAATCTACACATCTTTGCAGTGAATTAGGGAAAACATAAATCCTAATTTTTATATCGTAACACCAGACCTAACTCCCCAAATTCTGTATTACCACTTAAATATCAGTTGTTATCTTTCAGACACCTACCATCTGTTTTAAGGCTGCATGTATTGTCTTTTCCCAGGTGCCTGGTAACCATTAGAAGCCCCTTCATATATTGTTGTCCAACTACATTTATCCTGCTCTCCCCATTGTTGTTCATATTTTCTCCACCTGTGCTTACTGGTCTCTATTAGTCTGGTCCCAACAAGACCCCAAGCATACCTCAAAGACCAGATCCATTGCTGAAGGCATGTCCCCCGCCATTGCTCCTGCTGGTGCTGCCAGTCTGCAGAGCAGCTGAATCTTCAATTGGTCAGTGGATCTGTGAGATAGGAATTCCACCTACAGAGAGACAGGAGGAACACCTCTTGGGAATTGAAGGCTGTCACTCAAGACATTAAAATGAGTCAAGCTAACGAAGACGAGGGGTGGGATCTCACCAAAAAATCTTTGAGGAGCCACCGTCTGTGTTTAATCCAGCCCACAGTATCCAAGCCATTTGATCCATCAACTCTATGCTGACTCTCTGTAGGCCACGCCTATCAGATCAATTCCCCAGTCTATCGCCATAGTCCTGAATGTTTCCCTCAAGTGTCAATCCAATTTCCTCTTGCAAGTATTGGTCATCTCTGCTCCAACCCTTGAAAAAGGCAACAAGCCGCAGGTAATTATCATTCACTCTGTGTAAAAAAAAATGTCTTCCCATTCCCCAGTGTCTCTTGCCTAATCTTTTCCTCATATCAACATGATGTGGAGGCGCCATTGTTAGACTGAGGTGGACAAAGTTAAAAATCACGCAACACTAGGTTATAGTCCAACAGGTTTATTTGGAAGTACTAACTTTCGGAGCTCTGCTCCTTCATCAGGAGTGCTATAAATTCTGTGTCTTATGATCCTGCCCCACTGGCTACCTGACGAAGAAGCAGCACTCCGAAAACTAGTACTTCCAAATAAACTCATATCAACAATTAGTGCAAACACTTTGGCCGCCTTATCTTAACCTGCCATAATCTTGTACACTTGTGTTAAATCTTCCCTTCATCTCTTTTGCTCCAAGGAGAACAACCTCAGCTTTTCCAACCCAATCTTGGAGCAAAAGTCCTTCATCCTGAAGCCATTTATTATTTTTCATACCTGATAATTCAATATCTGTTATTCATGCTCCACCTTTCCATAGCTTCTGTCATGTTAGATAACAATTTCTAAGTTAATTGATCATTTTGGGCTCTGCCTCCTTTTGTATTCTTGTATTGCATCTGCCTCGCTCTCAAAGATCAGCCCAACAAACATGAGAGATGACATTTTTGATCTTCCATTGCAGATAAAGCTATATAAATTCACACTGCCACCACAGCATTTTGGTGGTTGGATTTCATTTCTTGTTGATCAAAAACTGGCAAAATATAGACTTTATGAATATCAGTGGTTCTTTTTTTAGCTGTAGCAGAAATAAGAAAATAACTGCGAAAGAAAACCGAACTGCACATATAAATAGACAAAAAGCATAACATGACTGTTTCACTCAAGAGGCTAGTATAGCTACAAGAAACCAGAAGGTGTTTAAACAACTATTAGAGTCAGACATTTCCAAATTAGTCTAAGCCTTCTCTGAAGAAGAATGTGAACTAATTCTGAATAAATGCAAATATGCAATGTTTGCATTATATAATATTAGACAAAACAGTGTGAATAGTATTCCAGGTTATAACTTTATTGCTTCCTGCTCAAATGGAACACTTAAACAATAAATCATGTCAACTTGCCTTTGCAAATCTCCCATGAGAAATTGGTTTCTTATCCAATGAATGTGAAAATGATTTTTTCGTTTATGCAATTCTGCCTTGGAAACAATCATATTTTAGCAATCAAAATGTTTAATAACTGCAGTAATATACATAATATACAGAAGTGTCCCAGGCACCATCATCACCATCCCTGGATGTGTCCTATCCCAATAACAGAACAGACCCAGCAGTGGTGGCAGCACAGTGGTATAGAGTCAGGAGAGAGTTGCCCTAGGAGCCCATGGTTTTGACACTTCAGGTTAAACATGGTCAAGGAAACCTCCTGTCAAGTGCAATGTACTTCCCTCCCAGTGCTGATGAATTGGTACACCTTCATGTTGAACAACACTTGAAGGAAATACTGAAGGTGAAATGGGTGCAAAATGTACTCTGCGTGGGGGATTTCAATGTCCATCACTAAGAGTGGTTCAGGAGCAGTACTACTGATCAAGCTGGCCCTAAAGGACATAGCTGCTGGACAGGGTCTGGAGCAAGTGGCGAAGGAACCAACAAGAGGGAAAACAACTTGACCTCAACCTTAACAATCTTCCAACTGCAGATGCATCTGTCCATGACAGTATGATTATGAGGGACCACTGCACAGTCCCTGTGGAGACAAAATCTTGCCTTCATGTTGAGAATACTCTCCATTGTGTTGTGTGGCACTATCACTGTGCTAAATATGACAAACTTTGAACAGATCTAGCAACTCACTTCTGGGCATCCATGAGGGCTATGTGGGCCATCAATAACAGCAGAATTGTACTCCAGCACAATCTGTAACCTCATGGCCCAGCATATCTCCCATTCAACCATTATCTCTTTTATCTCTCCACCCTTCAGGCACTCTGCCTGTATTCCTGATGAAGGGCTTTTGCCCAAAACGTCGATTTTCCTGCTCGTCAGATGCTGCCTGAACTGCTGTGCTTTTCTAGCACCACTCTAATCCACTCAACCATTACCATCAAGCTAGGGGATCAATCCTAGTTCAATGGAGACTGTTGGAGGGTATGCCAGGAGCAGCACCAGGCACATCTAAAAATAGGTGGCAACCTGATGAAGCTATCAACCGGAATACTTGCATGCCAGATAGCATTTGCAGCAAGTGATGACAGAGCTAAGTGAGCCCACAACCAATGGATCAAATCTAAGATCTGCAGTCCTGCCACATCCAGCCGTGAATGGTGGTGGGCAATTAAACAATTCATCTATGGAGGTGGCTTCACAAATATTTCCATCCTCAATGATGGAAGAGCCCAACACATCAGTGCAAAAGTTAAGCTGAAGCACTCACAGCAGACTTCAGCCAGAAGTGCAGAGTGGATGATCCATCTCAACCTTCTCCAATGGTCTCCAACATTACAAATACCAGTCTTCAGCCAACTCAATTCACTCTACATGATGTCAAAAAACACTTGGAGACACAGGATACTGCAAAGGCTGTAGGCCTTGACCACATTCCAGTAATAGAACTGAAGATGTGTGCTCCAGAACTTGCCGCTCCCTTAGCCAAGCTCTTCCAGTACAGCTAAAACATTGACGTCTACCCAACAATGTGGAAAATTGCCCAGGTATGTCCTGCACATAAAAAGCAGGACAAATCCATCACAGCCAATTACCACTCCATCAGTCTACTCTCATTCATTCATTCATTAGTAATGTGATGGAAGATGTCAGCAATACTGCTATCAAGCAGCTCCCACTCAGCAATAACCTGTTCAGTGACGCCAGTTTGGGTTCTGCCAGGACCACTCACGCCTGACCTCATTACAACCTTGGTTCAAACACGGACCAAAGAGCTACATTCCAGAAGTGAGGTGAAGCTGATAGTCCTTGACATCAGGGCTGTGTTTGAACGAGTGTGGCATCAAGGAGGCGTGGCAAAACTGGAATCAGTGGGTATCAGGAGCAAACTTTCCACAAGTTGAAGTCATACCTGGTACATAGGAAGATTGTCGTATTTGTTGGAGGTCAATCATCTCATCGCCAGACAACTCTGCAGGAAACCCTCAGGATAGTATCCATCTTCAACAGCCTCAACAATGACTTTCCCTCCATGATAAGGTCTGCAGTGGGGATGTTCACTGATGATTGTACAATGTTCAGCACCATTTGTGACTCCTCAGATACTGAAGCAGTCAATATTCAAATGCAACAAGATCTGGACAATATCTAAGCTTGGGCTGACAAGTGGTAAGTAAAATATGTACCACACAAATGCCAGGCTATGACCATCACCAATAAGACAGAATCTAACCACCACCCCTTGACATTCAATGGTTTTTACTGTTTCTAAATCCCCTACTAACAATGTCCTGGGGGTTACCATTGACCAGAAATTCTCTGGACTCACCACATAAACACAGTGGATATAAGAGCAGATCAGAGGCTAGGAAAACTGTGACGAGTAACTCACCTCCTATCTTCCCAAAGCCTGTCCATCATCTACACATTACAAATCAGAAGTGTGATGGAATGCTCCCCACTTGCCTGGATGGGTGCAGCTTCAACAACACTCAAGAAGCGAGACACTATCTAGAACAAAGCAGGCCACTTGATTGGTACCACGTCCACAAATATCCACTCCCTCCTCCACCAATGCTTAAAAGCAACAGTGTGTACTATCTACAAGAAGCACTACAGAAATTCACCAAAGATCCTCAGACAGCACATTCCACACCCACGACCATTTCCATCGAGAAGGAAAAGCGCGGCAAATACATAGGAACACCCCACATTCAAGTTCCCCTCAAAGCCACTCACCATCCTGACTTGGAAGTATATTGCTGTTTCTTCACTGTCTCTAGGTCAAAATCCTGGAATTGCCTCCCTCATGGCAATGTGGATGAACCTACAGCACATGGACAGCAGGGATTCAAGAAGGCCTCACACCACCACCTTCTCAAGGGGCAGCTAGGTACCAGCATTAATGCTGGCTCACATCCCACAAATTAATAAAAAAAAACCTAAATTATCTCAAAATTATCCTGCAGTTTTACAGCAATCAATGTTTTATGAGATAATATTTACAGATAGAGATTTTATGCATTGTTCACTCAAATTGAGTGTGGCTAATTAAATTTTGCCTGCAGTATGATTGAGGCTTTATCAAACATTAGTTTAGATTAACAGCAATCTTGGCTCAGTCGAAGCACTCTCACCTCTGAATTGGAAGGTGTTGCTTTAAGATGACACAAAGATAAGTTGATGGACATGTAGTGTTGAGCTAGCAGGAAGGTTGCAGAAGGACTTGGAAAGGCTAGGAGAGTGGGCAATGAAGTGGCAGTTGGAATACAGTGTGGAGAAGTGTACATGCACTATGGTAGGAAAGCCTTTGGAAATATGAAGCACAAAGGGATTTGGGAATCCTAGTTCAGGATTCTCTTCAGTTTAAATGTAGGTTCAGTTGGCTTTAGGAAGGCAAATGTAATGTTAGCATGCATTTCAAGAGAACTAGAAGACAAGAGCAGAGATGTGCTGCTGAGCCTGTCTAAGGTTCTGGTGAGACTGCATTTAGAATACTAAGAGCTGTTTTGGGCTCTGCATCTAAGAAAGGATGTACTAACAGTGGCAGGGGTACAGAGGGGTTTATAAAAATGATCCCAGGAATGAAAGTGTTGTCATACGAGAAATGGAGGATGATACTGAGTCTGTACTCCCTGGAGTCTAGAAGGGTGAGGGAGATTCCCATTGAAGCTTACAGAATGCTGAGAGGCTTGGATAGAGTGGACGTGAAGAAGATGTTTCCACTAGTAGGAGAGACTAGGACCATGAGGGCACAGCCTCAGAGTGAAGGGATGACCCCTTAGAACAGAGATAAGGAGGAATTTCTTCAGATAGAGGCTCGTTAATCTGTGGAACCCATTGTCACAGAGGGCTGTCAGTGTGTTTAAGCTTTTGAGTGTATTTAAGGCAGAGGTAGATATATTCTTGATTTTTTAAAACATGACCTCCTCAGCTCTCAAGTGAATTTAAGAGTTCCCATGACACTGTTTGAAGAGAGAGTAATTTTCTCAAGTATTGCGGCCAATATTTATTTCTTGCCATTCCTTCAGGGTCACTTTGTCAAAATCTTGGAATTCCCTCTCTAATGGCATTTTGGGTATACCTACACCAAATGAACTATAATGTTCACCACCACCACCTTCTCAAGGGTATCTAGGGCTGGGCAATAAATGTTGAACAGCCAGTGACATCTACATCCCATGAATGAGTGAATGAAAAATTGAGAACTTATTTGGTCATTAACTGTTTGTGGAATACTTATCTTTCTTTCATTAAACTTTAGTTTTCTTTGACTTTGCAATTTGCATTTCCTCTACTATAAGTTCTTTCCTCCACATAATTTTCTTCATTCCATTTGTTTTATCTATCATTTATAGTGTTGGAGTAGAGAATATACAAAAGGTGAAGAATCTGAAGAAATGTAAATTAGGGAGGCAAAGAACTAAACATCAGGACAGCAAAAGCAAGTCAAATCACGATGGTTTTAGTTTTTAGCATAAGTGTTCAGATCATTGCATACAATCACTCATCAGGATAATTATAATAAACTTATATTTTGCAAATTGCTGTGTATACAGTGTTATTTTGGTGATTTGGTTGAAGTACTCATATGCTCGTTCTCAAAAAGCTATTTTTAAAACAATATTCAGGTAAGTAACCTGGTCTTATTTCTTTTCGTAGCACAGTTTTGTAAGAGTTTTGTGATAGTTGCTTAAGCGAAACATTTACAATTTTAAGAGTTGAGGGTAGGGTTTACATGCCTTCACCCTAATTATGTCAATTGGAAAAATAATGGACAAATAGCCATTATTTTATTTTCGACTGGTGAATCTCTTGAGTTTGAGGATTGCAAAAATCTATTGTGTGGTGTTTTTGAATGGGCTTGTATGGAGAATTTGTTCAGTGTGAGGCACATCTACACTTCAATATAGCTACAGTTCATGAAGTTTATGTTTATCTGTAACCATTTACTGAAATATCTAGAAAGTTTCATTTTAAGAGATAAATTTGTTTATGAATGGGCATGGATGGTTAAATACTGATCAAGTTTATCATTTTTTTGTAGTCATATTCAGGATTACAGTGGAGGAATATGTGTCAATATCAAATTTTGCAATTTTTTTTTTCTAATTTCAGAGAACCCCAGATGGTTTTGACTGTGTCCCATTGAAATCTTCCTCTGGATCAGCAGATATGGACATGTAACATGGTCTTTTGTGTGCACTACTTTGTAAACTAGCTCACTGAAGTGGCCTTTTTGAGACCTGTTTGATCTAAAAACAGTTTATTAAACAAAAGTTATCATTAGAATGTAAAATATAAATGAGGATCATTTTGTATAAATGGTACAAACATTGCCTCATGATAGCTTTGCAACTGTATTATTTTATGTATGACAGTTTAATTAAAAGGATTAATTTATGTTTAAATCTTTAAAGGGACAAAGGGATTGATGACAATCAAAAATACATATTATGGAACCACTAAAATGGATTCTTGTTTGCCTCAAAATCAGAAATTAGGAAGTAGTTGATTTTAATACAGCTTCCAGTTATTTGTAGAGTAATGAAACTTAAAAGATACATCAGCTTCAAGACATCATCACTACATCCTGAAAATACTGCACCTTCAAGTAATGTTATTTTGTTACAAATATGTGGAAGCCACCAATGAGTCAAATAGTATCTGGCTTCCAGTCTGATCACAGTCAGAATAGGCTTTAATTACAAGTGCTGTTAATTATCTTCCTTCGCCTTCAGAAGATCTTTTAACACAAACCACCTTGCCTCTGCATTCCAGTGTACCAGTTCTGTGTTTTCCATGCTGTGCATCAATGCTTGTACAACACTGTTCATCTTTCTTGTGAAACAAACCCAAATGGCACAGTGTTAGCAGTGCAGCTGACTTAATGTCAAACATTTCCAGTGGGAGTAAATCCTAATGCCCCATTTTTCAAGATGTTAAACTACTTCATAAAACAAAATGTCAGAATTTAACCAATTTTGAACATCAGTAGCAATGTAACAGAGAAGCAGTCAGTTTGTTTCTGATGGTAAGATTTTCAGAAAGTTATTATTAGACATTGAATTTTTAAAATCTTTAAAAATGGGGCTTATTTATTCTCAGAGTTTTTTCTCAGAGCTATCCCTAATGAATTATCCCATTAAGGCCCTTATATTATCATTTATTTTTCATCCATATTTCAAAGCAAGTTGACTTTGTATTTCCTGTTTTTTTGGACACAATAAAGGGAAAAATGAGTGTGGTACAATAAAAATCTTGAAATGCAGTCATGAAGATCCTATTCTGACAGTGATTCAATTAAAACTTCTTTTATCTTAAATGGACTTTGGGTTCATAACTGTGCTATTTCATTGCATGGAAATGTTTTGCATGTAGAATTCTTTTTTTACTTTTTAAAATTAATAATGATGTTAGATGGTCCAGTGAATTCAGCAATGCCCAAGATTACTGCAGGGAAATTCTTTTTAAATAAGTGGATTGCTTCTAGCCTGATGTGTTGCAGACTTTGAGTGCAAACCCATTTTAATGTGCATCAGCAATTGCGTACTTTTCCTGAAGGCATTTTAAAATTCATCAGGGTGAAGCAATGATGATTATATGGCCAGTATATTATTTTCTAAAATTGCCGGAGTTGTGTTGAGCGCAATTCAAATCTGCCTTTAGCGTTATTCAAACAGCTAATTCATTTTTAAATTACTTCATCGCAAAAAGTCTGGAACTGAGATGGATTCCAGTTGTGTTGGCTTTTCACAGCCAGTGATAAGATCTGATTTTGGGGGGCTTGGATAGTATATCCAACCTATAAGGATCTTACATGTTGGGTCAGATGTGTGTTCTTGCCAGCAACACGTCAATTCAGCTGTTGATATTATTAGCAATGAAAAGTATTGTAAACAGTGAATAGATAAATCCAGATCTCAGTCCATACAGTAGCTACTTGCATTTCTGCCATTATCTGACGAAGGCACACTAATTTTGAACTGGGAAACCTTGCCTCCCAAATATAGGATTATATGCTCCCGGTCACATTTTCTAATTTTTAATCAATTAAAAATTTGTCAGACATCATTGGTTTACATTACCAACTGTCTGCGAATCTATCAATTTAATCTGCAATTCTTTGTAGCATAAAAACCAGCAACTTATTGATCTGCTTAATTGACCTGCCAGTTAACCATTGAAAGATGGGGGAATATCCCTGCAGGGAAGAAGAAGAACCATTGACTGAATAAACCAACAAAACATTCACACTCATGATTGCACATACCTTCTGTAACCAGCACATCAATCTCCTCTTGATTTAAACTCTTCACGTTTCCGGCTGTTGAAAAGATCACAGGACCAAAACCTTTTCCTATTATGGATGCCAACATGTTTGTGGAGTCTAGATTAGAGTGGTGCTGGAAAAGCACAGCAGGTCAGGCAGCATCCAAGGAGCAGGAAAATCGAGGCCTCATTCCTGATGAAGAGATTTTGCCTGAAACGTCGATTTTCCTGCTCCTCGGATGCTGCCTGACCTGCTGTGCTTTTCCAGCACCACTCTAATCGAGACTCTGATTTCCAGCATCTGCAGTCCTCACTTTTGCCTAACATGTTGAGTCAGGTGTTTATGTTCTCCAAAACTAAACTGAGAGCAAAATCAATTCTGTTGTAAACAATTGTACTTGCTTAACATTTCAGTATGTGCCTTACACATCCTCATACCCTCCTGTTCAGACAATGTTTATCTTGTTTCAGTTCTTCTCCAACATCATGTCCCCATCATGAGAACAGGCAAGTGACTTTATGACAACCTGTTTGGATATGCCTAAAAGTTTAAAGTTGTGCTGAGATATTCGTTCCATTCTGTGACACAATCTTTCACTCATAATAACCAACAGAAATTGGGAAGCCACTTTGTGTTGAACTAGAATACAAATCCACACATGTGCATTCTGTGCAAAGTTTTAAGATACGTGTTTGCTCATTTTAATTCCTTCTAAAAATTCAAAGTTTCTTAAGTCAGTGAATCTAAATATTCAATTTGTTTTCTGTAGTTAAGAAGTTGTATCAAATCAGATTTGTATCATACCAATCTGGAGCAGCATTGCTGTCAGAAGTTGGTCATTGGTGTACCTGAAAGTAGGAGATGGACCCAACAAAAGGGGAAATGCAATAGAAAGAAAATGGAATTTCTACACAGTTCCAGTGTAACTTTGCCAACAAAACTGCACAATGTTATGATTGGATCTCAAATTGTACTATGTGAAAATGCCAAAGCTAAAATTTAGCTTTGAAGGTTTTTAATGATGTAATTTTATTGTGGGATTAGTTACATTTCACAGGTACCTACATAGATTTGCTACTGTGTTTTGTAGATCTATTTTGCAAATTATTGACATTTTCAATCAGTTAGCATATCTATTGCCTGGTAGAAATACAAATTAACCCCAAAGTAATTGTTAGTAATCTTCAGAAAGGAGCACTCAGTTTATATGATATTTATCTTATCATCATTTTCATGCTGAATATTTTTATAATAAATGTGTTGGAGGCGATATTGAAATAGGCAACTAGTAAATGGTACATGAACATTCAAGCATTTATCTGTTAGCAATGCAACAAGCAATTCCCAGCATCATAGATCATTTTAAAAAGTCTGCATTTTAATCCACATTATGACCTTCACAAATTGAGCCAGTTATGAAGGACTTCATATGAGTCATTTAAAATAAAGCTCTTTTAAGCTCAAGCTTTAAAATTTGATTTCTGATTCGCAAGTGCAGAAAATTATGCTTTTGGCTTCAGCCGGTTTCAATATTAAGTCAGCTTGCTTCGTAATTTTCTACCTTGAGTGCGAAAGGGAGTTTTGCAGGGAATACAGGATACTGTACAAAACAATCAGCATTTGTTTAACCCAAACTTGTTTTAATAAAAGAAATGCACTGTGATTTAGTATCTCTTCTGATGTTTTAGTGGGAAAGGGGAGCTGGAATTGTGAAGTTCATTTGAAATTTCTATCTCAAGTATTAGTGTTGGCCAGAAGGGGTTTGAGGTTTTAAAATATTGTGATTTATAAATGTATTTACTTCAAAGGTAAACAAATATTTGTTCTTTAAATACAGTCTGTATCTTTTTAAATCATTAGAAAAGTTTCTTGTTATCAGTTTGTTTTGTTCTCATTTGAGTATCAGTAAGCTCCATCTACTTATAATGACTTGCAAGTTTCATTTGGATGGAGTTACAGTTGGAGAAAAAGAGCAGCAGAATTTATCAATGCATCATCTGACAAGGTGTTGGCCTTGATAGATTTAACAAATTTCATGGATTATATAGACATATGAAATAGAAGCAGGAGCAGGCCTCCAACCTACCATTCAAAGATATTACGATTAAACTGTCCCAGGCCGCAAATCATCTTTCGTACCAGTTCATCATAGCTCTCAACATCCCAATGTTTAAAAAATCTATCCACCTTCTCTTTAAATATTTTATGATCTCGCATGCACAACTGTGGGATAGAGAATTTGCCACACACGAGAAGAAGCAATTCCTCTGGTTCTCAGTTTTAAATAAGTGACCCTTATTCTGTAACTATCTCCCCCAGTTTGAGGTTCCTCAAGTGGAGGCAGATTCTCTTGTATGCTTCAATAATATCACTTCTCCTTCACTGGTCCTTTGGCATTGCTGAGTCAAAATCCAGGAACTCTCTTCCTAACAGCACTGTAAGTATACTAACAGCCCCATGGATAGAAATGTTTCAAGAAGTCGACTCACCATCACCTTCTCAAGGGTGATGAGAGGTGGTCAGTAAATATTAGCAAGCTTGTAAAATACTAGCCAGTAATGCCTAGATCCTGTGAATAAATATAAAGAAAATTGCTTGTGACTAGTGATTCCTGGACATCAAGCCTATACTGGTTTTAAAAAAGTTAATGGATACTTTTCTTTAAAGAAAAGCATTATAAGGTTGTTCACTTGAATGGAAAAATGACTGAAAAGTTTAATTTATAGGTAAAGGATGGAAGAAGGACTGCTTTTTCAGGAACCTCTGAATCACAGATGTATTACGGCACAAGGAGACCATTTGGCTCATTGTGTCTGCCCCAGCTCGACAAATGAACATCATGACTTGCTCCCATTATCCTGCTTTTCTTATACCGTTGCTTATTAATTAAATAGAAACAGTCAGAAACTCATAGAGTCATAGAGATGTACAGCATGGAAACAGACCCTTCAGTCCAACCTGTCCAAGCCGACCAGATATCCCAACCAAATCTGGTCCCACCTGCCAGCACCCAGCCCATATGCCTCCAAACCCTTCCTTTTCATATACCCATCCAAATGCCTCTTAAATGTTATAATTGTACCAGCCTCCACCACTTCCTCTGACAGCTCATTCCAAACATGTACCACCCTCTATGGGAAAAACCCTTAGGTCTCTTTTACATCTTTCCCTTCTCACCCTGAATTATGCCCTCTAGTTCTGAACTCCCCAGCCCCAGGGAAAAGACTTTGTCTATTTACCCTATCCATGCCCCTCATAATTTTGTAAACTTCTATAAGGTTACCCCTCAGCCTCTGACGCTCCAGGGAAAACAGCTTCAGCCTGTTCAGCCTCTCCCTATAGCTCAAATCCTCCAACCTTGGCAACATCCTTGTAAATATTTTCTGAATCCTTTCAAGTTTCACAACATCTTTCCGATAGGAAGGAGAACAGAATAGCATACAATATAAAACAGTGGCCTAACAATGTCCTGTACAGCCACAACATGACCTCCTAACACCTATACTCAAAATTCTGACCAATAAAGGAAAGCATACTAAATGCCTTCTTCACTATCCTATTTATCTGTGACTCCACTTTCAAGGAGCTATGAACCTGCACTCCAAGGTCTCTTTGTTCAGCAACACTCCCTAGGACTTTACCATTAAGTGTAAAAGTCCTGATAAGATTTGCTTTCCCAAAATTCAGGACCTCACATTTACCTGAATTAAACTCAATCTGCCCCTTCTCAGCCCATTGGGCCATCCGGTCAAGATCGTGTTGTAATCTGAGGTAACCCTCTTCAGGGGTGGAGTGTAAGTTTGCTTGCTGAGCTGTAGGTTTGATATCCAGACGTTTCATTACCTGGCTAGGTAACATCATCAGTGGCGACCTCCAAGTGAAGCGCAACTGTTGTCTCCTGCTTTTCTCTTCGCTGTCCACTACACCTCCAATATTGGTGTCATCTTTGCTCACATGCAAATCTTTTATGTAAATGACGAAAAGTAGAGGACCCAGCACAATCCATTTCGGAAGGGCAGGCAGTGACCAGTGGTGTACCGCAGGGATCAGTGCTGGGACCGCAGCTTTTTACAATATATATTAATGATATAGAAGATGGTATTAGTAATAACATTAGCAAATTTGCTGATGATACTAAGCTGAGTGGCAGGGTGAAATGTGAGGTCCTTCTGCAGCTGTACAGGGCCCTGGTGAGACCACACCTGGAGTACTGTGTGCAGTTCTGGTCTCCAAATTTGAGGAGAGACATTCTGGCTATTGAGGGAATGCAGCGTAGGTTCACGAGGTGAATTCCTGGAATGGCGGGATTACCTTACACTGAAAGACTGGAGCGACTGGGCTTGTGTACCCTTGAGTTTAGAAGACTGAGAGGGGATCTGGTTGAGACATATAAGATGATCAAAGGATTGGACACTCTGGCGGCAGGCAACATGTTTCCGCTGCGGGGTGAGTGCCGAAACAGAGGACACAGCTTAAAAATACGGGGTAGACCATTTAGGACAGAGATGAGGAGAAACTTCTTCACCCAGAGAGTGGTGAGTGTGTGGAATGCTCTGCCCCAGAGGGAAGTGGAGGCCCAGTCTCGGATTCATTTAAGAAAGAGTTGGATAGAGCTCTCAAGGATAGTGGAATCAAGGGTTATGGAGATAAGGCAGGAACAGGATACTGATTAAGGATGATCAGCCATGATCATATTGAATGGTGATGCAGGCTCGAAGGCAGAATGGCCTACTCCTGCACCAATTGTCTATCGTCTATTGATCCTTGTGGCACTCTACTGGTCACAGGCCTCCAGTCTGAAAAACAACCCTTCACCACCACCTTCTGTCTACCTTGGAGCGAGTTCTGTATCCAAATGGCTAGTTCTCCCTGTATTCCGTGAGATCTGCTAATTCGTCTCCCATGGGGAACCTTGTCAAATGCCTTACTGAAATCCATTTAGATCACGACAACCGCTCTGCCCTCATCAATCCTCTTTGTTACTTCTTCAAAAAACTCAATCAAGTTTGTGAGACATTATTTCCCACACACAAAGCTGTGTTGACTATCCCTAATCAGTCCTTGCCTTTCCAAATACATGTACATCCTGTCCCTCAGGATTCCCTCCAACAACTTGCCCACCACCGACGTCAGGCTCACTGGTCTATAGTTCCCTGGCTTATCTTTACCATCCTTCTTGAACAGTGGCCCCATGTTAGCCAACTTCCAGACTTCTGGCACCTCATCTGCGACTACTGATGGTGCAAATATCTCAGCAAGAGGCCCAGCAATCACTTCTCTAGCTTCCCACAGAGTTCTAGGGTACACCTGATCAGGTCCTGGGGATTTATCCATCTTTATGCGTTTCAAGACATCCCACACTTCCTCCTCTGTAATTTGAACATTTTGCAAGGTCTCACCATCTATTTTCCTACAGTCTATGTCTTCCATATCCTTTTCCACAGTAAATACTGATGCAAAATACCCAGTTAGTATCTCACCCATTTTCTGCGGTTCCACACAAAGGCCGCGTTACTGATCTTTCAGGGGTCCTATTTTCTCCCTCGTTACACTTTTGTCCTTAACGTATTTGTAAAAACCCCTTGGATTCTCCTTAATTCTATTTGCCAAAGCTATCTCATGTCCCCGTTTTGCCCTCCTGATTTCCCTCTTAAGTATACTCCTACTTCCTTTATACTTAGAATTATGGTCGCTGGCCCCAAAGTGCTCCCCCACTGCCACCTCAGTCACCTGCCCTGCCTTAATTCCCAAGAGTAGGTCAAGTTTTGCACCTTCTCAAGTAGGTACATGCACATACTGACTCAGAAAATTTTCTTGTACACGCTTGATAAATTCCTCTCCATCTAAACCCTTAAAACTATGGCGGTCCCAGTCTATATTTGGCAAGTTAAAATCCCCTACCATAACTACCCTATTATTCTTACAGATAGTTGAGATCTCCTTACAAATGTGTTTTTCAATTTCCCTCTGACTATTAGGAGGTCTATAATACAATCCCAATAAGGTGATCATCCTTTTCTTATTTCTCAGTTCCACCCAAATAACTGATATGGATATATTTCTGGGATTATCCTCCTTCAGCACAGCTGTAATGCTATCCCTTATCAAAAACACCACTCCCCCTCCTCTCTTGCCTCCCTTTCTCTCCTTCTTGTAGAATTTATATACTGGAACTTTAAGCTGCCAGTCCTGTCCATCCCTGAGCCATGTTTCTGTAATTGCTATGATATCCCAGTCCCATGTTCCTAACCATGCCCTGAGTTCATCTACCTTCCCTGTTAGGCCCCTTGCATTGAAATAAATGGAATTTAATTTATTAGTCCTACCTTGTCCCAGTCTGCCCTGACTGTTTGACTCACTTCTGTTCTCAACTGTACCAGTCTCAGATTGATCTCTTTCCTCACTATCTCCCTGGGTGCCACTGCACCCCCACCTCACCTTATTAGTCTAAATCCTCCTGAGCAGCTGTAGCAAATTTCCCTGCCAGTATATTAGTCCCCTTCCAATTTAGGTGCAATTAGTGCAATTTAGTCCTCCAGTGTATTCTTGGCAGGGTCTCCTGCTCACGTCCAGGCAATGCATTCCAAACTCAAACAACTCAATGCATGAAAAGATTTTTCCTCATCTCACAGTTGATTCTTTTGCAAATCGCTTTAAATCTGTGCTCTCTGGTTCTTGGTCCTTATACAACTGGTAACAGTTTCTCACTATCTGCCCTATTCAACCACCTCATGATTTTGAAAACTTCTGTGATATCTCCTCTTTGCCCCCTACTTTGCCATATGGCCTTACAATTGAAATTTCTCATCCCTGGGCTATTTTAAATCTCTTTGCACTCTCTCATCGTGTTCATATTCTTGCGTAATGTGGCGCTCAAAACTGTTCACAATATTCCAGCTGAGGTCTGATGTGTATCTTTGACAAGTTTAGCTTTACCACCTTGCTCTTGTATTCTATGCATGTACTAATAAAGCTAAACACCGTATGGATTAAGAACTGTTCTTGCAAATGGCCCTATCACCCTCGATGTTCTGTGCACATATACTTGCAGATCCTTCTATGCCTGCACCGCCTTTTGAATTGTATTCAATATATTATATCCTCTATCCATATTCTTCCAACATGCATTATCTCATATCTGTCTACATTGAACTTAACTTGCCACCTATCCACTCACTCCACCAACTTATTTATTTCATTTTGTCCACATCACAGCTTACAATGTTTTCAATGTTCGTATCATCCACAAATTTTGAAATTGTCCCCTGCATGCCAAGATCTAGATGGTTAATAAAGATCAGGAAAATCAACGGTCCCAATACTGACACCTGGGGAACTGCACTACTGATTTGTTTCCAAACCAAAAACTTTTCACTGACCATTACTCGAGGTTTCCTATAGCTCAGCTAATTTTGTTTCCAGATTGCTGCTGTCCATTTTATCCGATGAGCTATGTCCTCATACAAAGTTCCATCCTGTGGAATTATATCAAATGTCTTATGGAAGCCCATGTACAGCACATCAACATCATAACCCTCATCGACCCTTTGCTGTTATCTCTTCATACAAATATCAGCAAGTTAATTAAACATGAGTTCCCCTTTAGAAATCTATGCAAGCTATTCCTAGCATCCCACTATTTTCCATGTGACTACTAATTTTATCCCAAAAATATGTTTCTAGAAGCTTTCCATCACTGACATAAAACAGATCGGTCTTTAATTTCTGGTCTTATCCTTACAACCAACTTTGAAGAAAGACATGAAGTTTGCATTTCTTCAGTCTTGCCACATCTAGTTTTCAATGGAGGTGGACAATTAGGTAATTAAATAGTGGAGGAGACTCCACAAATATGTGTATCTTCAAAAATAGGGAGCTCAGGACATCATAGAGTCATAGAGATGTACAGCATGGAAACAGACCCTTCAGTCCAACCTGTCCATGCCAACCAGATATCCCAACCCAATCTAGTCCCACCTGCCAGCACCTGGCCCATATCCCCCCAAACCCTTCCTATTCATACACCCATCCAAATGCCTATTCAATGTTGCAATTGTACCAGCCTCCACCACTTTCTCTGACAGCTCATTCCACACACGTAACACCTTCTGTGTGAAAAAGTTGCCCTTTAGGTCTCTTTTATATCTTTCTCCTCTCACCTTTAAACCTATGCCCTCTAGTTCTAGACTCCCTGACCCCAGGGAAAAGACTTTGCCTATTTACCCTATCCATGCCTCTCATACTTTTATAAACCTCTATAAGGTCACCCCTCAGCCTCCGACGCTCCAGGGAAAACAGCCCCAGCCTGTTCAGCCTCTCCCTATAGCTCAAGTGCAAAAATAAAAAGGCTGAAGCATTTGCAACCATCTTCAGCCAGAAGTAGCATGTGGATGAACCATCTCTGCATCTTCCTGAGGTGTCCAGAATCATATGTGTCAGTCCTTAACCAATTTGTTTCGCTTCACATGATATGAAGAAATTGCTGAAGGTTCTGGATAGAGCAAAGACAATGAGCTCTGACAACAGTACAGAAGACCTTTGTGCCAGAAGTAACTGAAAGCCCCAAACTAAATTGTTCTTGTACAACTACAACCTCACATTTCTCTGCATGTGAGGTGTGTGCTGTTTAAAAACATTGTTATTAAGCAGCACATACACCACAACAACCTGCACACTGATGCTTATATTGAGTTCTTCAAGGTTTTGACCTCATTACTTCCTTTGAAAATGGATAAAAGAACTGAATTTTGGAGATAAGATGAAAATGATTACTATTGATATCAAGATACCATTTGATCAAGTGTGTCATAAAGTGACTTGGCAAAATTAAAGCCAATAGGAGATGGGATAAAATTGTCTACTGTTTTCAGCCATGTCACCGAGATAGAGGCACCCCATCCACTACTTTAAACAGTCATGCATTCCACCAGTAGGGAACATGTATGTGATGCATTACAACAAATTATTAAGCCTGTTTAACAGTACCTACCAAACTTGCAACCTTTACCACCTGGAAGGACAAAGCCAGCAAACACATGGGAACTTAACTTGCCACCTATCCACTCACTCAACCAACTTATGTATTTCATTTTGTGCACATCATAGTTTACAATGTTTTGCAAGTTGACCACCACTTGCAAGTTGACCTCCAAACCATGCATTGGTTGCCATTCCTTGACTGGATCAGATCCTGGAACTTCTTTCCTAACTTTAGAGGAAAGCATTAATACTCATAAGTAAATGGTAAACTATGTGAGTACTGATGCAAGAGATAAAATGATGAAAAGATGCTGAAGAGACCTTAGGCCAAGATTAAAGGTTCAAATAGTTCATAACATTTTGAATGAATAATAACCTTAAACAGACCATAGTCACTAATACCTCATTTGCAGACCACACAATCTCTCCCAAGACTATCAAAATGATAACAAACTAATAGCACTGGGAGAATAGCTGCAATAGATGGATTGTAGTGTTTTAAGGTGGCAGCTCATCAAATTGTCCCAGAGGCAATTAGGATGGACAATAAATCTAGGCTTTGCTAGTGATACCCACAACCCATGAATGGATAAATGAAATAGAAGCAGGTCAAATCATTAACATTCACACTTCACACCTGTCACCATTTTATCTTTTAACCCTTCAAAATATAGTCTGTTACTACTTTGAAGCCATGTTCCCTGCATTTCTTCTGTAGTGTGGATTGAGCAGGGAGTATGAGCTAGGGTTCCTGAAAAGTGGCAATTCCAGCAGATTGCTTTAATGCAAAGCCATGTTTCCATTCTCACAGTGCCATCATGGTGCAGAAATGTCACAGGAAGGTAAACAATGCCCCTTGTCTCACAGTAGTTAGCTATGGTATTCTGAAACTTTAAGATCCAGAATCACAGACAGACACTTTGCTGTGAAATATTAAGTATACAAGATATGTGTGAAGCTAGGGTTTCAGGTGTGCAGGGTGTGTCAAGTACATAGTCTGCTAGGTCATCAAGTGGGTAGGGTACAAGATGATCAGGTAAGTAGAGTGTTGGTCAGGGTGGACGGGAGTTATCAGGTCCAGTGGGGGGTGGGTAGGTCCACAATGGTGGCTGTAGGGTCTGGTAGGGTTGCTGTGTCAGCTCAGCAGTGATACAAAGTTGTCATGTCTGGATTGTGGTGTGTATCACTTTTGGGTAGGGGGCAATGGCAGTGGTGGTCAGTCCAGTGGGTGAGAGTGTTTTGGGACCCATGAGTATCATGTCAGGTTCTAGAGTGTGGGAGAGCTTTGGTTAGAGATGTTAGATAATATGGGGTTAATTTAATAGTTACTCAGCAGTTAGACCAAGTATTTAATTGTCAAACTTTTCCAGAGTAACAATTAAGCCGGACCCTCCAAATTATCCACTTTCGATGGAAACTTTGAGAAGATGCTAGACATATGGGAAATGGCCAGTAAAATCTTAAATTCCCCAGGCAATTTCTTTGTAGTCTGCTACAATGGGATTTCATAAGGTTTCCATGCACAACTTCCATCTATGCTGAAATAATGACTGTCTGGCCATCAGAAAATCCAGGCCTTATAGGGAGAGATTTATTTTAGAAGCTTATTCTTAAAGGTTGATGGGGTGTAGGCTTCTACTTTGAATACCTTCAGAAAATCATCTTCTAATGTTCAAAATGGCAGCAATATATCTTATTTTGACATTTATGTCTGCTTTTTACACACACGAAAGTGCTGACATAGTGGCAGTATCACTGAACTCAAGCTAATGTTCTGGAGACCTGGGTTTGAATTCCACTAGGGCAGATGGTGGTACTTGAATTCAATAAAAACCTAGAATAAAAAGCTGGCATAATAGAGACCAGGTAATGTTTGAAAAACATCATCTGGTTCACTATTATCCATCCTTACCTGGCATGTAACTACAGAGCCACAGCATCGAGGTTGCTTCTTCACTGCCTGCTGTGTAAGTTGAGATGGGCAATTAATGCTGGCCCCAAAGCCCACATCCCATGTGGAGTATTGTTTAAAATCTGTGCTGAATAAGTTGCACTGAATCTCACAATGAGTTCACAGGTGGTTCCAGAGAATTTTATCTGTGGTCATTCTCTAGGTTCAATCAAAGCACATAAGATTATGAGTCCCTCACAACTTTTTTTCAAGTCATTGAATTCCTCCCATGGAGTAACTGTGTAAACTTTTCTTGTCTTTCTTTGTTTAAATTGGCTTGATTTCCCAGTCAAACAAAGGTCCTCCAGAGGTGTTTTACTTCATTACATTTTCTCTTCTCTTTTTTATCTTCCACGCCCAGTCATTCCCCCTGTAGTCTTCAATGGCTCGGAGGTAGGATTGATTGGCTGTAGGATAGACAACTGAGCTGTGACCTGTGTACATAGTAAAGATCAGCTGTACATGTTGCTGATATTGATGCTGCATCTTTCTGGGTCCTTTATGTAGAGACCTAGCTATCATATTAAACAGACTCTGGATATGTAAATGACCACATAAACCTTGAACCCAGATGCATGACAAGATGTAATATAATGCAAGGATGCTCTGAACCTGCAGATCTTCCTCAGTTTTTAAAGGAGATCACATTAAGAACAATCCTATTGTTTGCATGAGCAACATTCCATGGTATTGTTTACAGAACAACCGCTCAATGCATTGAAGTTGTACAATAGCTCTTATTGGAAAACTAGGCTGCAATACAGAAGATATGAGCTAAGGTTTCTTGCTAGTGAGCTGATTCTGTGGTTGGAATGGAATCTGGATCAGGAATTTGGAAGAACATCTGGCAGGACATTGGGAGTGAATTCTCCAGAGGCATCCAATTTAGAAGCTGCCTTAGGGAGTCCTGCCCATTTTGAGATGTCAGATAGGCACCAGAAAGGAGGGAGGAGGTAGATGCGTGAGCCACTCAAGGGAAGAATGGCCAGCACCAGCCCCCTAGGAAAGCGCATGCACTGCTCAGGTAAATGGAGAAGGAGAGAGTGTTAATAAATACATGCAAGCTACTGCTGCTGGAATTGGGAACAGACAATTACCACTGCCTACAATGATCAGGTGCACCTTTCTGCATGAGAAAAGCATTCACTTGAAAGCAATTGCTTATGAATATGCTGAATGAAACCCATTTTCATTTGATGGTCACTGTGCATTCATTTCTTGGTGTTCCAATCTGCCACTATGTTCATTGCCTCTTGCTAGATGAGCTGCAGGCAAAACCCCCGAATTTAGTGTTCCTCCATTAAACCACCATTGCCTCTGGAAAATGCCAATCAAATGGTACTGTTTCTTGCCTCCTGCTGCTGCCAGGCAGATTGTCCTCTTGGCATGCAGTCTCCCCAGTGACAAGAAGTGAAATACCTTCACGGAACTGGCCAGATCACTTTTTAAGTTTTTTTCTCAACATTATCCCCATCCCACCTCCAAACAAACCAGATCTGGTAAAGACATCCCCTTCTCCGATGGTCTTGTTTGTTTTACTGTATGGGCCTCTTCCTCTATTTAAATCACTCAAAGTAATCATAGTTCTTTCTTCTCCCAGATCTGTCACGGAATAGTATGGACAAAGAAACAAGTGATTGACATTCCTGTCAAACAAAATTGCACAATGTCGCAGATCCTGAAGATGTCAGATCAGCACAAAAACATAGTTGTTGTAGCTTTTAATTGTTTTAATAAAATGTTGCAGCAAACATTACAATTTAGTATTATTAATTACAAAGTAGTAAATATTTCCTGAATGAGTTGCATTCAAAGTGGCAAGGTGCCATATTTAACAGGGTAGAATTGTAATTGAAGTTCACTGCTCATCTTCAAATTAAGAGGCAACAGATGAGTGACTTAATTGCATCAACTGGTCATACACCTATTAGACAACTACAAAAGACAAATATTACATTTTTGGTATCTTCTGATCTGCACACTTTTATACCTTCTAAAATGTTGGCTTTTCACGCTGCATTTGGTTAGCTGCGATGGAGTTTGTGAGAAGTGGTGACGTGAAGGTAGGGCAACCCAGCTTGCTTCTCCAACACAGCAACACAGCTCTGGCCATCAAATTAAGGCCTTCTCCAAACCTCCTGACACCACTACTCAACCCACATTCCAACCAATGTCCACTCAGATTATCCATGCATCCTCAATGCCACCCCATACTCTCTCAGGTCACCCAAACCAAACCATGTCCCCCATGTTCAACCATGCCATCCACACTCCTCACCTCCCCACCCATTCATTATATCATCCCTTCTCCCTTTAGATACTCCATGCTTGCAAAAGTAATCACCCAGAAAGCACAATTTATAGTCTTAAGAAACTATATCAATAGGAATTATTTTAAAATTGTTGAAAAAAAACTTAAACCTCCAACAATCTATTAAAATACTGAATTCAAACATGTTATCACTGATACTGGGAAAAATACTGCTAATAAAAATTGTCATCTGTTAGTTTTGTTCGCAAAGAATAAAAGCAAAGGCATATTCTGTTATTACAGCCTAAATTAAAATATTCAATTCGTTTTAGATCAGTAGATCATCTGATGAGTTAAAGCCATTAGCAACTGAAACACTCAAAGCATTCATAATGGCTACAGCTACCATAATTAAATCTTCTAGTTACATTGTTTAAACTGACAGAGTATAAGCTATCCCGTCTCAAAGCAAACTAACTATCAATAACAGAGAGAGACTGGCACTGAGATTTATTCCAATTTTCCAAAGCAGGGATTTATTTTTAAAACCAGACAAAGCAGTCAGTCAATTTAAATCACATCAAAAAACATGCCAGGCTGGTTGATAGGACTTTTTTTTTCACATTTTTAATGCATTAGCCGCTTTCATGGAAATAATGCTGTAATGCATGACTATGCTAACACAATTGTGGTCAAGGTCAGGCTCAACTTACCTTTTTGTCCTTTAAAGGACAAATCCCCAGAATGAATCTTTGCCATAAAATGCATCTAAGTAACAAATCAGTATTAAACAGTAAGATTCAAACTATGAAAACATTTTACAGTTATGTTTCAAAATGCTCTCCACTACTCAGCAGGTTCCCCAATATGGTCAGAAATTTCCCAGCACAAAGCTGTGTGCGAGGGAAATGAAATCTTTCAGTGATCCTCATAATAGAGACAAAGACCTCAAAAGAGGTATGCATATGTTTTTTACCCAAATCCATCTAAAAGCATGTGAAAGCTACACAAATGTAGCTTGGGATTAGGAGAGTGGAGCAAGATTGTTTTTCTGGCCAACAAAACTAAATTCAATATTTCCTGACCAGATTTGCAACTTCATTGAGTGATGAAAATCTGGTCCAAGATATAGTTTGCAATTTTAATAAGGGCTGTTTCAGTGTATGGGGCTGGGGCAGAAACCTGATCAGAGGGTCTTAAACATGGAGCTGCAGAGAAGATGGGTGCAGATTTGAAAGGTGACGACACTTTTTGAATTTGAAAAGGAAGTGCAGCTTCTAAATGGGGCAGTAGTTTGCAAGCACTGTGGGATCAAAGGTGAGTTTTTTTGGCAAGATGGATAATGATGGCAGATTTGACAGTCAGGTGGCTAGTACTTGAGCAGAGGGAACTCGTATAAGTATCAGCTAACTGAGGTAGGGAGGTAAAGTTGGGTGGTCTGCTAACAATAGAGAGCTGGAAATACAAAATGTTAAGTTATTCGAAACTCTGTTTGACCACTTATGATGCTCTGTATAGCCTCCCATTACACCATCACCAGACTGTAAGGAAATTGGACAATATATCTACTCAGATTGTCACTGATTTACTGTGGACTGATGGAGGTTTGTTCGCTCACACAAACATTGACTCAATTTCCAATGTTTTCCTTACTCATGTCAAAACTACAACCAAAATCTTAGTATTTATCAGATAAAAAATCCAAATGGGAAAATGATTTGACCCTAAAAGTCAGATTTCATGCAGAGTTTTATACTGAAGTTCTTCTTGAACTATAAGAAAACAAAATATATTTTACATGTAACCATGCTGGGCCTCTTTAGGCCTTCGCTTCTGTTCCCCGGAGATTCAAGCTGGTCGGAAGGGTAGGCTTTTACCACATTTAGGAAATGATGTCATTGGGAATCCAAATACCAGATTGGCCCCTGATAATGTAATTGGGGGCCAAAAGAGTGAACTGCAGCATGTTGTGTACACCCCAGTGATAATCGTAGATATCTGTTTGAGTTAAAGCAAACCTTTTGTGTAATTGTCTAAAACGTGATAGCTAGCCTCCAGTGTTTAATCAGAGGGAAGGAAGGAGCTTGTGAGCTGTCACTTCAGGTCTTTGAGGAGAAAGTGAGGTCTGTAGATGCTGGCGATCAGAGCTGAAAATGTATTGCTGGAAAAGCGCAGCAGGTCAGGCAGCATCCAGGGAACAGGAGAATCGACGTTTCGGGCATAAGGGCTGTCCTGAAGAATCGAAACGTCGATTCTCCTGTTCCTTGGATGCTGCCTGACCTGCTGCGCTTTTCCAGCAATACATTTTCAGGTCAGTTCAGGTCTGGTTGTTTGACCTGTTTTTGCCCTCACTTCTCAACCAAAGCCTACCGGATTGAGAGGTTGCATGGTGGACAGCAAGGCCTGCAATAGCAGGTGCCACCTAAATGCAAGGAGCAAGGATGGAGAAGTCATGGCTTTGGTGACATGGATTATTCATGGGCAGGATGTGGTATCATGTAGGTTCTTCAGACCTTCATAAGAGCTTGGGTCAGACATCTAGTTTACTGGTAAACAGCATTTATTGGTAGACTGTACACAATGGTAAGGCTACAGAGCAGCATACTCTGCTGCTCAGACTCCAACCATCGCCAAGCACTGGCACATAACTATGGAGGTCATAGCTGCGTGACAGTTTGCCTCAGAGATTCACCTACACCTTCAGTAAACTCCACCCCAATTAGTAGGATAAGGGTGGGTCAGTTGGGAACATTGAGGAGTGTATCCAAAAGAGATAGAGATGCTGGAACAGCCAAAGGAGTCATGGGTATCAGGGGAGATCAGGAGGATCATGTTGATAGGAAATCATGCCTCAAAGTGAGTGTTCAGTCCTATGGGTTGGAATGAATAAAATAAGTAAACTAGATTGAGCTGGTAAGTGAAAAGGTATTTACCAAGTGGATCCAGAAAGGTCTCTCATTCACTATTTGGTTTCCCAAAGCCCAAGAAATCCATTCAACTTGATCAAATTTAAAACAGCGTGACAAATGGTGTTTAAAATACTTATTCAGCTAGCCTGCCTACTGTGAATGATTGTCAGGCTGGAGTAATGGTTATGCCACCCACTTTTGTCTTTTCTCTCATTGAAGAGGAAACAGGACCAATAGGACAGACAGACTCATGGTGAGTGGTATGCCCCCTGACGTTTGGTTTCTTAACCCTAATGAGGAGAGAGTTCTGATTCTGACTGCTCTTCTCTTACTGTGCTCAGATCTCTGAGCAAAAGCTATTCCCCTTGCCTTGACTGGGGCAACTATGACAAGCTTCCTGACCTTGTGTTTGTGTTCCATGGCATGGCAAGATAGAAGTAATAGCAGCCATGTCTCTCTGGCTGAAAGGACAAAGAACAAAAAGGCAAGGCAAGATACTGTGAGAATCCAGCTATGGTCAAAGTGAGTGAGAGTAAAGACGGTGAGTGAAGAGCCTAGAGCTTCAGCCAGGTCCAGTCCATGAGCCTAGTGTGTGTCCCTGAACAAACAGAATCCTTGCTGCAGCATTGCAATGATTGTTGCTGATGCAGCCTCAAGGTGCAGCTTTGAAATGTAGGACCATCCTGTAAGTAGATCAAAAGTATGCCTCGAGGGTTCTTAGAACCTGGCACATGTTGAATGCCAATGTCTGTAGACAAGGATTGCATGTGTCTTGGGTCCATGAAGTATGCACTGAGATGCTGTAGAGTCTTAGAGTCATACAGCACGGAATCAGACCCTTTAGTCCATACCGACCATAACCCCAAACTAAACCAGTCCCACCTGCCGATGGAGGCCCATATCCCTTCAAACATTTCTTATTCATGTACTTATCCATATAACTTTTAAACATTGTAACTATACCTGCATCCACCAGTTCCTCTGGAAGCTCATTCCACACACTAACCACGCACTGTGTAAAATAAATTATCCCCATGCCTTTTTTAACTCTTTCTCCATCCATTTTAAAAATATGTCCCCAGTCTTGAAATCCCCAACCCTAGGGTATCAACATAGAGGTCATTCAGAGCCCTTGGCAAGCTGAATCCATTAGGTGCTTGCTCTGGCTTCCTTGTCGAGATCTGACTCTTTGATGAATTTGTTGAGACGGTGGTTTGAATAGCAATGAGGCGTGAAGGGGAGGTAACTGGGTTAGTTAAGAATAAGTATTGATTTGAGATATCTGATCTGATAACATGTCCATTTGAGATGGCAAAGAGGACCTTAGTTTGACTTCAAGTTTCCTTCAAGTTTCATGTTTCTTAGCTCCCCGGAATTATTTGCAGTTAAGTCTCTGGATGGGATTTGACGCCTCAACCCTGTAAGTCAAGGTTGATGAAATAGTTTTGATTGGGAGATGCCGGTGTTGGACTGGGATATACAAAGTTAAAAATCACACAACACCAGGTTATAGTCCAACAGGTTTAATTGGAAGCACTAGCTTTCGGAGCGTTGCTCTTTCATCAGGTGGTTGTGGAATATAAGATTGTAAGACACAGAATTTATAGCAGACTGTAAACTTTTGCTATAAATTCTGTGTCTTACAATCTTATACTCCACAACCACCTGATGAAGGAGCAGTGCTCCGTAAGCTAGTGCTTCCAATTAAACCTGTTGGACTATAACCTAGTGTTGTGTGATTTTTAACTTTAATGAAATGGAAAAGTTTTCTCCTCTCCTGAAGACACTAGCTCGTCAAGCTCTTTAATACCTTGTTCAATCTCTCAATCACTATATGTGAACTCTAATGTAGCACGCTATTTAGTCAAAGCATGCATCGCAATTCATCCAAATCTTGTTTTCAGCCAATGTCTATACTGTCCAGCAGATGTCACTAGATAATGATCAGGAGTCCCAGTCCTTAACTGAAAGCAGGATGGAAGTTAAATCTTTTCATTTACGTTTGTTTAGCATTATTCAGTGCATTGCCTTTGCCTACTGGTATTTGAGTGAGTTATAAATTACAGAAGTTTCATAAATAGTTCTCATTGGGAAGCATTAACGAAACTTTTTGACATATAAATTGAATGGTCATATTACAAACTGTTTTTTGAATTAAGCTTGCAAATTAAAGACTTAAATTACAAAGTGAAATCCAATTCAAATTGGACCAAATTCAAGTATTTAAGTTCGTTGAACATATGGAGATTCGAATTGTCACATTGCCAACTAACGTTACTCTTATGATGAGCTTGTTTATCTGAATTGATACCAGCTAGCAAAGAAGAAATGTATGATCTTCAAAGGAGAATTCCTCTGAATCTGTGATTATTTGTCCAAAATTTATAGTTGTCATCACTGTGAAATGTGTTCGTCACCACTGTTCTGTGTCAGCAGTATATATCATGTTATATTTTCATTGAGTACACCATGAGATGAAGCTGTGTAACAAAGTAGACATTTCCTGCTCAACCCCACACTGGGCTTGATTTATATACAGACCTCATACGAGATCTTGTGATTGTGTGAGAGTTCGGCAGGAGCTCGCAGCTAAAGACATAACTGATTATATCGAATTGTCTTTAAATGATCCTTTGTTCATATCTGGGAACTGTCCAACGATTTTACGAATTTTCATGTTGAGTTCTATCTGGTTTGCCAGGTTTATGGAATATTGCATGCAGGTGAAATTTTATTCAAACCAAAAACTGAAGACAAAATTCAAAACAACAACATTAAGTCAATGCTTTCTGAAGGGAAGTTTGAATCAAGCTAGGTAAAGGTACAATTGATAAAGGAAACTCATGCATACAATCCTGAAGAAAACCAAAGGTGAAGTAAAATTAAGGTCTTCAAAGTTTGGGAGAAGATTTGTAGCTCGGGTGCTCGTTGTTGTGGTTCTGTTCGCCGAGCTGGGAATTTGTGTTGCAGACGTTTCGTCCCCTGTCTAGGTGACATCATCAGCGCTTGGGACCCTCCTGTGAAGTGCTCCTGTGATGTTTCCTCCGGCATTTATAGTGATTTGTACCTGCCGCTTCCGATTGTCAGTTCCAGCTGTCCGCTGCAGTGACTGGTATATTGGGTCCAGGTCGATGTGCTTATTGATTGAATCTGTGGATGAGTGCCATGCCTCTAGGAATTCCCTGGCTGTTCTCTGTTTGGCTTGTCCTATAATAGTAGTGTTGTCCCAATATACTAGCCACTGCAGCGGACAGCTGGAACTGACAACCGGAAGCGGCAGGTACAAATCACTATAAATGCTAGAGGAAACATCACAGAAGCGCTTCACAGGAGGCTCCCAAGCACTGAGGATGTCACCTAGACAGGGGACGAAATGTCTGCAACACAAATTCCCAACTTGGCGAACACAACCATAACAAAATTAAGGTCTTCTGAACTAATTTCTAAATGTTCTTTTTGTCAGGTAGCAAATAGTACTTACATTGCATAAATTGTATCAAAATGTAAGTTTAAAGTCAAATATTGGAAATCTGAAATAAAAGCAGCTACTTTTATTTGGATTTGTCTGGAGGAGAAACAGGGTTAAGAGCTGGGCTGTAATATTCATCAGAATATATATCTGGATGTATACCACACTACCTGCAATGTGTAACCATCTTAATGCTGTATCATTGACCTGTGTCAGGTTAACAACAATAACTTGCAATTATATCATTGCCTCTAATGTGGTAAAACATCCCAAAATGATTCAAGGGAGAGTTAACAAACAAAATATGTCACCAAATCATAGAGCAAGTTTCAAGAAATGGTGAGATGGTTTCAATGAAGTCTTCAAGTCAGACAGAGGGAGGAAGCAAGATGGAGAGCTAGAGAGGGAATTACAGAGTATGGTGCTTATGCAGCTGTAGACATGGAGAGATTGGAGAGATTAAAATCTTGTGCCAAGATTGCTGAAGCATGGAGATTATGAAGTTCGAGAGTCATAGAATTTTCACGGCCCAGTAAGAGGACCTTCAGCCCAGCATGTTCGCAGGGGTCATCAAACATGGACATGTTCTATTTCCATTCCCAGTAATTGACCTGTTGCCTTATGTTTTGTTTTCAATTCATTGTCTTTGCGAAACAAAAATATTGGCTTAAATTTGCTTATTCATTCTCATTATGGAAACCAGAATAATAATATCTTTCCAAATAAAGTTTAAAAAGAAACTTTTCCAAATCTTTACTGAGTAAAATGTTAATCCTATCCTTTATCCTCGCATTTTATGTTGATGCTACAAGTAACAAAGGAATGTTTTCCCTATGTTACCTTGAGTGTAACAGATGATTAGAAACATGTCCAAAGCTGTAATTTGCTTGAGGGTTTGGATAACTCATCTAAACCCTGAGTGCACTTTGCTATTAAGACATTCCAGACACATTTTATTCTCCATAATAGTTTTCCATCTATCCCCATTAGTGTGAGGAAATTTCTGCTTTCATTATTTGGGCATTCTCACCAGCTATTTCTCTCAGGTTCATAAATTCACTTTCGGTCATTTAAAGGTTTACCAACTGAATTTTTCAGTACAATTTCTTGTGTGACTTATTATCTTTCATTGCTGATGCTACTCTTTTTATTCCATGTCATTTAAAGTTAGACTGTTGCTCTGTCTTGTATTTTTCAAGATTATGTATCCAGGTGTGATATGCAGATTGAATTTTACAAAAATAATATCCTGTTTTATTTGACCATAATTTTCATGCTTTTTAATGAAACTGGCAAAAATTGGCTGGTTATATTATGAATATGATATAGACAGCAATGCATTAGAAAGTTGATTTACTGTAAACACAGTTATACCAGTTTACTTATTCTCAATCGATTAATGAGTAAATATGAAATTAAATAAATATCTTTTCAATTTATTTAATTACTGACATTACTTCAAAGAAATAAGCATCAAAATCTCTTCTTACGGTTCCTGTATATCACACCACTGCATTTGCAAAGACAAACTTAGTGAGAAATGAGTAATATATGGTAGAGTTATATTTTCAGTCGTATAATATTTATATGCAAGTCTAACTGTATTTGTCCTTTGGTATTATAAATCATAGTTAAAAATCACACAACACTAGATTATAGTCCAACAGGTTTATTTGAAAATACAAGCTTTCAGAGCGCTGCTCCTTCGTCTGCTAGTTGGTGGGACAGGATCATAAGACACAGAATTTACAGTAAAAGACCAAAGTATCATACAACGGATGCAATGTATTGAACAAACCTAGATTGATTTTAAATGATTAATCACTTAGAAAGGGCATGCAAATTTCAATTGATTACCATGTGAATCCCAGAATTTCTTTCAAGTCACAGCCCCAGGATAACATAAGGTTTTATCTTGAATATATAAAAAGAAGGTGAGATCTCAATGCAGACAATGCATTTAAAGCTGTGCGGTTTGAGTCTGTCTGTATCCCAACCTTGTGTCAGACCGGTTCTATTTCCAAAGTAGGAATTTATAAAATGTCACATTGACTGACTGCCTACAGATTGTGTGCTTCTTGAACAAGATAGAATGTATCTGCAAATACAGATCTCATTGCAGCAGGGACCCAGGTTCAATTCCACCCTTGCATAACTCTGTCGGGTTTGCACATTCTCTCCATGTCCGTGTGGATTTCCTTTGGGTGGTCCTGTCTCCTCCCATATATGCAGTCTAGGAGGATTACCAGGCTAGCTTGGGTGGGGTTTTTCTTCAGATGATTGGTGGTGACTAGATGGACTGAAGGACCTACTTCCACACTGTGTTGAGTTTCTATGATTCTAATGGAAGAAGCAATCAGAAGTCATCATCAGAATCTGGTGTGATCACTAGAGACTGCTCCCCAGAGGAGTCTGAATTGGAACAAAATAATAGATGCCAACTAAAGATGCCTAAAGACAAGTATATAGGTCCTGTACAGATAGTAAAATGGTATTGCTTAGATCCTAACAAGTCGATAGTTAGATTACATGCAGTGACCGACAAATATGAAACCAGTGCAGTGATTCATTGGATTTGTGAACTATTTAAACATGTTCATATCTAATACATCATCAAACTATGAACCTCTATGCACTGCTCCCTTAAAGATGTGCAGGAATATAGGGACACAGAACAAAATGCAGCTTTCACTAGAATTAAACAATTAACTAAATTAAACAATTCAGTCCAATTAATTGTGGCAACTCCAGTTCTGATATATTACAGTCAAAAATGAAGTCATCTTTGTTATAATTGTAGTGAAAATAGATTATTAATATTCAATTTCTACCAGTTAACTTTAACACCTGAGACATCCAAGGATTAAAAACTGCTTTTAAAAGCTTATTACTGACCTAAAGTAGCTGCTGAGATCACCTGGCAAGCCCAAGCAAGCAACATTGATTATAAAAACTAGCTGAATGGAATTTCTATTTTAATCAGGACACATGGAAACGCAGTGAGGCATCAAGAAATTTGTATCACTTGCGTAATAAATACATACCTTGAAAAAAATGAACAGCAAGAAAAGAGAGCAAAAGCAACATAGAATGACAACAGCAAGTATATGAAAATCTCTCTCTCTCAATCTCAGAAGAAAGCACTGGTGAAAAAGCAGCTTGGGGAAAAAATACACCATTCACCAAGGAATCAAGGTCATCAGCAAATTTTGTCACTCCTGAGGAAACAGGACAACAACCAAGCAGTTGGGATGCAGGTTTCACTCTCCAACTTAAAATCATAAAAACTTCAAATTAGAGTTGCTTTTATTTTCTTGTCTGTACCAACGTTTTGCCTCCCCTCTTTTTCAAGCTTCTTACCTGAGTTTGTATGTATGTAATTTTGCAATTTCTTATTTTTCTCAGGTTTAATAGGTAATAAAACTCTGATGTCTTTCACTCAAAAAAACATTGGACTTGACTTTCCTTCAATTTACTTCTGGTTAACCAAGTGAATTAAACTTGTTCATCCACTTGTGGTTGGGAATCCCACATCAAACCGTACTACCCTCCCACTTAATCAGGGGAGGTTTTGCCATTGCTGAGAGACTTTCAGAGGCTCTCCACCAGGATTAAGTGGGATTGGTCACTTGATTCCTACCATCAGGGGCTGCAATGAGGTCGGTATGTGGTGTCTTCAGGTGTTACTTCCATTTGAAGGATTTTAGATACACTGAAGACAAATTCTATTCTCAACTTATCACAATTTTAGTCCAGTCCTGATTTGGAGATGCCGGTGTTGGACTGGGGTTACAAAATTAAAAATCACACAACACCAGGTTATAGCAACGCTCCTTCATCAGGTGATAGTGGTACGATCGAGCCCTCCACTATCACCTGATGAAGGAGTGTCGCTCCAAAAGCTAGTGTGCTTCCAATTAAACCTGTTGGACTATAACCTGGTGTTGTGTGATTTTTAACTTAATCCAGTCCAAATGTCTTCTTTCAAACTTTGTTCTTGAACTTTTAAATACACAAACAACTGTCAATAAATGTTAATGGAAGATGTAGACAGGTTTATAAAAGCAATTGGCACATAAACATACAAAGATAAACAAAAACTCATCCCCCTAGCTTTTGTTTCCTGTTTCCATGAGCAATGTCACAGACAGATCACTAGGTATCCATGTCCTTGGAATCTGTAAACATAGAAATGACCTCAATGTATTCAATCCTTGTCTTGTATATACACACACTCCAGAGTACAGCTGGGGCATGGACAATTACCCTGAAAAAGAATTTTACTTTAATCAATTTAGTACTCAGCAATAAACAATATTGCATTCTCCTAGTTAATATCATTCATAAGTTCGACATGCAATATCAGGTAATCCAATAGCAGAGTCCATCACTCCATGAGCTGCCAACAGCTTTGCAGTTCCTTTAAAATGGAGAAAGAATGTCTTGCTGGGGCATTCCTCCTTGTGCCCCCCAGCCTGTAGTTTAGCAATGGTTTTGTTTAGCTGAATAATTCAGGTTTAATAGAGACTTGTACTGATAGGTACCAGATAAAAGTACTTGAAAATTAATAAACAAAATACAGAGGGATATAAGCTTTGAGGTAATGGCTCCAGTTAAAAATCTGGAATGACTTCCTTCTCAGTTGTAATTTCTTTTATTCTATATGATCCCTTGGGCTGGAACATTTTCCCACTATTTTTCTTTGGATAAGGAATGCTATGGTAGGCAATCCAATGTTAGGAAAAAGAAAATGAGTTGAGACAATTAAATCATTTCTTTAAATAAAATAAGGCTGGAGATGCCTAAAAGGGTTAATTAACTCTTGGTTTATATTGAAATTCCAGCTGACAGCTGTTTGCCTTCATAATTTAACACTTGTTTGGGCTGTGAAGTCAGGTCACCTCTGTAATGACTAACAGACGTCTCTAAATTGATACCCATCCCATTAAATAAGTTCGAAGTCCAAAAACTCGAGAAATTCGTTCCCTGGTTAGTAAAATGATTAACTAGACTTCTCCAATGCTATTTTCAGCTGCCAAGTTAAACAAAATGGAAGGAACGTAACCTTCAGCATTTGAAGCTTTTATATGACAGATAAAGGTGATTTTAACAATAATGTGAATGTTCACGACAAGTAAAATTAAATAGCACATTAGTTTTACTAAAATGTATGTGTTAGTTGAAATGTGACCAGCGGAATCATTATAATTGGAGATATATTTGTGGTTTGTCTAGTATAAATAAAGCCAGGATACAGTGGCAACTCTGATATGAATTGTGTGTTCTCAAGATTTACGAAGAGATAGAGCTGAATATACTGTATAGATATATTCAATTTTGGTGTAAATTTGGCATTCTGTCATCCAATTTAATTAGGTGGCAAGTTGGAAATCCATCCTTTCTCACAGTTTCCAGTCATAATACAGCAGAATGCACAAAGTCACGTCCTGTTCAAGTTTGTGTGCGAGTCGATGATTTCTAATTAATGTGGCGACATTCAAATGGAATTGCAAGGAGGATCATATTTGCAACTCTCTCTGATCATATAAGTATCTGTTTATATTGACCAACCGTATTTTTTGTGGTTTATTTATTAACTAGTTTATTTATGAATCTGCAGCAAAAATAAGTTGATTTGCAGACTGAGTGCCGAAAGCCACATCTATAAACCGGAACAATATCATCATAGTGGAAGAGTGTAGTCTGGTAATGAATGGCCAACATGATTCAAGGCAGATGGCTAAGCCTAGATAACATAATGAGTTTTTGACACTTTTCTGATGAAGCAGATGAGAAAATGCATTTGAATTTTGAAACTTTCTTGATAAGTTTCTTCATTGGTAATTAACAGATGCAATATAACTTCCTAATTAGGGATCACAGCATAGAGGATATAGAAAACTAGCTTGAAAAGCGGTGTAAGAGATGACTATAAATATACAATTTTCAGACGGTAATACAGTCTCTCGTTAGTTGGACACAGAGATCTCAAATTCTGATTGTCAGCTATTATCCTTTATGTCTATAAAACAATAGGAGCCAGGAAGCAGATGTACCAGCCTCAGTGTCTGATTTTCCAAGCTGCTTTTCCTTTAAGTAAAGTCCCATATTATGTTATTCAATGAAATCATTGGCACATACGCTGGCTATAAGAAAAAGAGGGTTGGGACACGATAACAGAGGGATGAATTGCAAATCAAGGAGGCTCTATTTTCGCTGTATGTATCTGACTGATCCTATCTGTTATACAAATGTTCAAAACCAGGTAATGAAGAAAATGCCATTGAAGTGAGTATTTTTAATGAGAATGAATTAATGGAAATGATGACAGAAAGGTTGTTGTCTAGAAACACCGAACATATTAAAACTTAATGAAGCTTCCTGCTCCAAACTTTTTATATTACTATTGCAATTTCAATTAAAATCCATGATCATACTTTGTGATTTTCAGAGTCGTTTTCAGATTTTAAATTTATTTTCACTGCTCTTAACTTTGCTTTGTATCTATTTAAATTTTTGTACCGAAGTGCCTTTGTACAAAAGTAAGAAGAAAGTAGCTCCTTTCCCAGATCACTGTATAGCTGCAAACCCCCAAAACATTGCCCTGAAAAGTCTTGACTTCTAGTTAGTCTACTTTCCTACAGTAACACTGTTGTACTGAAATGTGCAGCTTTTAATCTGAGAGGTTGAGTATTAAACATTTGGTTTATTCTGAATTTTCTGTAGTGTGAATCAGACTACCACACTACATAATGTTGATCATTTTTAAAAATACTGATTGATCCAAATATTGCTTTAATTGAAAATTGGGCTGAAGTCTACCTTTAAAAAGAACCACAGTGGCTGGAGTGCACCATTGCTGTTTATTAATGATGTGCAGCTTAAACATTTTCTTGTATTAATGCTGCCTGTTGTTCAGCAGATGTTAGCACTGCTGGCTCTAATTATAAAATACTTCACCAGCCTCTGCCAAACCACTCCTTTCTTGCTTGTTCCTGACAGCATTTATGCAAATCGATGGAGACTGATTGGCAGGAGAGTCCACCACTCCCACTTTTAGTTTAACAACTATTTTAGCAGTGTACTTTGAAGAATTGAATTGGTATGGACCTTGCTGAGATACAGAGGGATTGAGTTGTGCTGGTGGCTGTCTGTAGACTTAGAACATGGAGTGCAAATTTCTAATCAGAGAAAGGGACTGCAGAAGTAAGTTTGCTTCTGCACAGTTTACTGCAATGTGCTGCTGTGTTCTTATCATCTTTCTTTTACCAGTGAGTGAAGCCTGGAAACAAAGTAAACCACGCCTGACATTCTCATATCAAGGTAAAAAATATCAAATGTGTTATATTTTTCAGAAACGTTGTAAATTTCACTAATGTATTTCAAGATCACTGTCACCTTATCTTCACAGTACAGTATTAACTCCTAAAGGTCAGTAAGACACTGTGCATGTGTGATGTTACATTGGAAAATGATTTTTTTGGCTTGACAGAATACAAAAAAAATCTTTTTTTCACATAAATTCTTGTCAATTTGTCATTCAGGGTTTGCTCCAACACTCTGACGTTTCAAAGTTTCTATGAGGTTCTGTATCCTCCCAGTAATATACTGATATCAGATAGCAATTTACTGATGAAGTTGTTTTCAGCCTTGGAACCTCAACAATCCAGAGATCAAAAAAACTCACCTAATCTGAACACTGTTGAAACAAAACGTTAGTGTGATTGGCTTAGATCTTTGCCTGGGCAAGTGACTTGACGTTTTCTGACATTCTGGAACGAATACTGCAAATTTTACATTTATCTTGTGTTGTCAAAGATGTGCATTTTTGTATAACAAGTTCCAGAAGCAATGGAAATCCTGGCTGTCTGGTCAATGGCTCCCTACCATAATGATTAGAATGTGGCCAGCTGGTTGTGAGGAGGAGCTGGACAAGAAATAAATGAGTGGAGATTAAAAAAATGAGCCACCAACGGCATTGAGGCAGATAAAGAAGAAAGCATTGTAAAGGGAAGGATAAGCAGAATAAAGAAGACAGGAATACCCTTACACAGCCTGAGAAGCAACTGATCCCATCATGTTAGTCAGTAATTTCTCCCAAATATATAAAAGACTCGGCATATACAAAAGATTTGCCACTGAGAACACTTATGCTGCATGTCAACTGTTCTTTCCATCCCCATTCTTCTGCTACTGTTGCTAAAATTAACTTCACTTTACACCATGGCTACTTTTAGTTTTAAAAGGGTCAAGTCATTAAAAAGTCCTCGAACAGTCTAAAGGTTTGGTGGCTACACTGAGTGATAAATGCATGCATTATGTGTCTTAAACCTTGGAAGCAATATTTCAGCTCTCCGCTTTATTCCAGAATGAAACTCTTGTTCACATGCATGTCTTGACATGTGTTTACTCATTACGTAAACTATAGCTCACATTTTAATACACATTATTAATTGGAAACTAAAGAACAAGTTGCAACTTCATCTGGCATTCAACCCAGACGTATTGAATCAAATTAATTGAAAATATTGTACAACTTGTCAGGCTCAATGCAGTGCTTTATCCCCAATCTCCAGAATGAGTCCCTCTTACAGAAGGCTTGTTGGGCTCCATATCATGAGGGAATAGCCAACTAATTTGAATATAAATGCTTTTTCATCTTTTAAACTGAGGGAAAAATAATGGAAAAATAGGTTGCAATCCTGTCCGGATTAAGTGCCACATTTCAAAAACAAAATCTCCTTTTAAAATTAACTGCTTTCTTAATTGCTCTCTGTCTCTCAGACTTAAGCCCAGATTCTATTAGCATTCCTTTTGTTCTCTATGCCACAAATCATGTTTGGAATATAGCAGCGCTGGGCATTCTTAGTACTGAGTGCCGCAGTTCGGATTAGCGACCTCCACCTCAGCAACAGATGTCCCTGCAATAATTATACAGAAGAAGCATTGCTGTTGCCAATGCAGCCGCAGCCCTCTGCACCTGAGTGTGACTCAAGTGTGCTTTACCCTTTCACAAATACTGTGCACATTAGCTTGTAATATTATACCTCCAAATCTTCAGCATAGAAAATAGGTCTTTGTTAGTCAATTTCATGTCTGTAGCTTTACTCAAAGGTTAGTGTTCCTGTTGCAAATCACAGTAAATTGTAATGATGTGGAGGAACCGGTGTTGGACTAGGGTAGACAAAGTTAAAAATCACACAACACCAGGTTATAGTCCAGCAGATTTATTTGGAAGCAGTAGCAGTAGCTTCATCAGGTGTTCACAACCAGTGCTTCCAAATAAACCTGTTGGATTATTAGATTAGATTACTTACAGATTACTTAGTGTGGAAACAGGCCCTTCGGCCCAACAAGTCCACACTGACCCGCCGAAGCGCAACCCACCCATACCCCTACATTTACCCCTTTAACCTAACACTACGGGCAATTTAGCATGGCCAATTCACCTGACCCGCACATCTTTGGACTGTGGGAGGAAACCGGAGCACCCGGAGGAAACCCACGCAGACACGGGGAGAATGTGCAAACTCCACACAGTCAGTCGCCTGAGTCGGGAATTGAACCCGGGTCTCTGGCGCTGTGAGGCAGCAGTGCTAACCACTGTGCCACTGTGCCGCCCACAAATCACAATTTAACCTGCTGTTGTGTGATAAGTAAATTGTAAGGCATAATAGAGGTTTCTTCCTCTGTCCTTCATCCACTATCCAGAGCTATGCAATCTCTATATATGCCAGATACTAGACATTAAGCATCTGTTACAGGTTTGGAGAGAAGTGTAACTTCAAGGCAAATGCATGAATTTTAAATGTACAGTTGCTACTGACAATTCAGGAGGCACTCTGACCTTTCAAGGAAACGCAGAATCGGTTACAAGTGAAGAGTTGCCTAATATACACACAGCCTACTTTATAAAAAAAGGATGAAAATATTTATGAAGTTGTAGAATGTAGCAATGTAATTTTGTTTTGGAGAATTTTTGTGATATTTTTTCTTCAGAAGTGCTACACTTCTGTTGCTGCTTCTAAAACTACAGGCAATTCCACTGTCGATGCACATGTTTAACCACACAGTTTTCTATCATTGTTGGTATGATAGAATTTAGAATGAAACCAATTCACAAACCACAGAATATTTTCCCACGTCATTCCATAAGCTTAGAAAAAATGTCTCTGATCCTACCAGTTTATTTACTAACATACTGAGAATGAATATTGTGGAATAACTGCCAACCATTCATTCAGATTTCTAATGTGACATGATAATTCTTCCTTCAGTTGTTGAAGAATTAATTCAATTGAAGAAAAGCCATATGTGGTATCTGATTAACATTACTGCTTTGTGCTGGGGGTGGGGCAGAGAGGTGGTTGAACGTACTTTGCCTTTGTCTTTTTCTCATCAAACATCATTGCTATTTTTAAATCCATCCAGGAAATAACCTATTAACAAAAAGATCTGATAAATGTTCCATGAATTCAAAATCTAGTCTGTAGTGTTTAATTATTCATGTATTCATTATAAGTAATATTTCACTGCAGTAGCAGTTTGTTATTCATAATTACATATTCCAGTAAAAAGCAAAAATGCAAGAAGAAGAATATTTCCAACTGGTAGTCTGATTCTGATTAACTTTATACAAAGCTCCTTGTGTAATGATTGTAAAACATGTAGGCTATATTCATGAAGAATCCCTGTATTCACTTTTTCTACCTGATCTGCCAAAGTGATGTGAACTTTTGCATCCAACAGTGTATTTGTAAGCAATAAGGCAATATGCCCAGACAGACCCATTGTTTCTGCCTCCTCCTGATCCACAGAACTTATCTCTTCTTACCTAACCCATTTTGTTCTCCTTTTGTCTAGACCCTCCCACTTACATCTGCGAATCCTCTGACGCTTTACGTTAGTTTCAGAATTACCCATCTGCGGGTTCCAGTCGCCTTCTGTTTACCATGGACGAGCAATCCCTTTACACATCATGGTCTCAAGGCTCTCCGCTTCTTGGAAAAAAGGCCTGAACCAGCCACATCCACTACCACCCTCATTCGCCTGGCCGAATTCATCCTCATTCTAAACATCTTCGCTTTTAACTCCCCTCACTTTCATCACGTCACAGGTATGGCCATTGGGGTACCCACATGGGCCCCAGGTATGCCTGTCTCTTGGTAGGGTACATGCAACATTCCTTGTTCCAGTCCTATTCTGGATCCCACCCACAACTCTTTCTCCGGTATATTGATGATGACATTGTCGATGCTGCTTCCCTGTCTCATCCAGAATTGGAAATGTTTATCAATTTATCTTCCAATTTCCACTCAACTCTCACCATTACCTGGTCCATCTCTGATTCCTCTCTTCCCTTCCTCAACACCTCTGTTTCCATTTCTGGGGATCCCCTGCCACTAGTATCCGCTACAAACCCACCGACTCCTACAGTTGTCTTGTCACACCCTTCTTCCTGTAAAGACTTTACTTCATTCTCCCAGTTCCACCATCTCCATTGCATCTGATCTGAAGAAGCAACTTCCACAAGAGAGCCTCTGAAATGTCCATCTTCTTCCTCAACCAAGTATTCCTCTAACCTATCTCCCTGACTTCAGCCTTCACCCTTTCTTGTTCCCTCCTCCTTGTCTTCACCTACCGTCTCACCAGTATCTACATCTATAGAATCATTTGCCACCTCCAGTGGAATGTCACCACCAGACACACATTCCCCTTCTGTAAGGACCATTCCGTCCTGGACACTCTGGTCCACTCCTCCTTCATTCTCAACACATCCTCACAATCTCATGACACCTTTCCCTGCAACCACAAAAGGTATAACACCTGCCCATTTACTTACTCCCTCCTCTTCACCATCCAAGACCCCTAATACATCTCCCAGGTGAACCAGTCCTTTACCTGCACTTCACCCAATCTACTCAATCTACTTCATTCGCTGCTCACAATGTGATCTCTTCTACACTGGGGAAACAAAGACCATTTTACGGTCCATTAGCCACTCCTTTGTCTGTCCAACTGTTTTTCTCTCTTAGGCTTATTTCCCACCTCTTGTTTACTCTCCCTCCCCTACCCCTAACCTCATCTTCTATATAAACACCAACATTTTCCTAGCTACCATCATTTTTGAAGAAGGATCACTGGACCCAAAACAATAACTCTGATTCATCTTCACAGATGCTTCCTGACCTGCTGAGCTTTTCCTGCAATTTCTGTTTTTGTTTCTGAGGCATTATATATGTTAGTGCTGGTAATATAAAGAACTAGCTGTGGATAATGTAGTTCTGAAAGATTTAACGAATACTAATTAGAGTTCCTCATACCTTATAGTCATAGACTCTTCAGTGTCTGGGCTGATATTAAACTATTCAGTTACAAACAACAGCACACTTCCATCAGCATCTCATGCTTTAAATGACAACAATTAAAATGGAGGTTGAAATGTTTAAAAACTCAGGCCATGTGTCACGATACGGTGATGATATGCCTTTTAGGTATACTGCATACTTGCTGATACATAGACAACATTGCAATTGTTTAAATATATGTCTTGTCATATACTTTGTCGTTCTGGAAATGTTATTGCATTGTCATAGAATTAAAGAGGTTTGCAGCATGGAAACAGGCCATTCAGCCCAACTTGTTCATGCTGCCCAGTTTTCACAATTAATCTCGTTCCATTTGCCTGTTTGGCCCATATTTCTCGAAACTTATACCATCCATGTACCTGTCCAAATGTTTCTTAAATGACAAGATTGTGCTCACCTCCACCACTACCTCTGGCAGCCTATTCTAAACACTCATCACCCTCTGTGCGAAAAAAACTGCCCCTCTGGACCCCTTTCATATCTCTCTCTTCACACCTTAAATTTATGCCCTCTAGTTTTAGACTCCCCTATCATGGGTAGTGAGATGAGTTGAAGACTCTACAACTATTCTTAACTCTCCATGAAAAACCGTTTTAGTGTGCACACATCTTATCCCCAGCGTTCCCTTCAGTAAATGCCCTGAACAGAGAGGCATGGAAGAGAGAGGAAAATCTTGATTCCATCAAAAGGGATTGTTATTCGACATATTGTGTTATCAAGACCATAATAGAAACAATAACACAGGAAAACAGGAAATCTGTCCTCAATAGGACAGACAGTGCTTGTGGAGAAAGGTACAAAGGTACGATTTTGAGGTGAACAAAATGAGGAATCTATAGAGCAAGAGGATGAGAGGCAAATGGTGGGGTCGGTGTAGGGAAGTAGGAGGAAAGGGAAAGAATTTGTCATAAACTGGAGAGCAGGGCTAATTAGCTAAGGAAAGGAATTATTGTGCAAGCAAAAAGAGATTAGCAATGGGAAAGTGTAGCAAAGTGAAGGGTCTAGAGGAGCTGCAAACATAGCAGAGCAACAGAAGGGAATGAAAAGTGGAAGTTTGGCTGTATCAAGGCCAAGAAGAGACGAGAGTCGACGCTTGTCGCAGGAATTCCTTACAAATACTCGCCAAAAGAAGCAGTCTTCTTAGTTTCCACTGTCATCACTTCTCTCAGAATCACTTTTGATTTCCACTCTATCATAGAACATTCTCTTTAATTCTAAGCTCCCCCTCCCTACCCCAACTCCTCCATTTCCCTTTTTCAAACTACATTTGCTTAAGAACTATTCATCATTAACATCTTGCAGGTTTGATAAAAGATTATCAACCTGAAATGCTACATTAATTTCTGTCTCTGGAGATGCTACCTGATGTATTGATCGATTTTCAGAATTTTATTTCAGATTTGCGTAAATTGTTGAGAATTTATTTTTGCTCATCGGTTTAGTCAGATGTGTATTTTCATCTGTGCATGTGATTTTCAATGATAAAACCAGATCTTGACTATTGTTGAATATACTTTCCAAACATAATTGACATCAAAGTAATGGTTTTTCCTTGCCATGAACTTATCATCTTACTGCAAATCCAAAATTGAACCAATAATTTGACTATCTGAAAGACATTTGTTCTATATGTTAGAAACTAGCAGTTTACAGGTCAAAAACTGCAAAGTAGCTGTACTCACACAATTTACTAGGACCATTGTGTTGTCATGTTGACTGCAAAATGAGTATTTACTTTAAGTGAGCTTCCATTCCTGACCCATCCATTGTGTATACAATGCATTTTAAAAAGAACTGTACTCTGATGTGTTGATTAGTCTGAAGCAGGATAACTGCAGGGCACTATATTTAGCCTCCACCTTTCACAGATTAGCAAAGAGATAATCACTCTTGGTGATAAACATTGTTGAAGACTCTATGTATGCTTGTGCAAATGAGATTGTAAACATTGAGTTGTAAACATCACAGAGCTTGCAAGCTGATTGTTTTTAGTTGCCTATAAATGTTATTATTTCATAATAATTATTTAGTGTCATAGAGTCATAGAGATGTACAGCATGGAAACAGACCCATCAGTCCAACCCGTCCATGCTGACCAGATATCCCAACCCAATCTAGTCCCACCTGCCAGCAACCAGCAACCTTACCATTAAATGTACAAGTCCTGCTAAGATTCGCTTTCCCAAAATGCAGCACCTCGCATTTATCTGAATTAAACTCCATCTGCCACTTCTCAGCCCATTGGCCCACCTGATCCAAACCCTTCCTATTCAGATACCCATCCAAATGCCTCTTAAATGTTGCAATTGTACCAGCCTCCACCACTTCCTCTGGCAGCTCATTTCATACATGCACCACTCTGTGTGGAAAAAATTGCCCCTTAGGTCTCTTTTATATCTTTCCTCTCCCTCTCTCACCCTAAACCTATGCCCTCTAGTTCTGGACTCCCCGACCCCAGGGAAAAGACGTTGTGTATTTACCCTATCCATGCCCCTCATAATTTTGTAAACCTCTATAAGGTCACCCCTCAGCCTCCGATGCACCAGGGAAAACAGCCAGAGCCTGTCTGTTTCAATGCTGTACATCTCTATGACTCTATGACTCTATGAACCCTTTCACAACATCTTTCTGATAGGAAGAAGACCGGAATTGCACACAATATTGCAACCAATGTCCTGTACAGCCACAACATGACCTCCCAACTCCTGTACTCCGTACTCTGACCAATAAAGGAAAGCATACCAAATGCCGCCTTCACTATCCTATCTACCTGTGACTCCACTTTCAAGGAGTTATGAACCTGCACTCCAAGGTCTCTTCATTCAGCAACACTCCCTAAGACCTTACCATTAAATGTACAGCCCATTGGCCCATCTGATCAAGATCCTGTTGTAATCTGAGGTAACCCTCTTCGATGTCCACTAAACCCCCAGTTTTGGTGTCATCTACTACTCTGCCTTCATCAATCCTTTGTTACTCCCTCAAAACAACTCAATCAAGTTTGTGAGACATGATTTCCCAAACACAAAGCCATGTTGACTATCCCTAATCAGTCCTTGCCTTTCCAAATACATGTATATCCTGTCCCTCAGGATTCTCTCCAACAACTTGCCCACCACCAACATCAGGCTCACCGGTCTATAGTTCCCTGGCTTGTCCTTACTACCCTTCTTAAACAGTGGCACCACATTTGCCAACCTCCAGTCTTCCGGCACCTCACCTGCAACTATCAATGATACAAATATCTCAGCAAGAGGCCCAGCAATCACTTCTCTAGTTTCCCACAAAGTTCTAGGGTACACCTGATCAGGTCCTGGGGATTTATCCACCTTTACCTGTTTCAAGACATCCAGCACTTCCTCCTCTGTAATATGGACATTTTGCAAGATGTCACCATCTATTTCCCTACAGTCTATATCTTCCATATCCTTTTCCACAGTAAATACTGATGCAAAATACATGTTTAGTATCTCCCCCATCTCCTGCGGCTCCACACAAAGGCCGCCTTGCTGATCTTTGAGGGACAATTCTTCCGCCGCCTTTGCCTCCGTGCCGCCTTCTTCAATCAAGAAAACCGACTGATCTTTGAGGGGCCCTATTCTCTCTCTAGTTACCCTTTTGTCCTTAATGTATTTGTAAAAATCTTTGGATTCTCCTTAATTCTATTTGCCAAAGCTATCTCATGTCCCCGTTTTGCCCTCCTGATTTCCCTTTTCAGTATACTCCCTTTATAGTATACTTCCTTTATACGCTTCTAAGGATTCACTCAATCAACCCTGTCTATACCTTACATATGCTTCTTTCTTTTTCTTAACGAAACCCTCAATTTCTTTAGTCATCCAGCATTCCCTATACCTACCAGCCTTTCCTTTCACCCTAACAGAAATATACTTTCTCTGGATTCTCGTTATCTCATTTCCGAAGGTTTCCCATTTTCAAGCCATCCCTTTACCTGCGAACGTCTACCCCAATCAGCTTTTGAAAGTTCTTGCCTAATACCGTCAAAATTGGCCTTTCTCCAATTTAGAACTTCAACTTTTAGATCTGGTCTATCCTTTTCCATCACTATTTTAAATCTAATAGAATTATGGTCTAATTATGGTCTAATAGAATTGCTGGCCCCAAAGTGCTCCCCCACTGCCACCTCAGTCACCTGCCCTGCCTTATTTCCCAAACGTTGGTCAAGTTTTGCACCTTCTCTAGCAGATACATCCACATACTGAATCAGATAATTTTCTTGTACGCACTTAACAAATTCCTCTCCATCTAAACCCTTAACACTGAAGGGCTTTTGCCCGAAACGTCGATTTTGCTGCTCGTCGGATGCTGCCTAAATTGCTGTGCTCTTCCAGCACCACTGATCCAGAATTATGGCAGTCTCAGTCTATGTTTGGAATGTTAAAATCCCCTACCATAATTTACCTATTATTCTTAGAGATAGCTGAGATCTCCTTACAAGTTTGTTTCTCAATTTCCCTCTAACTATTAGGGGGTCTATAATACAATCCCAATAAGGTGATCATCCCTTTCTTATTTCTCAGTTCCACCCAAATAACTTTCCTGGATGTATTTCTGGGAATAATCTCCCTCAGCACGGCTGTAATGCTATCCCTTATCAAAAATGCCACTCCCCCTCCTGTCTTGCCTACCTTTCTATCCTTCCTGTAACATTTGTGTACTAGAACATTAAGCTGCCAGTCCTGCCCACCCTTGAGCCATGTTTCTGTAATTGCTATGATATCCCAGTCCCATGTTCTGAACCACGCCCTGAGTTAATCTGCCTTTCTTGTTAGGCCCCTTGCATTGAAATAAATGCAGTTTAATTTATTAGTCCTACCTTTTCCTTGCCTGCCCTGACTGTTTGACTCACTAGTGGTTGTGTTTGGAAGTTGGAAGGGGGGCCCCTTAATAGTTGTGTGCTCTCCTGGCTGGATGCAGATGATGTGAGTTATGTTCCTTATATATTTGCAAGGACAGTCAATGACATCATAGAAGAGAAAAACAAAGAGGAGGAGGCAATGGCCTTGTGGTTTTATTGCTTGAGTGTTGACCCAGGTTCCAAATCCACCAGGGCAAATGGTAGAATTTGAATTCAATTAAAATTCTAATGATGACCATGAATCTGTTGCCATTTGTTAGAAAAGCCCATCTGTATCACTAATGTCCTTTAGGAAAGGTAACTGTCATCCTTATGTGGTCTGGCCTATATGTGACTCCACACCCATGACAATGTGATTGACTTTTAACTGCCCTCTGGGCAATTAGGGATGGACAATAAATGCTGGCCAAACCAGCAATGCCCTCGTCCAATGAATGAATTAAAAGAAAATAGGACTGGTTAAGGTAGTTCCAAAGTTTTGCATGGTTCTGATTTATCCTTTGAATTTCTGACGCCAAAGTGTACCTGAGTCCTTCCTTGGCCACTGTAAGGATAAGGAGTCATTTGTGAACATGAAGACTATCTTGGCTTTCAAAGTATCCCTTTGTTTTGTATCTTGGCCAGGCCTGTCCTATGACTAACATTATTAAAATAGAGTGGAGCCATATGGGGATCAATCGGCTGTCGTGTTTCTTGGGACACAGGAGCAACTACACTTTAAAACTACTTGTTTGATGGCAAAGCAATTTCGGACATCTTTAGGTGGTGACAGATGTTGCATTCTTGTCAGTCTTCTAAAGAAAAAGTATCTGAGAAGTTTGTCTGGACAGCTCCGCCTTTCATTGTGGTTTAATCTTGCCTGGTGATCTACCCCCAGAATACATGAAAACAAATGTAACAAAACCTTCTGTATGTGGCACTGATCAACTTTTTGGGGATCTGCTAAGCAAGAAAACAATAGGCAGCACACTGATCAGCTGTTTAAGGGTATGGCAAGTAGGGGAGCAACTTCCAAAGTACACAGTCAGCTGTTTCAAGATGCAGGGAATTGAGAATTCTCGAGGTTTACATACAATGCTTATTGTGGGGAAGCAGCAGTTGATGGAATCTAGAAGTCAGTGAAGAAGCATTCCTTTATGTGTTCTATTTTGTTGCTAGAGGTTTAAAAGCTACAATAGCATGACTATGAGAAACAAAGAAAGAAAGAGGCACTGGAAATGTGTTGAGCAGAAAGGGATGCACATTGACTGACTTCATTTTTAAAAAAACTGAATGGATGTAATATTGCATGCTGATTTCATTCCGATCAATCAAGTCCTCCTTTACTGAATGCATTTGGAAGATTTTCTTCATGCGCTATTTGGTTCCCAAGAGAAAATAAAAAACAGATAGAACAGGGAAACACACAAGAAACATTATACGTTTTTACTTTATAATGGTTACACTTATGAGAAATATGTGCTGAAAATATCCCATCAAAGGCCACCAGCATATGGTAGTTGTGACACCCAATGCTGAGAAGTAATTAGACAAAAATATCCCTGTACTACCCTAGGGGGGCATTCAAAGATATTTGTTTCTGAACATCTCTTTGTAAGAACATATTGCTTCATGAATGGAACATACTTTCCAATAGGAAACGAGAAATCAAACAGCAATGTGCACTCAATTTGAATGTAATCATCTGCAGCTTGTACACTTATAGTAGGATCATAGAAAGACAGGCTCTTGGCAAAGTTGTATGTACTACGTCAAGATGTTCCACATTTGGAGCTCAAAATTACTGGTTGGCAAGTCTTTATACTACTACTTACTGAAAAATTTATTTAACATTAAGGCTTGGAAAATAAAGTCTCTTAATCAATTTGAGACAAACTCAGATGCCATGTTTATGTCGACCTGAAGTAACCTTCATACAAGCAGCAGAATACAAATGTCAAGTCATTTGAAGTGCCCTTGGGGAAGTTGCAGATCTGTTCCAGAAGATAATTTAATTCCAGTTCAGAGTAATGTGAAACTTCAAGAACGCCACTGAATCAGAAAAATAATAATTTTAATTTTTTGAATGTGATGGAGATTACATTTCTTGCACCACTCTGGTACTTCTGATGTAATTGGTGAATGGAGGTTTGGATAAATGCTCCTCAGTCCTTGTGTCTGGCCAGAAGCAACAGTATATCTTGTGTCAGCTTGCCCTGTGTTGTCCACTTGCAGGGTAATGATATTTTAGGTAAATTGATTATCTGTGGAAGTGAATTGATCTGAGGGTATTTTGATTTGTTTTCTGCTTTGATCTGTGCTGGTCAGGGTAGGTAACACTCCTGTGTTTGTTAGGTTATGGGTTCAAGCCCTGCTTATGAGATAGTAATGCATTACTTCGACTGGCATTTCAATGTGCTAGTGATGGAATGCTGCACTGTTGGTGGTGGCATCTTTTGAATATGACATTCAAACGATGCTCAGTCTCCCTCTTAGATGGATGGAACAGAAACACATGCCACTTTCTGAAGAAGACCAGAATAGTTCTCCTGTTGCTCTGACTAACATTCATCTCTGCACTGATACTAATCTATCAAAAACAGATTACCTTATAAGTTACTTCACTAATGTGAACAAGAGCTTGCTGTGTTCAAATTGGTTGCCAGAATACAATGATAACTGCCGTATATAAAAGTAGATAGTTGCTGTGAAGTATTTTGGGACATGCTGAGATCATGAAAGGTTCTATTTCTTTCTTTGTATTTAAATATTTATCTAAATTAGGGAGGTTATAAAATGGAAGCTTGGAATAAAACAGTGGATCAGAAAAGTATGTGCATATTCCATTGATGTTGCACTGTAGTATGCAAGTGTGTCCCACGTGTGGAAATATAAACAGCACTTTAGACATTCTAATACTCGATTCACAAATCTTTTCAAGTTGCATTTGTGAAAAAAAGAGTTAAAGTTGAGGCATCTACACTAAAGGTCCGTAAAGCTGCATATCATCAAGAAATGTCCTAAATATTGCAGACAGTTAGAATATGGATCGGTTGGAGCATGTCTATGAATTTAATGAAATCCTTTGTTGATTCTAACTGGTGAATTGCCTAATGCTATGTGTGTGTTGCTGTGGGAAATCTCATAAGCTACAGCTCAAGCATAATGATTGAAATATTCAACTTTTCCCAATCAAAAGACTGCGTGCTCAACAAAAGAAATTTTCTTCGTGGAAACCATTCCGCCTATTTATAATTTGTGTCTGTTTAATATGAAGAACAATTGTAAAATCAAGCCTGACTGATTTTTTTCAACCCTTAATATTTATTTCACTTAGTTTCCTTACAACAACCTTAAAATGTTACCCAGGTGTTGCCTTTTAAAATTAATCTGACAGCACCGTCTGGTACAAGTAGGAGATTCCATTATTGTCGGGACAAGTCTATGTCAGTCATGAATTCATTGGGTCAGTAAACCTCTGCAGCACCTGTGTGCAATTTATTGAACAATTTTGAGACTTGTAACTAAAGTTGGTTAGTAGATTTGGGGAAATAATCCGGTGCACATATGGCTAATGTTAGCTTAAGTTTGACACTCCTGAATATCAAATTAATTCTGTGAGACAGACTAAAACTTCCTATTGATCAAAATTTCTGTAATATGTTACATTGATGAAGAACTACGCATAAAAAGCTTCTTATCTTGATGAACGTAATCCTTTTTGATTTATAATTCAGTGAGTTTTTTTCTTCTTTGCTGAAGATTCAGTCTGCATTTGAAATATAAACTCTAGCTTTCCCCTTTCCAAATCCACACAAGTACAGATGTTTCCGCTCACAGGCCTCTTGTCATAATCCCCAGAATCAAGCAGTGTTATCATCATACTACCAGTGATATAATCTTTTAAAATATGTGGGAACTATTTTAATTGCAAACTAAAGTGAAGACTGACAATTCTTGCTCTAAATTCAGCTCCAAAGTTGAATGTTAGTTGTGTTGTATACAGCTGGTTAGTACAAATTGTTACTTCAAATACAGTCACAACAGTACATAGGTGGTTGAAAATATCTTTACAATTTATGCACACGGCATGAGCCTAAAGGAAGAGTTAGACCAGGTTTCCTGATTTGCGTCATGTTTAAATATTTGTTCTAACATGTCATTATTAAGTCTGCATTTGATGGGAGATTGGTTAAACAGTTGAGGGCATGTGTTTATGACATGTTGAGAAAATTAAAACCAGCATCATTGTGGGTCAGGGTTTAGGTATTACTCTTGGTGCGAAACATCTTTAGGATCAAATGCAGATGTTTAATTGGTAATGGATACTTTTCAGAAATTGCATAATTTATAATGAAATAATCTGTTGCCACCATTAACCCCATTCCATGAGTTTTGACATTTTTTCTCCTCGTGATGGTGAATCATTCTGAGACCCTGAGCAATTTACTCTGTCAAATGTTTAAGTTATTCAGATACACTGAGGCTATCACAGCCCGTCTCACTCATGCTCCTGCCTGACATCTTGTGCTTTCCCATAGGAGGCAAAGAGCAGAGATCAGAAACCAGAACCAAGTCTAGTTTTCTTTCCACACTAGCCTAGGGACGCTCCAATTGTCACCCGGGCTGAGATTAAATAAATCAATACAAACCAGAAACCACACTTGGGATCTTCCAAATTTGTATAATCCAGTTTCTCACCACACAATCCATTTTCTCACACAGTTCTTGACAATACCCTTCAGTGTTCATTTTTTTCTAAAAGCAATTCATGCAAAATCTATGTAACAGTGTTCTTCTTCTCCCCATTTCCTTTTGAAAATAGCTTTTCTCAGTGTTTAGTACTGCTGCCTCACATCAGTAGGAACCTGGGTTTGATTTTAGCCTTTGATAACTCTGTATTTGCATGTTCTTCTTGTGCCTGCATGGATTTCCTCTGGGTACTCCAGTGTTCTCCCACCATCCTAAAATGTGCGGATTTAAGTGGATTATCTATGGTAAGTTACCCCATAATGTCCAGGATTGTGCTGGCAAGATGGATTAGCCATGGAAAATGCAGGTATACCAGCAGAAGATGGGGAAGGGGGGGGACTGCATTGGATGGTCTGGGCTGAATGGCCTATAACTGCAATGTAGAGATTCCATGATCTGTACTTCATTATTTTCCAGCATTCTTTCTGTTGCATCCACTGCTGGCTTTCTCCTTAGTTTGGCTAAAATGCCTCAAGCATTTACTTAGTCATGGGTATTATTGATGCTCCTTGGAAAGTAGACATATTTCTGTGGAGAAGTACTCCTTTCTAATTTCCAGCAGTTGAATTGCTTCAGAAATCTCCAACAGATTGAAATAATTACCCAAAAGTCGCTAGCAGGATCAAATCCCTCAGGATTGGAAAACTATGGCCTGGATATATACCGAATTGGGCCAACCCAATTCTGGAACCCTGTCCCCATTTCAGTTTGATTGCTTTTCCTATATGTAGCACTCCCACTCCTGTTGGTTGCATTTTAGAGGTATTCAGTCGAAATCCCTTCAATTTTGTGGATAGTGTCATAATTAAATACATGTAATTCAGTATGAACTCTAATCCCATTATTGGGGGAGTGAGGGGGGTGTGGTCACAAAGGAAAGAGTCACATGGTCACTTGGAGTTCCTTCGTTGACTGATGGAGAAACGCAAAAGAAGTGTGAATAGTTAGGCTGTGTATTGCAAGGCAGATGTGTTTTCACTGTGATGGTTTGTACAGGATAGAACCCTGTATGTTGATAATTACATTCACGAGCACAATGCAACTGATTACTTATTTTAGAGTTTAAGTGCTCTTTTGCATTCAAAACTGAAGAAAATACTGCTTCAAAATGTTAGTGTCATGATTTAAATTGAAAAAAACTTCCCTGTCAATTAGTGAGGAAACAAAATCAAATACCTGTCACTGAGTGCGTTGGTTAACAAGTCATCTGTTGCAGCTTAAGAATTCCTCGCATTTTTTTTCAATGTCACTGAGTTGCAATGACTTCTTTCACTAGCTATGACCATTCAGCATACTTGATTTTCAAACAGTCTACAAATACCCATGTCAATAGAAGGCCGTACCAATATTTGATTGACAGTTTTAAGATGATATTAAAGAATTAAGTGCCATTGTGGTCAGTGAAAGTATGCTCATTTATTTTTACAACAATTTGACAACTTTAAGCGATTTAGATTTTTTAAAACTGTTTCTTTGTACAACTGAATTTTGCATTTTGATTGGTTTAAATTTAAATCACATTATTAAAAGTTTATTTACTTTTAAATGCAGTTGAAAAGGTCTATCACAGTGGAAACAGGGTGAATATCAATAGATGATACATTGCAGGGGGGTGCAGGAATAGATGAAATATAGGGTGGCATGGCAAAATCTGGATTATGCAGGAAATAGATGGAAAGTAAGGGGTGAGGATTTGAGAGCCAAACATTGGTCCAGCTTTAATGATAAGTATACCAATACATAGAAGCAGGTCTTTTAGTCTACAGTATTTGCTTTGTCATCTATCCCCTCCACAGCAACCTCAGACCTCCCATGGAGTTGACAGCCCTGAGACCATCTCACCCCTGTTTCCCTTGAATGAAGACATGATATATAGGGGCCCTTTGAAGGAGAGGGATTTGCTGGGTTGGGAAATTTCCTGATTTGACCTCCCTGCCTGATTCTGCCCTGATTGTTTCTCAGTGATGGTAAGAGAAAATGAAGTTAAGGGTGGAGTGGGGTCATTGAAAGTGGGGTCCAATGACGATATGACAAGAGAAGTTACATAGGCACCAACACTGCTAACTAAATTTTTTCTTTCATTTTTACGAAAGTTAATTTATTCAATCCAGAAAGGGATCTGGTGAATATTGCAGAAGTAAGCTGTGACACTGCTGTTATTATTACCATTGCAATTGTTGAACAACTGAGCAAACTTTAAGGTAAATAAATTCCAAGGGCCCAATAAAATGTAGGTAAGGATTAAGGAAAGCAGAAAGAAAATTAGTACACAGACTGGCATGGCAACTTAGTCCTAGCCTTTCCTTTTCCTGTGTGGCAGAACATATGTGCAGTATGGTGGCACAGTGGCTAGCACTGCTGCCTCATAGTGTAGGTTCAGTTTCAGTCTTGGGTGACTGTCTACATGAAGTTTTCAAATTCTCCCTGTGTCTGTGTGGGTTTCCTCTTGATGCTCCAGTTTGTTCCCATAGTCCAAAGATATGCAGGGTAGGTGGATTCACCATGCTGAAATCATCTGTAGTGTTCAGGGGTATGCAGTTTAAGTGGGTTAGCCATGTAACATGCCCATGCAGGGATGGGTTGGGGGTATGGGACTTGGTGGGATGCTCTTTGGAGGATCAGTGCAGACTCAACGGGCCAAATAGCCTCTTTCTGCACTGTCAGGATTGTCCAGTTCTATGTTCTCTGTTCAAAATTTTCCAATCCATTAATAGCTAAATTGAAGAACTCAAGGAGATAGATGTGAGTTAACCTCAGCCAATGTAAGAACACAATACAAATATACAGTTTTATCTATCAATAGTGAAGTAAGTAAAAGACTAGTTCTAATCCTGAATACAAATGATGTGGATAGGAGCTTCCAATGGTGATGTACATGGAAATCATACATGTGGCAAGATTGTGATGCATTTCTTTTCCCGACTTATTTAAATATAACTTCTCCAAAGATTCCTTCTGAATCAGGAAGAGCTGACATCCATCTCCTAGAACCTGCACTTCTAGACTTGCTTCTGTCTTCCGCTGGTTATGGTCTGTCCGGATTGATGCTTCTTACACCCCTACCCAAATTTAACTTCATTGTGGAGATTGCTCCTTTGAGTCTCTGATGCATTTGGGCACTCTATCGTAATTTCTGCTCTGCCTGACCTCACATTACTCCACTAATTTTGACCAGGAACCTGCTCCAGTTTTCAAATTAAGCCCTGGATTAAAATAATGTAAGACAATCCCTCTCTCTCTCTGTCTCTGCCTTTGTGGAGGTTTCACTGCTAGCCTGCATTCTACCCATCCAAAGGTACCCAGTGTTTAACTGGACTCTCAGTCTTCTCCTATAACATACGGATTTGTTCCTTAGCTTCAATAGAATTCATCCTATGACCAAGACATAACTAATGTTTGGGAAGGATATCCTGGCCACCAAACAATTACTGAGTAGTTCAGTCTGGTCTCAGAGTGGACTTGAACACATAACTGCTCTTACTGGCCCTCCAAATTCAAACATTTGGCACTAAAGTTAACTGGATAGCGAGAATATCCTCTGGCCACCAATTGAGTAATCCGGGCAAAATCAGTGTTGAGAGGCCAGTCAATTGACCCACACTTTTGGCATCCTTACCCAAAATGCAAAATCTTGTCTGTGGTATTTTACATGTCAAGTTAATGATCTAAGCTCACTCTGATTTTGGCATCTTGAAATTTTTTGTTACAAAATCTTAACAATATCTGGCCTATGGAGCATGGTGAAAGGCAGACATTTTGAGCCATTTGTCTGAATACCTGAGAAGCAACAGGGTATAATGACCTATTGGCAGAGAGATTTAATTAGTGTAATCAAGGTTAGAGTGACACTACCTAATGGGATCATTTCACTTCTGTGATTCATAATTGCTCAAACAATGGACCTTGTTTAATCATTTGGTTGGTGATGCAATTCAGTCTATATGATCACTGGTTCATGGAATAATTCAAAACTAGTGGTTTTCAAGACAACAAAAGTTTTCCCCTACATTAACTACATGTAATGCAAATACTTTCCCAAAGCTTTTGGTTTGTTCTCTTACAAAATGTAAGCTTCTTTCCAGATCTTACGCAGTCAAGACCTTTTGGAATTTTGTACATTTCAATCGTGTCCCCTTTTACTCTTCTGAACTCCACCATTAGAGTCCTTAAGAGTCAAACCTTAAGAGTCAAAAAGTGTGGAGCTGTAAAAACGCAGCAGGTCAGGCAGCATCCAAGAAGCAGGAGAATCTATGTTTTGGGCATAAGCCTTTCATCAGGAAAGTGGGTGGAGGGGGGAGGTGACAGGGGCTGAGAGATAAACAGAAGGGTGGGGGTGAGGTAGCTGGAAAGGCAAAAAGTAGATGCAGTCAAAAGGTTTGGTGCTGGAAAAGCACTGCCAGTCAGATAGCATCTGAGGAGCAGAAGAGTTGACGTTTCGGGCGTACGCTCTTCATCAGGAATGTGGGGTTTGGGGGGGAGCTGATGGGACTGAGAGATAAATGGGAGGGGAATGGTCCTGGGGGGGAGGTAGCTAGGAATGTGATAGGTAGATGACAGAGGGGGATAATGGTGATAGGGCAGAGTGGAGGGTGGCCCGGATAGGTGGAAAAGAAGATGGACAGGTGGAGCAGTTCAAGAGGTGATGCTAAGTTGGAGTGTTAGATCTGGGAAATGTGGGGGGAGGGGAGATGAGGAAATTGGTGAAGTCGGTGTTAATGCCGTGTGGTTGGAGGGTCCCAGGCAGAGGAGGAGGCGTTCTTCCTCCAGACATCGTTAGCTTGGATTTGGTGGTGGAGGAGGCCTAGGACTTGCATGTCCTTGGCAGAGTGGGGGGGGGGGGGGTGTGTGTGTGGGGGTGAGTTGAAGTGATTGGCCACAGGGCAATAGGGTTGTTTGGTGTGTCCCAGAGATGTTCTCTGAAACATTCCGCAAGTTGGCATCCTGTCACCCCAATGCAGAGGAGACCACATTGAGAGCAACGGACACAATCTTCATTTATCCAGCTTTTCCTTTAAAGATAACCCATCTAGTTCAGGTATTAATCTAGTAAACCTTCTCTGAACTACCTCCAACACATTGACATCCGTTCTTAAATACGGAAACCAATACTGTACAATAATTCAAGATATGATCTCCTCAATGTCTTGTATAACTAAAGCATAACCTCCTTGCTTTTCATACACAATTTCCTTCACAATAAGCAATGTTATTCTATTTGCTTTCTTAATTACTTGCTGTATCTGCAAACTTCTGTAAATAATTCACTGGGACACCCAAATCTCCCTGCTTCTCAGCTCTGTAAGCTCTCATAATTTAGGTAAAATGGTTCTTATTTTATTCTTCCTGTCAAAATGAACAATTTCACATGTTCCCATGTTATTTGAAGGACCTTTGACCATTTACTTAAGAAGTTGTATTCTTCTCAGTCTTCCTTGTCTCCTCTTATTTTCCTACCTATCTTGATTTTATTAGATTGTTAGATCCAAGTTTAAATTTGAACGATCAAATATTGTATGAGATTTCTATACTTACAGATGTGTGTCATATGAACAGAAATTTCCCAGGTAGCTTTAAACAAGGCTCATACAAAACAGGAAACTAAAACTCATAGCCTCCGCTTAACTAAAATAACAGATCATATTTTTCTGTAGCAGGACATCTAACACCTTTTTATCATTATTTAGAGTCATAGAGTCATACAGCATAGAATCAGACCATTCTGTCCAACTAGTCCACACCGACCATGTTTCCTAAACTAAACTAGTCCCACCTGCCTGTGTTTGGCCATATCCCTCCAAATATTTCCTATTCATGTACCTATCAAAATGTCTTTTAAATGTTGTAACTGTGCCTGCATCCACCACTTCTTCTGGCAGTTCATTCCACACATGAAACACTCTGCATAAAAAAAGTTGGCCCTTGTGTCCTTTTTAAATCTCTCTTCTCTCTCACCTTAAAAATATGCCCCCTAGTTTTGAACTCCCCCACCTGAGGGGAAAGACCTCGCCTTTCACCTTATTGATGCACCTCATGATTTTATAAACTTCTAAAAGATTTGAGTGCCTAGCCACTGAAGTGTAAGCTGACAATGACTCACTGAGGGAGACAAATCTCAGATATCTGTAGATACCTGTACTACTGAATGAACGGGGTTCTACTTGGCCAATCAGCTTGAAAGATTAAGAAATTAACAGCTCAGCAGTAGAGTGCAAACTAGAGCATATGAATTTATGGTCAATTCCTGGACAGAAAGATGAATAATGTGAGGGAAAGAAAATTTGGATTAAGGAAGAGAGAATAGAGAGAGAATATCCTTTAAAACAAAACAAACAAAATTGTAAGTTAGATTCTTAAAATCACTAACAAAAATCAAAACCTGAAGGGATGAGATTTTTTGAACCAGGGAGGTTGTTTGGTCACAATTAATTAATATTTAGGCTTTAAATACTAGCATCAATGAGTTTTACCAGTTTGTCACAAGTTTAGTTCATATCTACAATGCAAGTGGAGCAGTGTCACAACACTCGGTGCATTTCAAAGGGCATAAAGTTTAGACATGCCAATACTAGAATTAAGCAATCTCAACATGTGTACTTATTCAACAAAAGGAGATCAAGTTTTGGAATCCCAGCAGTATGCTGGTTTCCACACTGAGAAGGAAATGAATGCATGAAAAATGGGGGAAAAGAAATGCTTAGTGCTTCGCAGTTCCCCTCCACCTTCCTTGATTCTTCATTAATCTTTGTGTTAACACCACGTTTGAAATAATTTAAGTTAGAAATGCAAACATGAAGTTAGATCATAGTTTATCTGATGTTTGGTAAAGCAAGCTGACAAGATACCTGGTGCCAGTCACTTCTATATCCACTCTCAAAGTAATCACCTGTTAATCAGTTAGTTAGGGAAGCTGAAGTACAGTTGTAATTCAAACTGAGGTTCGTGACTACAAGATATAATATTTTACTTCTTAGGTCCAACTAAGAATAAATAAGTTGCAAAGTAGCAACATTCAAATGGTGCAAAATATAAGCAGAACAACTTGTATTCTTAAAACACATTTAGCGTAAAAAATCTCAGTGCTTCACAAGGGAATTGTTAAAAAATGTTGGCACTGAGCCACATTGTTTTGTAGAGTACTCTGCCTTTCGCAAGAAAAAGGAGTAATGTGAGGCTGAGATGCTCAGCATTCAGGGAACTGGCCAAATGGTGAGCTGAACATTACCATTCCCAACCCTCATAATGAAATCCCTGCTGACAATTCTTTTTCCACTTTTGAAAAGAAATTTTCAGTTCCAAACATTGAACTGGAGCATATGAATACTTCATATATGAAAAACAAGTAGGCCACTATATTGGTAGGACAACTGAAAAGGTCTTAGCTAATCTATTTTCCCATTTTTTTTCTAGAATAGAGCAATTTTAATAGAAACGCTGCAATTTGCATAAAATAGGTGCGCACTTTGGAAGGAGACTTAATATAAAACTACTCAGTTCACACCACATCTGTGCATAGATATATTTGTTACCTTACTCCCTTTGTTGTCTAATGAAGGTCATGTGAAACTCAAAACATTAGGTGTGAGTCTGTGCAGCAACTGGGCACCACATGAACAAATGATGAGCAAAATCATAGATCTGCTGCACAGTCTGAATCTTTGACCACTTTTCTTTATTATTCATTCACAGGATGAGGGCATCATTGGCTCAGTTAGCATTTATTGCCCATCCTTAATTGCCCAGAGGGCCATTAAGAGTCAACCACATTGCTGTGGATCTGGAGTCACATGTATGCCAGACCTGGTAAGGATGGCAATTTCCTTCCGTAAAGGACACTAGTGAACCAGATGGATTTTTCCCAGACAATGGATTCATGGATTCATGGAGATCCTTATTAGACTCTTAATTCCAGGTTTTTTTTAATTGAATTCAAATTCCTCCATCTGCTGTGGTGGGGTTTAAACTGGGTCTCCAGAACATTACCCTGGGTCTTTGGATTAGCAGTCCAGCGATAATACAGCTCGGCCATTGCCTCCCTCTGCAAAGCTTCAACTGTACCTGTGTCATCGTTAAAGACATATAATCTCTTTCTGCACCATTAGCTCACTTGGTTGGATGACTGGTTTGTGATGCAGAATGATGGCAACAGTGTAAGTTTTAAATTCCTGCACAGCTGAGAATACGATGAAGGACTCTCCTTCTCAACCTCTTCCTTTGCCTGAGGTATAGGGACCCTCGGTTAAGCCACCACCAGTTGTCTCTCTCTACTGAGAGAGGAACCCTCTGGGACTCTGGTGACTTTACCCTTACCACTCAATCATTGGGAGATCTGAATTAAACTTCCTCACTATAGGACACGTGGAATATTCACCTATTGGTCAGCTTTGGTAACTTTGTTTTAAATATTGCTCACTTGTTTTCTCCAGTCTATTAAAAGCTTTGGCCATTAGTTGGAAGCAGGTGGGTTTTTTATTCCCTTTTTCCTCAGCCCCATTTTTGAAATTTATTTTACATGCCAGCGGCATTAGTCTCCATTGATGCCCTCTCAATTGCAATTTTCAATGTATGCCCACATCCATGTTCTTTGTATCCTGTGATAAAAACTAGGTCCTTGCACTTGCAGCATTATGTCAGTTATTACTAAGGCTATAAGTTTTAATATTACACTAATTTGCTGCCTATATTTCAGATATGATGATTGTTACATAGATGTGTGCTCCCTTTATGCAAAAGGAACACTTTTATGTGGTCCTTGAAAGAATACTTGATTACTCTAACTAAAAGGAATACATTATGACATTTGTTTGCAATATTTCCTGCAGATATTTTGACTGAGACATTGCATAGACAATTGTTCTGCCTGCATGAACGAATATTTAAAATCCCCACTGTTGACTTGGAGGCACACATATCACCTTTTTGTTTTATTTATTCATACGATTCAGGAGACTGTGTGCTGAGTGAGCTAGATTTATGTGATGTTGTCATTGGTGTATTTTTTGCCTCTGACTCTCTGTTTGTTTAGATCTTCAACTGTATTGTTGGCCAAACACATTGCTCAGATTTCCTTTTTGCATGTATAATTTTACACAAGAGCAATTTATTACCCCTTACAATTCTGGTAATTTTTGATGCAGCTCTCTTACAGATGTGCAGCAAACGTTCAGTGAATCAGCCAGTATCCATGGAGAGAAAGCAAGCTAGTGCTTTGAATCTAAATGACTCTTCATCAGAGCTGAAAAGTCACCTAGACTTGAAATGTTAGCTTGCTTTCTGTCCAAGGATGCTACCTAACCCCTTGTGATCTCTGGCATTTTTTTTGTTTTCAGTTTAGGTTCAAGCAGCTGCAGTAATTTGCTCCTAAATCTCCCAGTGAATGTTATTCTCACAAAACTCTGGCAATAAGCTTAACTTTCATGACATTCTCCAAATGCATCAATGTCTATGAAAATGTTTCTTCTACATTCTTAGTGGTGATTAATATTTTCAATTAATATTGTTTTTCTCTGGCAGATTTGCTGATGAACAGCAGTTGTAACCCATTCCAAGGTTCAGCAGAGAGTTCCAGTTTCCAGTCAATACTAGTAGACGAAGAAAGAGGAAAACTTTTTGTTGGAGCAAAAGATCTGATTTTTGTTTTAAATCTGGAAAATTTGAACAAGGAACCTAAGAAGGTACAAATGGCATCAACATGAGGACCAAATGTAGATATGGTATATCAAACCTACAAATTGCACATGCAGAGATAGGGCTTAATGCAAATGTACATAAGACTCTGAGTTATGCTGTGATGTCACTGTGACCTCAGTAGTCATGTGATAGTATTCTACAAAGGGATTGGACACTAAACAGCATAGAGAGTGATGCTCTGTAGCCTCATCATCTTGCATAGTGTAACAGTAAACATAGTTCAACAGAATTCTGACCTGAGATTGTAACATTACCTGAAGAGCACCAGAAGAAGATGATGAAATAGCAGAAATCTCTGATTTGAAAATAGAGAGCTGCAGGAGTAGAATTCAAAAATAAAACTTGATGGAGCTGACTTTGGCTCTTTTTTTAATTGGCATGAACATAATAGCAATGGCTTTAAAATGGAGTTAGTAGCCTTACCACCTCAAGCCAACTAACAAAAACATTTAATAAACCAAGAATTTCATTGCTGAAGGTGGAACATGCTTTCTATAGGTCATTGATCTCGGACATAATCTGTAATTTTGAAAAGTTCCACTGACATTCAGGACGAATCCTTTCAATGATCTTCCTTCGACTGCAATTTAGTTCACCAGATAGAATCTGTGAGAAAGCTCATGGTGTACAGAATTTCCCTGTAGCGTGCCATATAGTAATCTTAGCTCACGCGTGGGAAGGAAAATACAAATGATGTCAGAATCCTGTTATGAGCATCGCAGTAGTGAAATACTGAAATCGCTGCAAGAAAGACTGATGCCAAATCCGTGCCTAACAGAAGGATAAACAACATACATAATAAAAAACACTAACAGTGGGGAAGGAGCGAACTGGAAACTGAGGTCAAATCTTCAAGTTCAGACATGCTTACAAATTCCCAGTTAATCTTTTTATGCAATATGCCCGACATGAAATGATGTTTGATCATTTGCAGGATTAGAATGGTGTTTGACACATTCCAATTCAGCTTTAGACTTTCAAGTGAACATTCTAATGGGTTGTGCTAATATGTAAAATATGGCTCTGTGTATGCATCTTAGCTCTTAAACAAAGTGTATCACCTAGTTGGCCATGAGTATATTCAACACCAGAAGGAAGTCAGTATAAAGCTTGTAAGTAACAGGAGCTACAGCACCACTATCATAAATTGCTTATTTGTTGTTCCATTTAGTTGTGCACATTGGTCATCTGGTCATGTGATTAGCCTTGTTGCTGATTGGATTGTGCCCTTAACAACAGACTCTTTATTCAATGGTTTCATAGGCTACCAACATTTTTCTGAGAATGAATATGGAAAATTTCCTATTTGGGTTTTCATACCTCTCGAAATGTTATCTCTGTTTTTTCTCTCTCCGTAGAGGCTGCCAAATCTGCTGAATCTCCACAGCACTTTTGATTCCATTTTAGATTTCCAGAATCAACAATATTTTGCTTTTAATTGAATCTCTTGATCTTGGCAACATGCATTTGGATGTGTGACTGACAGCAGCAATTTGCCTGAAATATTGAGATGAGGCCCGAGCACCAATTTTGAACGGTCAGCCTTTTGACCTTTCCCTCCCCCACCCTTCCTGTGCTGTCTTTCCCTGCTATCTCAACATGTCAGAAGCACCAACCTTTGTACAAAAAATGAGTAGTTTCTGTTCCCGTATTTAACAATCCTGCTGTGTTGACAACTGGGCAAAGTCTCAACAAGAAAAATTGAAAACACTTAATTTAATTGTGTTTTTTTTCTGTAGCTATAATATAATCTCTTTGCTTTGTCAGATTTATTGGCCTGCAGCTAACGAGAGAGTGGATTTGTGCAAACAGACTGGGAAAAAAGCAGTAAGAAATGTCTGATATTATTTTGTGATTTTCAAGAATTCTTTCTTAATTTTGAAAATGCAAGTTTTCATATTTGCTGCCTTCCTTGAATAACAGTTGCTATTATTTTACTATATGAGACAAAAACGTGCCTGGGACCATCTTTCATGTTGTGTTGCACACTGAAATGTTCTCAGCGAATGCTGTAAGCCATCGGGTTATAGCTAGTATTTTACCTGCAAATTAGATGAACTTGGCTGAGCCTGGTGATACTTGAGCTTTGGATGAGACCCAAAAATCATAATGTTGAAAGGCAGTCTCTTAGGGGAATTCAACAAATGAGCAGATTGTTACTACACCCCACGATCCATTCGTTAATTACAATGCTTCAGAAGCCTAAGTTTATAAAAATATGGTCTAAGTTAAAGAGTTAGAAGGAACCAAAATGAACGTTCAACTTTCGAGAATTTCTCTTTCCCAAGGGAAAACTGAAATCTGTACAGTATAGTGAAAGGTAAATTCTGAAATGCTCATTAATTATCAAGATCACTTCAAATGATTTCATATTGCCACAGTGCTGTGGTGAAGATTAATGGCCCACTCCTGCCAACCTCCTAATGTAACCCATCAGTGTCATTAGCACTAATCTGGGAGCAGGCAATCCCCACCACCAATTGAAAGGAAAGTGCAGCCCAGGAAGCAACAGAATGGAGAAAATTAGGCAATAAGAACCTATCTTCTATCTGTTAAAAAAAAAAATTCACCAATTGTTTTCTGAGATGATAATTACTTGCAATATGTCAGCACAGATCTCTGTTATTCTCTTTCTTGTTATTTTAATGCCTGTGATGATAATGTAAGATTGTGTCTTTTGTAGTCTGTGTGTGGTTGAAATCCATACAGCTTTACTTGGAGACTAAACAATACTTGCTCTTATTATCAGACAGAATGTGCAAATTTCATCCGTCTGCTTCACCATTTCAATAAGACACATGTCTATACATGTGGTACAGGAGCTTTCCACCCTGTATGTGGATATATTGACCTGGGACCCCCTACAGAGGTAATGTACCCTGACTTTACTGGAAATAATGGGCAACAGATGTTGCTGCAGCTAGAATATGGTCAAACCTTATTAATATGTGAGTCCAGGATTCCTCCTCAGTGAGGTGTGAGTTTTTTAAATGAATGGAAATTCTATTGAGACCAGTTTTAATCATGGAGTAGAATAAAACAAAAATTAATAGCAAGTTTTCACAGCGAGCTAATATTTCATCACCAGCTGTAAGTTTTGCTGGCAATTGTAGAGCAACATTTCATAGGGGGACATTTACTTTATAGTGGTCGTAAATATTAAAGCTTTGAAGTTGGATAGTGGAGTGGTAAAATAGTTCCTACAACATTTACTGACTATGTCACGATTAAGGTAGCAAAACTGATGACACCTGTAAAGACCATGATAATATGCTACCACATTATCAAGGGTAGAAAGGAATGAGAATAAATACTAGCCTATGAATAACACCCATATCCCATCAAAAAAACTGCAAACTCTTGCGTATAAACACATGAAATAGAAGCAGAAGTAGGCCATTTGGCCCCTTCAGCCTCCTTCATCATTCAATAAGATTGTAACTGATTTGTTTGTGTTTTGAATTCCACATTAATATCTATCCCCAACAAACTTAGAATCTTGTTAAGCAAGAGAACTAATTTTCCCCTGTTTTAAAAATATTCAATGACCATGCCTTCACTGCCTCCTGACTCAGAGAATCGTACAACCCTCAGAGAGAAGAAACCATCTCCTCTTCTCAGTCTAAAAGGGTGACATCTAATTTTAAAGTAACGCCTCCTAGTTCCAACTCATCCACAAAAGAAAACATTGTTTCCATGTCCCCCATGTAAAGATCACTCAGGATTGTATGTACATCAATAAATTAATTCCCTCACCCTTCTGAGCTCCAATGAAAGCAACCTCAGCCATCCAACCTATCCTCATAAGTCAAATCACTTAGTTCAGGTTTCAATCTAGTAAACCACCTCTGAACCTTCAAACCTCCTCTAATGCATTTACATCTTTCCTTAAATAAGGAAACCAAAATTGCACTTGGTGTTCAAGATATGGTATCACCAATACCTTGTATAACTGAAGTATAATATCTTTATTTTTACGCTCACTTCCTCTTGTAATAAAGCTCAGTTCATCTTGCAAGCCAACCTTCCATCCATTGATTGCATCTATACTTGCTGCTCCCTCAGAAAGGCAGCCAACATAATCAAAGACCCATCCCATCCCAGTTATAATATCTTCCAACCTCTTCCATTGGACAGAAAATCTAGATGCTTAATCACACATACTAACAGATTCAAAAACAGCTTCTTCCCCATCGTTATTAAACTTCTGAATGGATCTCTCAAATTTCAAAGTTAATGCTGACCTTGCTCTTTGTGCACTTTCTCTGCAGCTGTAACATTGTGTTCCACTCTCTGTTCTATTACCCTTATGTACTTTGTATGGTATGATCTGCCTGTTTTGCACGTAACACAAAACTTTCCAATGTACCCAGGTACACTTGACAATAATACTCAAATCAAATCAAATCAAATAACATCCCATTAGCCTTCTTGATTAAAATTTGTACTTGCATGTTCATGTTTTGTGACTCATGCAATAGAATGCCTAGACCCGTGTACACCTTGAATTCTGCTATCATTTTTTCTTTAAATAATACATTGATTTTCATTCTTCTAGCCAAAGAAAGCAATTTAATATTTTCCATATTATGTTTAATTTACCAGTTTTTGCTCCATATTCAACCTAACCATATCTGTCTGCAAAAACCTTGTCTTCATCACAACATACTTTCCTTCCTATTTTTGTGTTGTTTGTGAACTTAACTACCATGTCTTCAGAAGTAAATATTCATTCATTCATTTCATCACCATTTCCTGATTATCTATTAATAACTCCCCATTTTCACTTTCTAAATGGCCAAAAGTCACTTACTCTTGGTGTTGTTGATTTTATTCAATGGCAGCACAGGCTTGAATGGTCAAATTGCCTACTCCTGCTCCTGTTTCTTATATTCTTTTCCCTTTTTTTTAAATACCTGTAAAATTTCTTTTTATTCATCTTTACACTTGTAGCCAGATTCCTGTCATAAAACAACAGGTTCCTCTGGTTTGAGCTATAAGTGATTCCCTGTTGTTCTTTATTATTCTGATCAATCATTTAACCTGTCACTCATTATTCTTCAGTTATATGTTTTTTTTCCTCAACTTCTCCCCTCAGCTGAGGTGTGGTGACCCTCAGGTGAAACCACCATCATTAGTGGTCTCTCTAATGGTGGAGGAGCCTATATCTAGTAAGACTAGGGAGACTCTCCCTTAAATACCCTTTTTAAAGTTAAAGATACTAGTCCCAGACATAATCTTCTCCCCTTCAAACTGGATGTAAAGTCCAATCATACTGTGGTCACTGCTACCTAGGCATGTTTTTTACTCTGAGGTCATTAGTTAATCATGTTATATTACATAACACAATACTAATATAACTTGTTCTTTGATTGCTTCCAGAATGTGTTGCTTTAAGAAACTATCTGAAAAGTATTCTGTGAACTCTCCATTCAAGCTATTTCTAATTTTAGTTTCCCATTTTATATATTGCTTAAAGTCAGCATGATTATTGCCATCCCTTTATCACAAGGACCCAATATTTCTTCTTTGACCTACATTGTGGTTACAGTTCAGTGGCCTGTAGACCACACCTCCAGTGACTTCTTTCCATTATTGATCCTCATCTCCAATAACCTGATCTCCTTTACCAAGTTCATCTGCAACTATTGCGCAAATGCCATCATTGATTAACAGAGCTGCCCCTCCATCTTTACATAACTTCCTATTCCTCCTGAATGTCATATACCTCTTAATATTTAGCACCCAATCCTTGTCATCCTGCAGCCACATCCGTAATGGCTACCACATCATATTTATTTACTTCAGTGTGCAAAAATAGTTTATGTACTTTGTTATAAACCATCCCACCAGTAAATCTCCAATTTTCCCAGTTCTGGACAAGTGAGATAATTAATCTAAAATGCAATTCCTGGCTGGTAAACTTTCATGGTGTTTAAAGGGGTTAGTGTTGACTGGAATAAAATAAACCAGATACAAAGATGGATAACTGTGAAACCATGTGAAGTACATCATGGAAGACTATTTATAAGATTAAGCAGAAGACAGATTCTTCCTGACAAGAATGGATAATGTCACTAATGGAGAAAAAGAGAAAGATGGTCCTAAACTTCACTAAAATGTCAAAATGAAATTTCAGTTGCCATATTGATTTTGAGGAGGTGATCCTGAAATAGAGATCAGCAATCTTCAAGTCGTCACCTTCTCTCCCATTTATTAAAATTCTGCTGCCAGTCCTTTTCTATGATTAATAAGGTTTCCATTTTGCACAACTTGAATACAGTAGAAGGGAAAGAATGAGACTGAAGATACATAAATGCCCTGGATCCATTGATTTCCATTCAAAAGTATTAAAAGAAGTAGGCAATATTTATTCATCAGTATTTTGAAAAGATGTCTAGATTCAGAAATTGTGCCTTTAATTTGGAAAATTGCCACTACCCATGCCATTATTTCAGTAGGGAAGAAGCGAGCAAATAGGTAACAACAGGCCTTTTAGTTTAATATATATTCGAGAAAAGCAGGTTTAGGTCTTGATTGTACAGAAATAGCAAAAGCCTAATTTCACAGGCTGCAAAAGTAATTCACAGGTTAAATAGAATGTTGTTCTTTATGTCAAAGGGTTTGGAATTGTTTCATTTCTACATTGCCTTGGTTAGATCCCAACTAGAGTACCACAGTCTGTTGTGGGCATAACCATCAGCAAAGAAATATTGACCAGGTAGAGGTAAAACACATATTGACTGAAATGACTCAACAATTAAGTAATGGTGACAGGATATACTAAATTAGTTTTCATCCCATTTCTCAAGAGTGATCTACTCAAGATATAAACAGAACTTGATTTATATGTTGGGATGGATACAACAAAGCTATTTCCTTGGCTGTGCATGCAGAACAGACAAGCACAATCTTAATTTAAAGCCAATCAATTTACGAGCGAAGTCAGAGATTTTGCTTCCAGCCAAAAGCTAATGAAAATCTCCAACACCCACTCTTTGAAAGGTTGCTGAGGAAAGGTCACTTGAAATTTTCAAGGTTGTGCAAGGTAGAATTTTGTTAGATTAGGTTGTCGAGTCATATGGAACAATTGCAGATTTACAGAGTTGAGGCACAGTTCAGCAATGATCGAATTGAACATTGGAACAGGATAAAAGAGCTAAGTGGGTTATTCCTGTTCCTGTGCTCTTAGATGGCAGTTTTTGTGATCCAAGAAATTTTCTGTTTCAGATGCCATTAAAGCCATTTTTCTTCCTTCCTTCTTTCCATATTGAGCAGAGAGCATTGGAGCAACATCAGCAGTATCAAATTGTCTTTTGCTTAGCTCCAAACAGGCTAGCATTTTATTCTTTTCAATTTCTTGACACATTGTATTCCTCAAACTGTCAAATTTGAATGACATCTTGCCGATGGATGAAACCTGAGAGACAAACAGTAATGTTTACTTTGTCTTTACACTTGAAAGTTCAGTGGATACTAAGTATATGTACCTATTCATTAAAAATATTTAATAAAATAGACTATGATTTATACTGTGGATTTGAAACACTTGACTACATTGAAACTCATTTGTTGCACCAGTCAAAAAAGAATGGGAATTGTTCAACAGCCTATCCTTAGATCTGCTTTATGTAATAGTGCTAAGCACTTCTGTTTCTCCCACTCACTCGGTCAACTAGGGGTTACTGGTGATGGGATGCAGAAAACAGAAACCCAAAATGCAATGAAGATGCATTTACTGATTAGATATTAAATGCTGGTAATCCTATTGCCTCTGACAGTGATTAATAATATGTGGTTAATAGCCTTTCCCCCAAGAGTTACGTTCTAATCTATCTACTAATTTTCATAAAAATTGTTTTAACATGTTTTATTTTGGAATTAGTGAAAAACCCTCTCTTAAGCTTTTTAGCCACTCATAAAACATGCTTGGATGTCTACCATGACTGTATTGTACAGAATACTAACAATTATTTTTGGTTGGGTCTGATCTCCAATTTCTTGTGACTTTACTGACAGGACCTTTCATTGAAGCTTGACCTTCGAAGTCTGGAGCCTGGAACACTGAAATGTCCTTATGACCCCATTCAACCCTTTGCATCAGCTCTCGTAGGTAAGGCAGCTGAGGACTTGAACGGCCAATGATATTGAACGCATTTCTGTTTTCAGTAAAACTTAAACAACTACCTTGTGTACATTCAGGTTGGTCACATTAGTGCAAGTTGATACAGCTAATAGATTTAATACAAAAACTACAATGAAATTGCAATGAGTCAAATTCGGATTACTTGAAATTCCAATAGTGGTGAAGTTGTCAGCCATTCATGCTGGAAAAATAGCAAATCCAATGATATGATGACTATGATAAGATAACATTGCGGATTTACAACTCTGGATTAGCTGGAGTGGCATTAGGATATGCTAGAGTATAACATTATGGAACTTTGGACAAGTTGTTATTGACATTGAGATCTCCGTGTGAAAGGATATTTAAGCCATGTGAAAAAGTCTTGCAGAATGGAGAAAAAGTGAAGTTGATACAGCAAAAAGAAAACTGTGGTCCAGTGTGAAAAGTGGGTATTGATAATAAATGGGAGATTCCACCATTGAGTTTGTCAACTGTTCTGAAGCAGGCATTCTCTTCAGCAAAGAGGACCAATGGAAGTAAAAGAAGATTTTCATTGTTACAGATAACAGCCCAATGCACCAACACTTCGCAAGCCTCAAAAGATATTTGGATGACACTCTTTCCCCCAACACCACAGACAAGTAGAAGGCTGGATTAAAACCCCACTATTGACAACAGCTAATCTCTCAGGTTATCAAGGCCATGGATAAGAAGCAGAAATACCACTCAACTGTTCTGGAGGCCACACTCATGTTCAAGAAAATGATGGAAGATGGTAATGGGCGTGGAATGAAGTGGGATGTGGATCACCAACCCAGCAAAGAGGCTCTTTTTGTTTGTTTGCAAAAGGCTGATTTGGAAATTCTAACAGAGACAATCATGGAACCTTATACAACATTTTGCACAATGGAAATGATGAGGCAATCGTAGGTGCAGTACATTCTACAATCAAGAAACCTGAGGAAGTTAATTATCCTGAAGAGCCAATTAATTCCTGTCTGCTTCGCTGCCCAGTTCTCTAGCTGAAGTCACAAACTGTGTGGAAACACCTCAGGATTTTGCCTGGCAGAACAACTACACAAAAGGTATGTTTGGATGCATTAACAACATAGTGGACTATATCCAAATATGGTATGCTAAGCAGAAAACATTTCCAGACTTTACTCCCATTTTTTAATGCTTTTAATTTTCAAGATTGTTTATGATTTGTTCTCACCTTACAATGGCCCAAAGACACTTCTCGTGTATTAACTGAGTTGAGATTTTTTTGGACATGAGTGTGATTGTTGACAAATAAAGGTACGTAGAGACTGCTCAGCTTTGTTTAATGCAATTTTGTGGCTGGATGTCCTGTTATTCAATTTATCGTAATTTCTCTAACTTTTAGATATTTTTCATTTGGCTTAGAAGAAACAATTTGAAAATGTTCTCTCCTGTAATGGCACAGGGCAGTTTAGATTATTTTCATCTACATGTCCTCAAACATCTGTTTGTGTTTTTGCGTATGTTCTTAATCTGTGGGTCAGCAAAATATTCAGCCATTTGCAGTGAAGGATATCATGGATTGAACGCTACATTACACAAAGAAGCTCCATTGTGGAATATCAAGTCTAAGGATATCAATATGGAGCTGCCACAATGGTAAAACTACATGTGGCAACAGTTAATCATATGATTACCAACTGCCTGACCATATTTATATCATGCCTTGCATATGAACTGTCTCCCTACAAAGCTTAGTCAGTAATTACTGAAAAGAATAAAAATCATAATTTCATTGCATCTTAGAGTTTGTAGATAATTGTATGCAAGTGGGTAAATAATACGTCAGACTGGCTTCTCCTAAATTACAGCTTGTTTCCTAACAGAACAACTTTTTAAGATTGCTTAAACTCTCACAATATCTTTGATAGTTACAGTAATGTTGAAACAAGATTTCCTATTACATTGACCTGGAATTCACACACGATTGAATTGGCACAAATCCCCAGTAACAGTGCAAACAATTCCGTTTGAAAATTCTCACATAATGAAGCAGCCTTTGTCCATATCCAGCAAGACTCATAGATATTTATAGCACAGATGGCCCTTCGTATCCATGCAACTCCATAAAGATCTGACTGCACAAAATAAAAACCGGAAGCACTGCTGATTCTGTAAATCAGAAACAAACCAAACTCCGAGGAAGGGTCACTTGATCTGAAACATGAACTCTGATTTCTCTCCACACGTGCTGAGCTTTTCCAGCTTTTTTGGGGAGGTTTTCTGACTACGCTAATCCCATTTATCAGCTCTTGGCCCCATTAACCTGGAGGCTACAACAAGACAAATAAATACCTAAACACAGATTAAACATTTTGAGAATTTCTCACTCTACCCACCATTTTAGCCAATAAGTTTGAGATTCCCACCATTCCCTGAGTGAAAAAGTTTCTCCTCAACTCCCTCTTACCATACATCTATGCTCCCTGGTTATTGCCCTCTCTACTAATGGGGAAAAAGTGCTTTCTATCCATCCTATCCATGTCCTTCATAACCTTATACATCTCAAATTATCCCCCTCTCATCCTTTAATGCTACAAAGAAAACAACCCCAGGTTATCCAATCTCTTCTCGTAGCTCGGACTCTTCAGCCCAGGCAATATCCTGGTAAATCTACTCTGCAGTCTTTCTAGTGCAGTCATATCAATCCTATAATGTGATGACCATAACTGCTCACAGTACTCCAACTGTAGCATAGCCAATATTTCTTTATCAGCATTATTTTCCTGCTCTTTTATTGTAGATCTGGATAACCTTCAAGCTTGGCTAATCCATGACAAGTAATATCCACGTGAACTTGCTCTCTGGCCTTTAATTGACCAGATAGTTTAAATTAGCAGCAATTGTTTCCATAACATATGTAGGTCAGATTCCAAAAAATTTCTCATGTTGGACTCTTGACCCTGAATGAAAATTAAATGCACTGATTATGTCTGAAGCTGAAACTCGAATACAATTATTTTATGTTATTTGTTATAAGACAAGTTACTAGAGTAGAAAAGACTTTAGCCAAGAAACTGTGGCTGAATTCACCTGGATCTTTTATAAATAATCCTGTGTATGCTTAATTCATTTCTTGTTTCACTCCTCTGTCTCCTATTTTAATGAAGGAATTTGCCTCCTCAGTTAAAATGGCTAAGAAAGGTTATACAAACACATCTAGATTTGACTTGTTGTCACAACCCATCGTAGCCTCTGTTACAAAGGATCCTGTTATTTCCATTTCAATAAGAGCTGGTATCTGATAGTGAAGAGCGTGCAAGAGAGGTGGCCATTGATTGGCACCAGATGAGTCGCTTATTTGGAGATCTGGTGCAGACATAATGGACCAAATGGCCTCCTTCCATGCTGTAACAATTTTGTGAGTCATGGAAATCTCTTTGCATCCAGATGGCTTTTCAAGAAACGTGGATAAAATAGGAAGTAAGTTCCTCATAAAAGTAAACAAATAATTGAAACATTCTGCTTGTGAAGAGGAGACTTATAAATTCATGAGTAAAAGGATTAAGGAAGAACTTTGTGAGATTTTGCTTTTAAAGTTTGGAAATGTTATTTGGGGAAAGAGCTAGCAACTTTGCATCCACTGAATTTGAAGTTCCATTTTAAGTAGCCCAGTAAATAAAAAATAATTTTCTTGCCTTTTGGTCTCTCCTGTTGTTGTTATTGCTATATTTCTGACCTGAACATTGTTGGCTAGTCGTAGTTACATGAAGTTAATCATCACTGCCATTAATGGAAACAGCTTGATTCAGTGAATGGATTTACTTTAGTTCTATTAATATAACTTCAAACGAATAGCCTACTCCTCACTTATAAGCTGGGCAATGAGTGTCCGCAGGTTATTTGTTCTTGAGGACTGGGGAGAAAATCTCAGCCAAGATCCCATCACTGAGTCGTACAACAACTTGTATTTGTAAATCACCTTTAATAAATAAAATGTGCATAATTAAACACACCAGTCCAAAGGAGGCAGGATTAGGAAAGGTGAAAGTGGATTGTTTTGAAGAGCACCATGGAGGAGGTGCAAGAATAAGAGAGGCAGAGAGATTTGAGGAGGGAGCTACTGCTATTGGCAATGTTGCTACAGGCATGTGTGCAATTGGAGAAGGGAAGAAAGTCAGGGATGTGTAAGAGGTCAGAATTGGAAGAGAGCAGGAATCTTGGAAGGTTATAGAGGTGGAGAAGTGGAGGAAGAATGGCTGAAGTCTTTGACAACAAGGAGGCAAGTATAAAATTGAAAAGGTTGCCACATCCAGAGTTTATGTAGGTCAGTGAACATAAAGGATGATGGATTACTTTAACTTAGAACATGGAACAGAGAGTTTGGGATGATCTCAAATTTCTGGAAGGTGCAAAATGGGAGGTCAGCCAGAAGCCCTTAGGAATTGACTGAGGTAACAAAGGTATGGATAAGGGTTTCAGCAGCTAATAGTATTATATGGCATGTGTGCAGGTATGCGTTAAAAAGTTCAAAGCGACCACACACTGAAACAAATCTCTCTCACATCTCCAAAGAAGAAAAAAAATTGATACATCTCACTCTTGGCTCTTTCATCAAAGATCTTCAATTTAGTTTCTATTACCACAAAATCTCCTGCCAATGGAACCAATTTGTTTGCCTTCATCTGAATCTCCCACATGTTAACATTCCACTGGCTAATGGATTGTCACTGAATATAAATTACAACAGATTTTGCCTGTGTTTTTTTTTCTCTCAGCTCAGGAATACTGATGCCAATTGTGCACCATTAAAGTTGAGATCAACTAACTGAAAACTGTTAGTAAAGTTTCTCATCTGCAAGGCTCAGTTGGAAGCATGCTAACAAGGTTACCAACTGAACTTTGGATGAAGTTATTGGATGCATATTTCAACTCAGTAAAGAAGAACTACTGTGCATCTAATCAAGCTGTATGTTTTTTTTGGATGTGCTATGATTTTAGGAACATTAACCTTGCTCCCAGCTCACACAAAAGGGATTTTCCAGTCACACAGAATCCAATTGTACAGTTCTGTCTTTGACCCGTTTAATGAGAATAACATTGCTTGCGTCTGGGAACATTTAATGCTTAATGTGCTGATTGGAAAATGGGATGTTAATTGGTGTGCTTTTTTTATTATCTTGTATCAAACTAATAATCTAGGTTCAGAAAATTGTAAAATGTAAGAGTGTGATACTTACAGTTAGTAAATTAAATAATAATCTGTCTTCTAGTTGTAACATGATATGTAATACAAAACTATCAGAAAATGAGCAGGACTTTCAAATTATTGGAATGCTATTTCCCAAGGTTTTTACTGCCATACAAAAAAATTTTAATTTGGCAACATAACAGTGGACTTGAGAAATGTCATCCGATTTTGATGGTAGGAAATAAAATGTTTTGCAGCTTTAAAACTAAATTTTCCCACCATAAACTAAACTAACCATTCATTGTTTACACAATGAACACCAGGAGGTCAAAACTCATTTTCTACAACAATTTTCTTAAGTTATGATTTAACTTCTGTTAAGATTTTATATCTCAGTGGTCAAAAATGCTTTTAGTTTGCATTTTATCTGTAAGGATTGAGGTTTTCCTGCATTGCCATGTTTTTATTAGATTAGATTCCCTACAGTGTGAAAACAAGCCATTTGGTCCAACCAGTCCACACCGACCTTCCAAAAAGTAACCCACCCAGACCCATTCCCCTACATTTACCCTGACTAATGGACCTAATGCTATGGGCAATTTCCCACGGCCAATTCACTTGATCTTCACATCTTTGGATTGTGGGAGGAAACCAGAGCACCCGGAGGAAACCCATGCAGACACAGACAGAATGTGCAAACTCCACACAGACAGTGGCCCAAGGTGAGATTTGAACCCCAGTCCCTGATGCTGTGAGGCAGCAGTGTTAACCACTAAACCACTATGCCGCTCCATTGTTTACAAATTCAGTCTTGGGGATAATGGTTTCTACATCAGAACTAGCAATCATTACAGGTCATTCATTGCCTTGAGAAGGAAGTGCCAAACCATCTACATGAACTGCTGGAGTTTGTATCTGTGAAACAAAGTATTATGGTGCCAACAGTTCCATTAGGGAGTCCAAGAATTTTATTCAAGATGCTGCAGGAATGCTGTTACAAGTTTTTAGTCAGAATGGTGACTTGGAGAATAACTTGGAAGATGATGATATTCCTATATACCTACTGCCCCTATTCTCTCCTGGAAGCAGAGAATGCAAGTTTGGGAGGTACTTTCAAAGAATCTTCGGCATTCAGGGAAGGAAATGTGCCATCCTTATGTTGCCTGGCCTACATATCACTCCAAGGCTACAGCAATCTGGTTGACTCTCAGTTGTTCACTCAAGTGGCCTAATAAGCCACTCAGTTGTATCAATTGCTGCAAAGTCTCAATGAAGAAATGAAACCAGACTGATCATCTGGCATTGACCCAGGCACCATAAAGGACAATGGTAGAAACACTCTGCCGAATCTGTGGAGTTCTCCTTACTAACATCTGTGTGAAAATTGAGAGAGCTGTCTCACAGACTTGTCAAGTGGCAGCCTGACGTCATCATACTCATAGATCATACCTTATAGACAATGTCCCAGACACTGCAATCACTATCCCTGGATACATCCTGGTTCACCAGCAGGACAGACCAAGCAGAAGTGGAGGCACAGTGGTCTACAGTCAGGATGGAAATTTCCCTGAGAGTCCTCGACATTGCCTCTGGACCCCATTCACTCTCATGGCCTCAGGTTAAACACAGACAAGCAAACATTCTGCTGATTACACACACCATCCTGTTTCTGCTGATGAACCAGTACTCCTCCATGTTGAACAATACTTGGAAGGAAGCACTGAGAGTGACAAGGACAAATAATACCTGTATACTGTGGGTGGGAGATTTCAATGTCCCCCACCAAGAGTGGCTTGGAAGCAGTACTACTGATTACTCTGGTCAGGTCCGAAGAGACGTAAATGCTAGACTGGGTCTGCAGCAAATGGTGAGTGAACCAACAAGAAGGAAGAACATACCATACTCCTACCATCAAGCCAGGGGATTAACCCTCATACAATGGAGAGCGCAGGAGGGCATGGTAGGAGCAGCACTATGCATACCTAAAAATGAGATGTCCAACCAGATGAAGCTAACAACCAGGTCTACTTGTGTGCCAAATAGCAAAAGCAGCAAGTGATAGACCGAGCTAAGTGATCCCACAACCAATGGATTAGATCTAAAATCTACAGTTGTGCCATATCCAGTTGTGAATGGCAGTGGCCAATTAAACAGCTCACTAGAAGAAAAGGCTCCACAAATATTCTCATCCTCAATAATGGAAGAGCCCAACACATCAGTGCAAAAGAAAAGGCTGAAACATTCATGGCAATTTTCAGCCAGAAATGCCAAGTGGATGATTCCTCTTGGCCTCCTCCAATGATCCCCAGTATCGCAGGTACCAGCCTTCAGCCAATTCGATTCACTCCACGTGACATCAAGAAATGGTTTGAGGCACTGGATACTGCAAGGGCTATTGGCCCTGAACAACATTCTGGCAATGGTATTGATGACTTGTGTTCCAGAACTTGCTGCTCCCCTAGCCATGCTTTTCCAGTGCAGTTACAACACTGGTATCTATCTGACAATGTGGAAAATTGACCAGGTATGTCCTGTCCACAAAAAGCAGGAAAAACCCAACTCATCCAATTACCGCCCCATCAGTCTACTCTCGATCATCCGTAAAGCGATGGAAGGTGTTATCAATATTGTGACCAGGCAGAACCTGGTCAGTAATAACCTGCTCAGTGACGCCCAGTTTGGATTTCGCTAGGGCCACTCAGCTCTTGACCTCATTGCAGCTTTGTTTCAACCATGGACAAAAGAGCTGAATTCCAGAGGTGAGAATGAAAGCCCTTAAAATTAAGGCTACATTTGACCAAGTGTGGCATCAAGGAGGCATGACAAAACTGGAATCAATGGGTATCAGAAGGCAAACTCTGTTCGGGTTGGAGTCATACTTGGCCCATAGGAAGATAGTTGCAGTTGTTGGAGGTCAGTCATCTCAGCTCCAGGACATCAGGGAAAAACTCTGTGCTGATGGGAATCATACCTAACATGAAGGAAGATGGTTGTGGTGGTTATTTGCATCAACATGAGAATTTTTCAAATGCTGAACAGTAAACATTGCCTATAGGCAGGAAGTACATAAACAAGTTGGTATTTTAAAGAGCTGCTTTGGCAGAGGGCAGAGCTATATTTAAGAATTGAAACACCAGGAAACTCTCTGTCTCAATCTGTAGGCTTCCCCTTTCATTCTCATCATCTCCTTCATCAGATGATGCAGTCATGTTGTCACATTACCTTCTGTATTTGCATTGTTTTTGAGGGATTTATTTCAATAAGAAAGCTCAAACGCCAGTTGTTGCATACATTTTCTGAGTAACTATTTACATCAGTGAATCTCTGGGCCCACCATGCAGCAGATGTACAGGAGCATGGAGCAATAAGGCATTCAGAGAGGGGTGAGCCAGATAAGCCCTCTGAATTCTCTGATTTAAATGGAAGCAGGGATTTCATCAGCGGAATCTTCAATTTCGTGTCCAGTTCCTTTGGAGGGTGCTGTGATGGGGATTCCACTGAGTCCATTAACGCTACTCCCATCAATGCAGGAGAAACAGCTGTCTGGCCATTGGAAAATCCAGGCCAGTACTTCTGTAGCTAATTTGTAAATACCTTCCTGAAAACATTTGTAAAAATTGAATGCAGGATGCTGACTTTGTAAGAATTTTGGAGATCATCTACCTCTTTTTATTCTGTGCTCCGTACGCAAAGAATGATTAACATAAGTCATATTGATTGCCTCAACTAAACAGAAAATGTTCTCTCCTATCAGCATTTTGAAAACTGAATGGTTATAAACTCCAATAAACCAGGACGGTGTTGGGTAAATGTACACCACACTTAAAAGCTGCGATACTTACCCAATCATTAGTGGATTAAACAATATTCACCCTGGGGCATTGCTTCCCCTCCACACCCACTCCCCTGTCCAGCTGTCACTTGTGTTCTATCCCCATGGCTGGTCCGGATGACACTCAGGCTCATTTCGCTCCCGCCAGGACAACACTCGAGCCCAGTCCCATTCAGTTGTTCCCTCTCTGAATACCCTATTGTTCCATGCCCCTTGTGACTCTGGTACACAGTGGACCCAGGACCATCCAGAATAACTCCTCTGGCTAATCTAATCACAGGTTCCTTCTCTCCACCCCTTGCTGTTCCTCCAGTCACACATTCTGTCTTTTGTGAAGCAGCAAGAGCGCGAGATGGGGAATTTATAAATGATGGAACAACCTGCACAGAAGTGATAGAAACTCTGATTGCAGGAGCAGCTCCTTATAGATTTTTGTCTCTCTCATGAATGGGTCTCCATTGGTCACTCAGTGATTGAATTTTCACAGGACATTTGCAGGTGTGGATTGGCTTGCTATCCCATGTACAGTATTTTGAGCATTGCTACTGATAGTCTGAGAAGTCAAACAATCAACTGTGATCTCAGTTTAAACACTTACACTTAGAGTCTCTTGGGTGTCCTTAAGTTGCATATTATTTTAATGTTAAAAATCACAGAACACCAGGTTATAGTGCAACCAGTTTATTTGGAAGCACAGATGAGGAAGCAGCGCTCTGAAAGCTAATGCTTTTAAATGAACCTGTTGGACTATAACCTGGTGTTGTACGATTTTTAAACTATGTCCACCCCAGTCCCACACTGGCTCCTGCACATCATGGCTATTAGTTTTGCATCATTTTTGTTTATTAATCTTCAGCAGACTGTGGAATACCTTGCAAATCAAATTTAACTGGTTGCATGGCAACATCACCATAATTGCTGAAGATTCCTCTTAGATGACGTCATTAAATTTGCTTTTAACTAAGTTTAAAATTTTACCAGATATTGACCAGAGGAAATGTTCATGAACAGATTTTCAATGTCACTACATTTTCTAGTCAGACAGCTCTTCCTGTGTATTGTTCTGAGGGATGTTTCCACTTCTGTTATTCTGTAGGGGATACAGTTGTCAGGTTCGTTAATAAAAGCAGGAAATTCTTGCCTGCAATGTACTGGCTTCACAGTTTCAGCAACAACATTTCCAACAAGCTATCTATATTTAATTTAATGTATGTATGTGAATGTGAGAGTGAGTCACTCAGTACGGTTAGAAGACCATATGTTTGACATAATTTCTTTGATATTTTTCTTGGAGTTAGCACATAATAAAATTGCTCTTTCTTTTACTCAAGAAGACCTTGTAAGTGGCTCATTGTTATTTCGACTGAAAAACATTTGCAAAAAAAAGATTTAACTCTTAACTGTGACCTACTCGGTAGTTTGAAAAGAGGGAAGCTGATTCACGCTGCACATAATAATTTCTATGTTGGTATGTTGATCTGCCTTTGTTATACATGCCAAAGTGTTTTGTAAAATTAATCAACATCGCTCAGATTTTATTTGTCTTTCAACATCATTCTTTTGCTCAATGGATTGCTGGAAATGTGAAGCAAGTACATTGCAGGCAAGAATCTCCTGCTTTTATAAATGAACGTGACAACTGTATCCCCTACACAATAACAGAAGTGGAAACATTCCCTCAGGGAAATACACAGGTAGGATTGTCTGGCTAGTGTATGTAGTCACATTGAAACTCTGCCTTTAATGCTGACATTTCCTCTGGTCAATATATGGTAAACTTTTAAAACCAGTTAAAAACACATTTAAAAATATCAACTAAAGGATATTTTCTGCAAATGCGGTGTTATTGTCATGCAACCAGATCAGTTGATTTGCAAGGTACTCATGAGTCTGCTGCAGATTAATAAAATTACACACACTATTCCTCAAATTTAATGATTTGCTGAAATTACAATTTGTATAGATATGATATTTTGTGGCCTGTGGCTCTTGGAAATCCAATTAACTGGTATTGCAAAATACAAAGTCCATCTCACTTGCACAAGCAATGAATCACAGAAAGAAAACTTATTGACTTCCTTTGTTCTTTCTGAATATTTCCCCAACAATTTCATTACGGAGACAATTCTGTAATCCTAACCCTTAGTTAACTCTAATACTGGTGCATTGCATGTGGCAGTCTGGACCATAATAGTGTGTTGTATCCCCAAACTCTCCTGAGGAATCATTTCATTGAAAAGAGGTTTGTTTTTGAATACTGGTATTACACAAGATAGTATTGCAAAGTAAATGCAAATGAAGCTACATATGTTCTCCAATTTCAGACTATTTAACTTTTAGTTTTAATGCTGTGGTTCAGTGAAAGTGCATGTTGTGTATCTTTTCCTGAATCTTTTATTAGAATGGAAAGCTAATATACAGTTGATCTAGCATTTAAAAAAAAGTTTATAGATGTCACTGTAAAAGTTACTTATATATTACACAAAGTATCTGAGTGGCAAAAGATGATTCAAGCCCCCAGGCAGTGAGGAAATCTCTATGAGAAATCTCCATTCGCTGCATAGATATGTGTATGTTATTGAAGCATAAATATTAATAACATATCTCCAGCAGTAAAACAAAAGCCTGCACAGGTATGATATTCTGAAAAACCTTTTCTCACCAATAATTTTTGTGGTTAAAATTAATTCTCTGCCCAGCTCAAGTGGAGGTTATTGCTGTGATAGTGCAGCTACATTAAATCATTAAATTGTTACTATGTTGTCTGCTCTAGCAAGAGTCAAGTGGGTTTTCTGCCACTATTCTCCTTTTAGTTTGGTATCTGCAGGGCCTTCTTTGTCTGGTGTGGTAGAGGAAATCCATTACGTATTTGAGCAAGGAGAAGCTCTCATAACTTATTGCATGATCACAGTTACATTGATAATAATAGACATTATTACAAAGATTATGAGGAGACCGAGATGATAATACTGTCTCCTTTGTGATCCAGAACTGTTCTAGCTCTTCCTACACACGTCCTTGTGATAAAATCAGATCAGATGCAGTTTAATGCAACATTAACCCTGTCAGAACTTTACTCAATGTAAATATTAAGTCAGCAAAATAGTAGAAAGAGGAAAATGGAACCATAATTTTGTAAATGACATGACAGACGCCTGTTGTTTAAGTTTGAAACCCCTGCCTTTAATGCTGATATTCTAAACTTGTCCATTTAATTTTCAATCTACAGATGAATATCTCTATGCTGGGACATCTTCTGACTTTCTTGGAAGAGACACTGCTCTATTTCGCTCCCCAATCCATCATCTAGAAAATCAATATATCCGCACAGAACACAACAATCCCCTTTGGCTAAGTGGTATGTGAGACTAAGGAACACTGCATGTTAACAGTTTGAGTGTGTTTGGCAAACAGCTTTGGCATCAAAAAAGTCCTTAAAACGTTTAAAATTGTATATTAGGTTCTGAAGCTTCAGCTTTGTTTCGCAGCCTGCAACAAGCTGTAGCAGACTTGCATGGAAGAGGCATTTCTGTACTTTGCTTGGAGGTCTCACTCAGATGGTGAGTCCTTGATACCTCAAGAAAATTGACTTCATGTATCTATATGTTATAATGACAAAGACTTAACAACAATTCATCTCCTTCTCCTAATGTTTGGCAAGCATTGGGAATTCTAGAAATGCTGGACTCTGCCCACAAATTAGGTCATCCAGTTGCTCAATTCTGATGAATTTTCCATGGATACAAAATGAAGCATTTCAGAATGCACTCAAACACCTTTGCATTATTCTGGCATTGCTTTTACACATTGCATGGAATTCCTGTAGCTAACTCTAAGAATTCCAACTGCATATTTATTATTAAAGGAAATCATCTCTTTCTAAGATAGCAGCAATAATGTACTTGCATGCACTGTTTATACAAATTCATCTTTATTCGGTTTGTTGATTTACCTGATAGAAAGAAATCAAGGCCTAAAGTTCTTCACTTCCTTTTCACTCTCTTCTTTTCTTACTTATTTCCTCTTCTCTTTTTCTGTTCCTTTGCTTCATGCCTCACATTCTCTTCTTTTTTTTCTAACCTCCTATAAGATTTGGGAGCAGGATAAGGTCATTTCCCAATAAATTAACTTGGCTCTCCTTGGCCTGTTATCGAGGATGGAGTAGATGACCAGAATTTGATACAATGGGAACTGAGTGGGAGGTTGGGAGTGAGGCACACATTGAGAACAAGCTTCAGCCCAGGGCTTGGACTGTGAGAAAGAAAAACTGCTGATCAAGGCAACTGGAATGTCATGCAGGATTGGAATACGACACTAGAACTGGATAGCGAAAACAATTTAAAGCTGGGCCCAGTGGGATTGGGGGAAGCCGGAATTTATGACTACAGCATGCTTAAAAGAACTGGGCCAATGGCCAGACCTGAGTGAGAGCCAACTCTGTAGGGATCAGTAAACAGAACTAGGAGAGCCGAGAGTGTGGTGCTTGTAAAGCATAATAGGTCAGGCAGTATCTGAGGAGCAGGAGAATCAACGTTTCGGGCAAAAGCACTTTATCAGGATGAAAGGCTTGATTCTCCTACTCCTCGGATGCTGCCTGACCTGCTGTGTTTTTCCAGCACCACACTCTCAACTCAAATCTCCAGTGTCTACAGTTCTCACGTTCTCCTAGAACTAGGAGAGCAACAAGTCTGATAAAGTAATTCTAAGTGACACTTCAGCCCAGAGAAAAGACATACCATTAGATGTCAGGTATGGAGCCTGGAAAGAGAAAATGGGGAAACAGAGTGCTTGGGGTCTGATGTCTTTGCCTGGGAGTGGAGAGAATATCGTGAAATTGGAGAATGAGAGTTAGTTTGCCTTGAGGATGTCTTGCTACAATAGTGCAGAGCTTTGGTGAGACCGTATCTGGAGCATTGTGTGTGATTTTGGTCTCCTGATCTGAGAAAAAATGTTCTGGCAATGGGAGGAGTGCAACAAAGTTTACCAGACTGATTCCTGGGATGGCCAAACTGATGTATGAAGAGAGAGGGGATCAGTTAGGATTATATTCACAGGAGTTTAGAAGAAATCTCATAGATACCTATAAACTTTCAATATGATTAGATAGGGTAAATTTAGGAAGGATATTCCCGGTGACCAGGGGATTAGAACCAGAGGCCAGAGACTAAGGATATGTGGTAGGCTATTCAGGACTGAGATGAGTAGAAATTTCTTCACCAGTAGAGTGGTGAGCCTGTGGAATTCTCTGCTACAGAAAATGTCTAAGGCCAAAACATTGAATATACTCATGGAGGAGTCAGGTGTAGTTCTTAGTGAAAAAAGGGATTAAAGGTATGGGGTGAAAGTGGGAACAAGGCACTGAGTAGGATGATCAAACATTATCATAATGAATATTGGAATAGGCTCAAAGGGTTGAATGGCCTACTCCTGTTCACATCATCTATGTTTCTATGTTGACCATATGTTCAGTCATTCATTAATAATTGCATGACTACCAAACGGACTGCTGAAAATGAATAGAAAGATGGCTTTTTTTAGCAAATTAATTCTGAATAACAGAATTTTTTTTAAGCTTTTTTTGGAATTAGACTAAATTAAGTGACATTATACTTATTATTTACATTTTTTAGACCCCAAGTTTATTGGAATGTACCCCATCTCTGACACCTCCAATGAAGATGATGATAAAATATATATATTTTTAAGAGAAACGGCATTGGATGCTACAAGCACTGAGAAGGCCATTTACTCGAGAGTAGCAAGAGTTTGTAAGGTTGGTTTGAAAAATTATCAGGATTATTTTTTTTTCTTGTGTGGAGACATGGACCAATTTGTTCTTTTTTCAAACCATAAATGTTTCTCTCAGGTTTTGCAAAATGATCCTTATGGCAACCTAATCCAGACTAAAACTTCTCTATTTTCCCAATAATTAGTCCAAACATCTAACCAAGTAAATCATCCCTTTTGAATTCTTCCATTCCCAACTTGAGCAATCCATGGCACCCCCTGCAAATATGTAACGTTCATTGAATTGAATTGAATTGAATTTATTGTCACGTGTATTGAGGCACCGTGAAAAGCTTTGTCTTGCGAGTATTACAGGCAGATCACATAGTTAAATAGGATAGATAAGTAAATAATAGATAAACAGCGGAAGGAAACAAAAACACAAGTACAGGCTAGCGTTAAGAGTTTGTGAGTCCATTCAGTACCCTAACAACCATACGGTAGAAATCGTTTCGAAAGCGGCTGGTGCATGTGTTCAGGCTTCTGTACCTTCTCCCCGATGATAGAAAAGCATTGCCAAGGTGGGGTGGATCTTTAAGAATGCTGGCAGCCTTTCCTTGACAGCGGGCCTGGTAGATGGGTTCTATAGATGGGAGGTTGGCCTTTGTGATTGTCCGGGCCGAGTTCACCACACTCTGTAACCATTTCTGATGTTGAATGGTAAGTTGCCATACCAGGTAGTGATACATCCAGACAGAATGCTCTCGATGGTGCACCTGTAAAGGTTGGCAAGGGTATTCGCCGTCATGCCAAATTTTCTCAGCTGCCTGAGGAAGAAGAGACATTGTTGGGCCTTTGTAACCAGTACATCCACATGAAGAGTCCAAGAAAGCTTGTTGTTGATGACCACTCCCAGGAGCTTAACACTCTCCACTTGTTCCACCTCTGTGCTGTTAATGTGTAGAGGGGCATGAGTAACATCCCAACAAAAGTTTCATCACAATGTGAGATATGGGCCGGGTCCAAGCAGAAAATGTGTAAAATCAGCTCAAACTCATCTCACACAAAAGTTGGTACCATGCGAAGACTTTCATTACTTTATTTTTGATTGATATTGTGTTAACCCACAACAACATTTAATCTCCTTCTCCATTTGTGAATTGCTTGAGATATATAAAGTATGGAATCCACCATTTTTTAATAAGAGCCACCTTATATTTGGCATGCCAGAATGTGACTTAATTTTTGTTTATCGTTTTGTACATTTAATAAGATTCTCCTCCCTTTTGCAAATACAAAAATGTGTAAAATATTAGCAGAAACTTGGATGTACTGTCAATGAATATATTAGCTTTCAACCTCATCTGAATAATTTTCCCTTTGAATTACGATGTCATCCAATTTCCAAAAATAGATTAACTTCAGCAGACACATATCTGTCTTCCATTATAATCTTGGGCTGCATCACATCAATAGCCACTGAGAGACTAATAACTGCATATTTTTACTTCAAATCCCATAGGCTCACTTCCATTACCTCTGCTTCGAAAGGAAACAAAAGAAAGATTTCAGTTGCAAGTTAAGATTGTGAGAGTGAAAGTAAAAGTGAAATAACTGGATTGAAAATTTAATAATAGAGGGAAAGAAACAAGGATGACAATGTATACAATACTTTATTATAGTTGTATGAATCATCCAAAGCACTTCAAATACAACAGACTGGAAATTGTGAACTTTGTGATAAAGAACTGTCAATGTTCACCATCATTATCAACTTGAATCTGATCACAGCTTCAGAGTCTAACACACAGCCTAACATGTAAACCTTACGTTTAATGTCTGATATTCACTGCTCTGTCACAGAAACCACGGTAAACCTCTTCCAAGATAACAAACCATGAAATCAATTGATTTTCGTTTCCCAAATGGCTAACACTTGCCTTTGTCACCTGTGCTCAGCTCCCAGTGCCTGGCAGTGCTTCTAGCCTCACTGCCAAAGGGGCTATTTGTATTTAAAAACCGAGCCATGAGGGCACTATATCTCTTCTGTCAAATCAAGACCCAGAATTCAACTGGTGTCATGTTCCTAGCTACACACAAAGGGCAGAAGCCCATTTACACAGTAAAATGAGATATCCTGCAGACTAACATTGTGAATCAAGGGTAACTCCAAAATATTTTACAGATAACGTTTTTCATGATAGTGTGGTGTTAAACTAGGGGGAGTAATGCGTTGGGAAGAATAGCATTAAATGAGTATATAATGTTCAGGATTACCAATAAGAAACATTCCTGCTTATGTTGTTGTATAAAACAATCCAGTATACAAAGCTGCCTGAATATTTGTTGGAATTTGAGATGTTCTGACAAAGTAAAGTAGATTTCCACTTGAACTTGTGTCAAATTTTATTCAGGAAATTGAACTCAAACTGACATTTGAGTCTGTTAATTAATTTCAGCCTTGGACAAAATCTATCTTTAGTGACAATCTAGTAAACTCTGCGTTCTGTCAGTCTATAGAATAATAATTGCTTTCTGAAGGAGCTAAGTGCAGATTTAGTTTCTTCTAATAATATCTTCAGATTAATATAAAAATGTATTTATAATTTAAGAATAACATCAAAATCTAAGCCATTCTAAATTTTAAATACAGGTCTTCGGCTTCCTTTTCTGTCTCTCCTCTTGGATGTCAGCTGTCCTTTTAAAAGCCGCCTGCTGTCATAGAAATGCTTCCATGACTGATATATTGTTTCAAGTAGTATTCCACAGGCAGATAGAAAGGAACCTGGAGAGATTTATGTACTAAATTTGAAACTCCACCAAAGGCTAGTGAAGGGTCAGCGCCCTGCCATGTAAGTTATTCGTGATGTTTTAAAGTGTTTCCACATGTCAGTGGAGCCTTGAGGGATCACAGTGAAGAGACAGAATCCTACCATTGTTCAGATTCTGGAGTAGTTATTAAAATGATGAGCTTCTGGAAAATTTTAAGTAAAAAATATGGAGCTGTAAAATACTGAAAGTAAAACTTGATTTCGCTTGTTACTGGCCAATGATCTCAAATGTCATGGAGGATTATGAGAAATTCTATCCATACTTCATAAAAACATAGAAATGAATTTTACAGGGGAGGGGGGGGTTGTGGCGGGGAATGTTGGTGGAAAGATTTTGCCTACACACTGCGTAGTTGGTCGGCACTTCACTGTCTTTAAAGTGCCTCACAGGGATAATACCCTGGAAGGAATCTTAATAACTCGAGGTACAGATTTCTGCCCTTCAGCACTTAAATTAGGACATTTTGATTGTTTGGTACTGGAGACTTCAGTGACCAAGTTAAAGGATGTAGGCGTATGACTCTTGAGGCTGGAGGAGACATAGACAGGATGATATAATCTCGGGGAGGGATTACCTGATGGGCACTTGCCTTCCCACCTCGAGTCTATGCCACGCACGAGCAGAACAATGTCCAAACTGACCATTAATTAGGACTAAGGGGGGAGGGGGTGTGTGCAGGCTGTCTAGCCCTCACTCAAACACACACCCAACCCCATAATTTCAGTATAGTGGGAAAGCAATATATTGCCTACTTGCTTTACTTTACATGCCTCCACGTTCAAATAATCCAACTGGGTACTGAGGTGGGGGAGGACAGTGTAAAATTCGTATGAACATTAAAAGAATGCCAGCATACAAGAAGACTATTTGGCCCATCATGGATATGAGTCGCAAATAATTAACATAATCCCACTTTGCAGAGCTTGGTTTGTAGCCTTATAGTTTACAGCAACTTCAAATCCATATCAAAGTGTTTTTTAAATATAATGACAATTTCTGCCTCTGCAGGCAGTGAATTCCCACTATCAAATCCACTCTAATCTTTCTATCAATTACTTAAACTTGATACTATTCAAATTTTGATCTCCCTGGGGTTGCAGGAAAGCAGTCTTCCCTGTCCATTCCATAGGTCTCTCATAATTTCATGCACTTCAGTTAGATCTCCTCTCAATCTCCTGTGTTCTAAACCTACCTCACGTTTCTGGACTGGGTGCCAACTGAGAAGATCAAAAGAATGTGGTCAATAAAGGATTATTTTGGGTACACAATCTCCTCCTTTCTTTTATCAGATTTATTGGCACATTGGCAAGATCCTCCCTTAGCTAGTCTTTCCCTTGAGTGAACAATTATAACTCATCATTACCTCTTTCAAACAGAAAGTAGCAGATTATGGAGAAATCGCCATGTGATCAGAATAAAGAAGGGAACTGTGCACCTACTTTGTCAGAGGCAGCTCTCTGTTCTCTCATTTTGTTGTACTTACTCCATAACACTTCAACATTTTTCTCTTCAGGGCCGATCTAATTGATTTCTGAAAACATTGCTTGAATCTGTAGAGTTGCAGGTTCCCGGAAGGTTGAGGGACCTGGCATCATGAGAGAGATGAGTCGAGAGTGTGGTGCTGGAAAAACACAGCAGGTCAGGCAACATCTGAGGAGCAGGAGAGTCGATGTTTTCGGCAAAAGCCCTTCATCAGGAATCATGATGGCCCTCCTGTTCCTCGGATGCTGCCTGACCGGCTGGGCTTTTCCAGCACAACACTCTTGACTGATCTCCAGAATCTGCAGTCCTCACTTCTTCCATCATGAGAGGAATGTCTTATTGAGAGCTATATCCTGCTTATGCAGCTAAAGATCCTCCTCCCCAACCTTGCAACCCCCATCTTGCGTTTACGCTTCCTACTATCACCTACCACTCCACGGGGATCTCCTGAATTTGAGGCTTTTTGTAGGTATCATGCCAGCAGCAATCACCATCCCCCCCCCCCCCACTCCTGCTGCTGGTGTAGCTGAGTACAAAACAGAAAACAGGATCACGAGCAAACCTTTAGGCCCTCTATCAAGCTCTGTCATTCAATATAGTCATGGCTGATCATCCAATTCCATACCCTGTTCCCAATTTCTCCTCATACCTTTTGATCTCCTTTGCCCTAAGAACAACATCTATTTATTCTTGAAAATAGTCAGTGCTTTGTCTTCAACTCCCTTTCTGTCACAGAGAATTCCACAGGCCCACCACACCATAGGTGAAGAAATTTCTTCTTATCGCAACCTTAAATGGCCTAACCCATATTTTTAAGCTGTGACCCCTGCTTCTGGACTTCGTGGCCATCAGCAACATCCTTCCCACAATTACCCTGTCCAGTCTGGTTAGAATTTTATTGGTTTCCATGAGATCCCATCTCCTGCCATTATTCTCCTAAACTCCAGTGAATACTATCCGAACCAGTCCAGTCTCTAGCCTCTGATTGATTGGCAGCTTTTGAAGGTGAGACTCCCATCTGGGTGTTGTTATTTGCTTGACACTGGCCGGTTAGTGCTGAAGCGTCACATGAAGTGTGGTGGCTTTCTCTAAAAGAGCAGTGCACGGGTCTCAGCAGCTCTCTCCAGCTGGCAGCTGAGATCCCCATTAATTGCATAAGATTCTGCCAATCACTGCTCCTTTTGTGAATAACCTTAATGAAAAATAATAGGTAATTTAGTTATTTCGGTAGTGAACAGTCAAGCTTTCACTGTTATAACTGAAGCTCATCATTTGGCACAGTGTGGCAACCTGCACAGATTCCATTAGTTTCTATGCATTGCTACATCAGCACAAGTTGCTTTTTTTCTTAAAACATTCTACACACAGTGAGAATACTTGTTGGAATGTGAGTAGATCTGTGTACTAACAGATTTCTTGCCTTATTTTTAACATTGTCTCACAAAGGACTTCAGACAATGACTTCAATATAAAAGATGAAGTTCTTTTTTAAGTGATCCCACTTAAGGATTTTCTTGCCACTGATAAACCTCATTATCAATACAATGAACATATAGGGCCTGAGCTTCTGCAGCTGGGTAATCAATATGTTGCTCCATTATGAAATCAGCAGGTCTCTCTTCATGGAAGCAACACCAAGATCCATTTCCAGATCTTTCACAGAATGGAATCGCTGGCCTCCTGCCGGATTTACAATGGGAGGCTCATATAAAAGCTACAGAGTTTCAGGGACAATTATCTATAGGGTCATAAAGTTCTTGTAAACCAGCTTGCCAAGCTCTTCAACTCTTGGATCAGATTTCCTTTTTGGAACTAGTTGACTGAATGCACATGTCAAATGAGTAATGTGCATGGGAAGTTGGATGAAGGCTGAAGCTTGATGTAACAAAGCTAATGCCAGATGCTTTCATGATTACTATTTGCAAAGCTAAAAACAGATTGGGAAATTCCAGAGTTATAAGGCAGATGAAAGAGGTCACAGCAGATATTGCTCTGAGTGTGATGTGTCATCCTATATTCATCCTGACAATTGCTCCAAATGATTTTAACCTGCACACACACCGTCTTCCTCAAGTGCTTGAAGTGAGAATTGAATCTGCCTCCACAATAGCTTGATTCGAACAGATCTGATCTTTTTTACTGCTTTAAATTTGAGGATCTGTGCACTGTTAAAGCACACCCTCTCTTTCTGAGTATCCTCAGACAATCTTAGTGCACATTTGATTCATGAAGTGAAACTGTATGCATTACAGCCTCAAGTATAACCTAAAGGCAAGGGCCCTGCACTTTCTCATGGCTTTTGACACATTAGGGCAACAAGCTTCTAGAGGGGGCTGAAATTGGGTTGAGACCTGCTTACTATCTTGTCATCACATCATTTCGACTGTATCTTGCTTTAATGAGACATAGTTCTGTCATCCACCCCCTTGTAGGTGGCAACTGGGAAAGAGAGACAACAATGGGAGTTATCCATTCAGCCCTTTAGGTCTATCCACTGTTCAATTCATAATCATAGCAGATGTAAAGCTTTCCTCCACCTATCTTAACACTCTTAAAAATAATTTGTCTCTCAATGTGTTAGCAAGTGTTTCAGGTTTCTACTGGATAAAAGAAAGTATATAGCCTTTAAACCTTCCTAATATGCCAAAGTGCTTTGCATCCAATGAAGTACTTTTAAAAGTTTCATCATGACCTCTTGTGTGTGAACAAACATTTTAAATTGCTATCTGAAAGAACTAACTCTAATTCTAAGGTCTGGATTCCCTTATCAGAGGAAACAACTTCTCTGCATCTGCTTGACTAAATCCTTTTTAATCATTTTTGAAATACTTCAACTAGGTCATCCAATAACTTTCTAAACTCAAGGGAATATAGGTCAATTTATGCAACACGCCTTCATAATCTTTCGTAATTTAATGATTTTTCTCCATTCTACTAAATCTATTTTGTACAGCCCCAAGTCAAACCAATCTGTGCTGGAAGTTTCTCCCAAGCTGAACATGATGCTCCAGACAGATTTGGACTGGCTGGACCGAGGGTCTGTTTCCATGCTGTATGACTCTATGACTCTATGACATTGTTTTGCCAATGCTCTTTACACTAAAGCACCACTTCTTATGCATTCTACTACCTCAAGAATGTAGGTATATATTCCACAAACATGTTTGATTATCTTTTGTACTTATGCACTACTAATGAATTATATACATGTATACCTCATGTACAGCTCCTGAACTTGCACCAATGTAAAAATATTCTGAGTTGCCTTTGTTGAATGACTGCAAAATTCCCCATTTTGAACTCCATTTACCATTGTTTTGACAGACTCACTTAATCTTCGAAATCTTTTTCTATGTTTCTGCTCCTCCCACACAACTTATTATTCTTCCTAACATAAGGTCACGTGGAAACTTAGATTTAGGTTTACAGCTTCTATTTTCTTCATTCAATTCATATACTTTGTGAAAATCTGATGCGTTAGTAGTGTGGACATCCAAGGAGAAACAGACCATTCCAGAAATAGTGGAAAGTTTCCACATTTTTACACTGTTTCCCACCACCTAAGCAATTATTACACCTCCAGAAGTTTTTGTGTGTTTTTTTATGAATGCTGACCTCACAAAATGCCTTTTGGCTGTGTGTAATGCAGTACTGAAGAAAATAAAAAACTTTTATCACAGAACCTGGGAACTATGTATGTATACTGGCACTTGGGTGCCTTAGTTAAAACTGATCAATTCAGATGTAGTGCTTCTATCAAGGTGTCATGCTGCAAGAGGACTCAGTAAGATGTAGGATGGGAGCTTTATACCATTAAGTTACATATCATGATATGGTGATGACATAATGAGCATGTCCCTTAAAAATTTATCGAACATCCGGCATGAGGCATAATACAATATGTTACCCTCTGCAAAATCTTATCAAATGCCTTTCAGCAGCTTCCATCAGCAATATCCGTAGGTACCCATGTAACAATTTTTTGACTTTTTTTTAATACTCAGAGGTGGGCTTCACCAGATGCAGGAAATTTGATCTACCTTAAGTCTTGTTACTTTCTCTATTACCTGAATAAAAGCATCCAAATTGAATTGCTAGGAGTTCTACCTCTGGTGATTTCAATGTGAGGTGCAATACTTGCCAAGTGGCAGGAGTAGGAGCCACCAAATTTGGAAATGCTGATTACTCAAAGCAAAGTGTCACAAGCAGATCAGCGGTTTTTCCAAAAAAGTTCCAATTCTTATGAGAAAGTAGCAATTTGTTTTAGCCATATCTGCTCACACTCAGGCCTGCTACATGTTTGGCCACATCTTAGGTAGACACCTAATTCACAATTCGCTTCTTGCAAATGTTCTGACCCAGGAATTCTGGAAGAGTGCCAATTGCTTGGATCATCTAGTAGAGGTACTGTCTGACACAGTTAAAATGGTCCTTTAAGTCCTGATGGTATTCAGGCCCTTAATGTCAAAGTACTGTCATATGCTTGATATTCACTACAAGATAATTTATGTTTACCATGCCAAGTTTTTAAAAAGCTGAAGAACAGCTTCCACTTAAATGCATCTTTTTATTTATATCTATCCTATGAATCAGTGGAGTTATATAGTCATAAGTCATACAGCATGAAAACAGACCATACAGTCCAACCAGTCTATGCCGACCATGTTCCCAAACTAAACTAGTCCCACCTGTCTGCACTTGGCTCATATCCTTCCAAAGCTTTCCAATTCATGAATGTATCTGAATGCCTTTTAAACATTGTAATTGTACTTGCATCCACCATTTTCTCTGGCAGTTCATTCCACACACAAACCACTTTCTGTGTAAAACTGTTGTCCCTCATGTCCTTTTTAAATCTTTCTCCTCTCACCTTAAAAATATGCCTCCTGCTTTTGAACTCCCCCACTGTAAGGAAAAGACCCTTGACGTTCACCTTAACCATGCTCCTCATGATTTTATAAACCTCAATAAGGTCACCTCTTAACCTCCTACACTTCAGTGATAAAAGTCTTTCCAGTCTATTTTTATATCTCCAACCCTTTATTCCTGGCAACATCCTGGTAAATCTTTTCTGAAGTTTGCTGTAATACATCAAGTATAATTTTATCTGAAACTGATTTAAATCAAACTGCGTAAAATTGTCTTTAATCTGTTTTGTCTGCCATATAAGTGGTATTGATAGCCATCCTGCAATTGCAACTTATAATGTTTTGTTTTAATTTTCTCCACCCACATTGATGCAATTAGCACACTGCTAGTTAAGTAATATCAAATGAACTTGAATAAACATGATTTTAATAGTTGCTCTTGTTTCTGAGAAGGCGCAGAAATTAGCTCTGTCAGAATAATTATGCAGCCAAAAGGGCATTTTTTTCTGCATACAGCACCTACAGCAGTAAGAAGCATCCATCATTTGAAGTAGGTTTGACAGTGACCTTTCAACATGAGGTTATCTTTATATGAAAGAGAAGTTTTAAATTCATTTTCCTTTGTGTCACATTACAGAACCTTTGAATTTACTGACACATTTATGATGGCCTTCGAAGCACTATAAGTTGCTTAATATAATGGTTCGCTCAACATAAAACTTCTGATGCAAAAAGAAAGCAATTTGAAAAGTTATAATTTATGGTGGGGGTATCGAGTAAAAAACTGGTATGCATGGCTGAATGTACAGAGCAATATCATATCTCCAAACTGGATTTAATTCTTTTGTTTATTGAAGAAAGAATAATTATTGAACTATATCTGAAATAACTTGTTGAACATTCTCTGTTATAACCCTTTACAGAGTAATTTTAGCCCACATAGTTTGCTCACTTTACATTTTCGTGAAAGCAAAATATGTGTTTTTATGCTTAGTAACTAATTAAGCTTCTTCAGCATTTTTGGGTTGGAATAATTTTACTTTCTATTCTGAACTGGATCTCTTTCAAACTCATTGGCCTAGAATGTCATGGGCAGTGCACCCATTTGGCATCAAACAAGCAGTGAAGTATCCATACCTGCTCTGTACTTTCATTGCTGCAAGAATGCCAACTTATGAACAACAATATAAATTTGGATTTTTATGGTACTTCTAACATTGTTTCAAGGAGTATCTTCAAAGGAGGTGAGAGAGATGGAAAAGTTTGGGAAGGGAATTTCTGAGCTGATAAAACCTCAGCAGTTAAATGCAGAATACCAATGGTAGAGTGATTAAAATTGAGGATGTGTAAAAGTCCCCGTTTCAAGAAGCACTGTTATCTGAGTAGGTTTTAAGGTTGGAGAAGGTGACAGTGACTGGCAGGAGTGAAGTCATGGAGGGATTTGAAAAGTGTAGGTCAGTAAGTATGAAGATAGAGAGTGGGATTTTTTTTGCGAGAAAGGAGTCAAACAGTGGCGTTTAGTTAGCCTGCAGTGAACTGAAGATGGGAGACCAGCCAGGAGTATATTGGAGTACTTGAAGTTAGAACAAATAAAGGTCTTCATGGGGTTGACAGTAGCATATGTGCTGAGGCAGGGGCAAATTTGAATGATTTGTGGATGTGTAAATAAAGGGTTTTAGTGTTAGCACAGAAGAAGAATGCTGGAAGTCATGCCCAGAGCAACACCAGGCATACTTAAAATGAGAAAACAATTTGGTGAAACTATAAAGTTAGACTACTTGCATGCCAAACAGCATAAGCAACAAGTGATAGACAGAGCTACGTGACCCAGAGGATCAGATATAAACTCTGCAACCCTGTCACATCCAGTTGTGAATGGTAGTGGACAGTTAAACAATAACGACAATAACGAATATTCCCAATGTCAATAATGAGGGACTCCAGCCCCTCAGTGAAAAAGATATGGCTGAAGCATTCATAACAATCTTCGGCAAGAAGTGCCGAGTAGATGATCCAGAGGTCTGCAGTAGATGCCAGTCATCATCCAACTCTATTCACTCCATGTAATGTCAAGAAATTGTTGAAGGCATTGGATACTGCCAATCCAATGAGCCCTGACAACATTACAGCAGTAGTACAGTAAAATGTGCTCCAGAACTTGCTGCACTCCTAGCCAAACTTTTCCAGTCCAGGTACAACACTGGTATCCAATCAATAATATGGAAAATTGCCCAGGTGTGTCCTGTATATGAAAAGCAGGGCAGATCCAAAAGAACCAATTACTGGTCTGTCAGTCTATTCGCAATTATCAGTAAAATGATGCAAGATGCTTCAATGTCTACTATCAAACAGAACCTGCTAAGCAATAACCTGCTCTCTGACTGGCAACCAAATGTTCAATTTCCCAAGCATTTCCCTCTGATTAAACAATGTCGGTGATTCCACAGAGTCCTGACATGCAACTCTCATTTACTCTGCAGAAATAATTAACTAGCTATCAGAATGTCCAGGCCGTTATGTCATAATATATGTATTATGGATTAAATTGTCAGCTTTGATGATGTTAAATAAAAGTAAGACTTAAAAATAGCCTAGTCATCTGACAATTTACATGCAGGAAGTATATTTTTGCCCACATCAAACTTATCAAATGACCCAACTGACTTGGTTCTTGTAGTGGAACTGTGCTTGACTCATCCAAACAGTAGGCTGGTAAATCCTAAATGCTTTTTTGCTTACAAGTCCCATAATAGAGAACATACATTTCAGTAATGCATTCTGCCTCCATAGACTTTTTTTGTTTTCTTTTCTCTTGGAGCAAGAAAAAAAGGATGTGGGTGAAAAGAACTAAAATCTTTCAAGGAGGCTAACTGCAATAATCATTGTCAGTAAAAAGGGGTGAGAAAGTCTGGAACTAAGAAGTGAGTGCCTTTACTCCATTGAATTTGGGTCAGGAGTTTTCATTCCACACAAGCCTATGTTCACATGATAGGTCAATGCCAATACCTTCCCCCTACCCCAACTCAACAAGAGTTCATAGTCTTTGCACCCTGCCAAATGAACTCTCACTAGAGGCAAAACAACTGCAGATGCTGGAATCCAAGGTAGACAAGCAGGAGGCTGGAAGAACACAGCAAGCCAGGCAGCTTCTGGGGGTGAAGTAATCAACATTTCGGGTGTAACCCTTCTTCAGGTCTAATTTTGTAGCTTCACCAATTGTCGTCTGGTGTTGCTCTGGGCATGACCTCCTGTATGAACTCTCCCTGCAGGTTGTCACATTGACATATTTATTTCACAGTTGCTTTCTCGTCTGAGAAGTTATCATGCTGTTAGCTATTGCAGGATGTGCACAAAACTTTCCTAGGTTTGCTGTCTGAAAACATATCCCTCTCTCTCTGTCCTTTTCCCAGCTACAAACAAAGTATTGTGGCCTAGTCTCTAATTGACTGTCTGATTCATTGATTGTGAGACATTGCTGGCATAATTGCATGTTTTGTCTGAGTTTGGTACAAATGATAATGCAAGTTGAATTACTCCACACTGTGTTGAATATAAGTTCTCTCAGATACTGTTTGATAAATGTTCCTCCATATGACTGAAACCTATATCTTTGCAGAAAGATGTTGGAGGTCAGCGGAGTTTGATCAACAAGTGGACCACATTTCTGAAAGCTCGTCTGATTTGCTCAGTCCCAGGGCCTGAAGGTTATCAGACATATTTTGATGAGCTGCGTAAGTAACTTTTCATCTTGCTATTTGATAAGCCTTCATATATTTCAAAGCTTTAAAAATAGGGGGCCATTTACATAAAGTTAACATTGATACAAAATAGTAGTCTCATAAAATCCCTGTTACAAAGGCTAATGTTTCTGATTTCATGCAAAGCAAATTAAAATGCAACATATAGTCTGTTGGATTTAAATCTTTGTTTCTTGAGCCAAATTAAATCGAGCCCAATTGAATCTTGTTTTCATTCTGCAAAGTGATTCTATAACTATTTCATATGAACAGCCATGTTTCATATGGAGATAAGGAGGGCTTGCTAATATTATGAATTGGGAGAACAGTACTAATATCTTAACATTGATAAGTCTATTAACACTTCTGGAGGTCTTCTACCAATAGCCACATCAGGCAGCTTTCTGATAGCTGTGGCTCCAACTATGGTGACATGAAGTAGAGCATAGATTTATTGCCATAATCTTCAAAACAAAGTTATTGAACTCAGCCATGCTGCTGTGGTGAATTGGTGAGCAGAACCCGAGATACGGAGAAATTATCAGAGGCATGGTCTCTAATGATAATAATTATGGAGCAATATTAGTGGAAGTTCAACTCGTTCGACAGTGTAGATGTTGTATAGAATGGATAAGTCAAGAAGGAAAATGCCTGGGGAGAAAAAAAAAAGACATTTTTAAGGAATTAATTTACTTTAATATGTATGGTCATTCCTATAATACACAACATTGCTCAATTTTATTTGAAAAGAATTACTTTTCTAGACAAAAATCTCTTACATTATATTCATTTTTTATTCTGTAAAGAGGATGTTTTTCTGTACAACTCAAATGATGACAAATTGCCAGTGATTTATGGAGTCTTCACGTCCTCCAGGTAAATAAGAATATCTTGTGCTAAAGTCGTTTGGGTCATGCTGTACGAATATCAAGTATCAGTGTTATTTGTTCTGCCCATGGTATATTAGTGGGTGGAACATTATAACTGATTTTTAAACAACCTTTTATATTAAATGCTCTTTTTCTCTGAGTTTGCTTAGATTGAGTTTTGATGTGACGTATTACTTTTTGCCTGGAGTTATCTTCAGGCAATTCAGAACATTTGCATTTACAGAGATAAATGTGAGAATATTTTTATTAAAAAAACACCCTTTTGCCTAACTACTTTTTATTCAGTGAAACTTCAAAGTTGAATAACACTGGAAGTCAAAATAAGGAAATTCTCTTTGAAGTACCGATAATTGAGACTATTTGAACAATATTGCTTTTGTTTCTCAGTTCTGTTTTCAGTGGCTCAGCAGTTTGTGCATACAGCATGGCTGAAATTCGTTCTGTATTTAATGGACCTTTCACACACAAAGAGAGCCCAGACCGCCACTGGGTAGAATATCAGGGGAAGATTCCTTATCCAAGACCTGGCACAGTATGTATAATTAATCATCAACTCTTAGAAAGTAGACAGTGTGATATCAGATACAATCTAATGAATTAGAATTAGAATTAGCCTTATTGTCACATGTAAACTTTTCACAGTACTCATGTGAGTACAAGTTGCTACACACAGCGCCATCTTAAGTACAAAGATACCTAGGTACAGATTCTTAAGTACAAAATCTTAGGGAAAACATTTTGGAAAATAAAGAAATATAAAAGTCCAGCATTACAGATCCTAGCTATAAATTAGAAAAAATAAAGAAATAAAAATTTCAGAACAATGGTCCTTCCAACCCAGTCCACGTCGGCACCTAGCTTCCTGTCCACACCGGAATTGACTCCAGATTGCACCAAGTTCCAGCTCGAGGGTCTCAAGGCTGGGAAACTGCTGAAATCACCGTGAGGCTGGAAGTCCATACTGGGCGACCATCATGCTGGGTCGCCAAGAGACTATTACGCCGGGCTGGGAGACTGCCTTGCCTGACTGAGAGGATGCCGCGGTGAGCTGTGAGATTGCCAGGCCAGGTCCATGCTGAGGCCAAGAGTCCGAGTCTGTGCTGAGGCTGGGAGTTCGGGACATTGCCGAGAAGAAAGAAGGAGAAAAAAAAACACAAAAGAGAAAGAGAAAAATGGGTGGAGTGGATGAGCTCCAGCTGAAGAGTCCAGTACCATCGCCATTTGGGCTATTGTAACAAGCAGAAACAAGCAATAATTGTCAACTCATCTAAACTATTTCTCCGTCTTTTTCTGAATGGCTGTCCTATCCAAAGACTAATTAGATTTTTTTTCAGTGATGAATGTAGAGGTCTATGGAGACAGGGCTGGATAATAGGACTAGCTGGGTAGCTCTTTTGGGAGCCGATACTGAGATGATGAGTCAAATGGCCTCCTTCTACACTGTAAAATTCTATGATTCAATTGTGCTGCTCAAACAGTCACAAAGGCTTCTTCCTGTTTGCTTTTTAATTCCTCTGTGGGGAGGGCTGTGGGCTCTAGAGGTGTCCTCCATACCAGCACTGTCTGTCTCACCAGGGGATCTCTGACAGCAATGGACAACCTCAAACCCATCTGTCCTAGCAACACCAGCACCAGCCTGTCAGGGTCTATCTGATCGGCTATGGCAACCCTCAACCACATTGTCCTTTACGCAAAGGCTGGGAGAAGAGAGTTAGAGGTTTGGAAGGATGAGGTGGTGGAGGGGTAACATTGCTGTGTCCTCGCAGCCTTAATATCATCACAGAAGTGGCCACTACTCCCAGCGATGCTGATGTGTTTGAGGAGCTGCCAAGCAGACTTGGGGGTGGTGTTTCAGAGGGAGTACTGAGTAAACTTAGTTGCTGAACAGGATGTCAAAAGCCCACTGAGTGATTGCCCCTTGTTTTCTGACACATTATCTGTGTCCTCATTGCTTGATCAGAATTTAGCTAATCCTTTTCAATAGGTACATGAACAATGATCAAGAGAAGGAAACCCTCGTAGAACAGAAGCCCAATTAGCATTTCAGTATTACACTTAGCTCATTTTTGGTAAATGCAACTAATTAATTATGTCAAAAGCATATAATGCTTTATATTACAGAAGCATTGGTGTCTTCATTGATAATAGTCAGCTGTAAAGATGTATTGGGAGTTAATAAAATCCATGTATAAATTCCTACCTTTTCTTTTAGTGTCCCAATAAAGCATTTGACTCCACAATTCAGACAACCAAGGATTTCTCAGACGATGTCGTCAGTTTCATTAAGAATCATCCAATGATGTACAAGGCTGTGTATCCAATAAACAAGAGGCCTATTTTCATTCAAGTGAATGTTGGTTACAGAATTACACAGATTGTTGTCGATCGTGTTACTGCCAAGGATGGCCAATATGCAGTCCTGTTTTTGGGTACAAGTAAGTAAGATAATCGTTTGCAATAAAATGCTCTAAATACTGTATATTCTTTCATTAACACACTTTTTCTATGTTTTGTAAAGATGTTGGAACAGTCATAAAAGCATTGAGTGTCACAAAGGATAATTTGAATGCTGAAGAAGTTTTACTGGAGGAATTGCAAGTATTTGAGGTACTGAAGATCAATAACTAATCTTGCATGTGGGTCTTTCCCTCCCCAACCAATATTCGGAGTTTCCATATAACTAATGCCAAATTCCCATCATCAGCTCGCAGCAATAATGGGATTGAACAGTATTGTACTTTCTTATTGAAAGCATTAATAATTTGAACAACATAGAAAATCATCAAGCTGACCAATGCCAGCATTCTCAATTCTTATTTCTATGAATTGTGTAATTTTATTTATTTTTTTGAGAGATCTGTGATTTTTGTGCTCATGAAGGTAGATGTAGCTAGTGTTGGGCGCTATCCAATTCTGAAATTTCTGCAAAGATTCCTTTGATCTGCTATTACTCTGATGGAAGATTAATTGAAATTACAGAAAAGTAAATCCTGTTTACTTCTGCCGTGCTGCCCATTCTCTACCAAAGTTCTACTGAGAGAATTCAAGATTTCAACAGACTTTCTACCCATCGATGGCTGCATTCTAGTTTGGATACGTACATCTGGAATTTCCATTCTGTTTCTATTGGTTTCCACTCATCACTCTGTCCCTAGTAAATGGCTCAGACTGGCAAGGTCAATGGTTAAGAGCTGAAACTTTATTGCTGGAACAGCACAGCAGGTCAGGCAGCATCCAGGGAACAGGAGATTCGACGTTTCGGGCACAGGCCCTTCTTCAGGAATGAGCAGAGAGTGTTCAGCAGGAGAAGATAAAAGGTAGGGAGGAGGGACTTGGAGGAGGGGCGTTGGAAATGTGATAGGTGGAAAGAGGTCAAGGTGAGGGTGATAGGTCGGAGTAGGATGGAGGCGGAGAGGTCAAGAAGAAGACTGCAGGTCAGGAAGGCGGTGCCGGGCTGGAGGGATTCGGCTGAGACAAGGTGGGGGGAGGGGGGATGAAGAAACTGGTGAAGTCCAAGTTCATCCCCTGTGGTTGGAGGGTTCCCAGTCGGAAGATAAGACGCTCCTCCTCCGACCGTCGCGTTGTTGTGGTTTGGCGGTGGATGAGTCCAATGACCTGCATATCCTCGGTGGAGTGGGAGGGGGAGTTGAAATGCTGTGCTACAGGGTGGTTGGGTTGGTTCGTCCGGGTGGCCCAGAGGTGCTCTCTGAATCAAGGTGCTCTCTGAATCAATGGTTAAGAGCAACTACTTATGCTGTTTTTTCATGGGTTTCCCCAATCTTGGGCTAAAAACACAACAAGGAGTTGCAGCAAATCTCCCAATTAGTGTCAGTACAGAATATTCACAAATCAGGTAAAGTTTGTCCCGGTGTGTAATTATCAGAGGGATATCATCTGCTGCAACAAAGATGATTTTTTAAAATTCTCTGTTTATTAGCTGTCCAATAGCCAGTCTCGCTGAGACCACTAAAAATCAGCGAATAACTTTACGTTGAGCAGGGCAACCATATTGATGCTATGAAATAAGGCATGCACTTAAGATGAATATGTAAACATTTACAAGAACAATATAGTCTAGATAGCACTGTTTATGGTATTTTGTTGATATATGTACTGTATCAATTGACTGTTAACTTGATATATTTTACTTTTTCTTTCTAAAACTGGTTAAATTCATAATAAGTGCCAATGAATTTGACAAATATTTTGTTTCCAATATCCAAAAAAAAGTTATCTGGCTATTTTAGGATTCAATTTTCCAAGTTATGATACGAGTGTACTGCCTGTCACGAAAACTGGAAGGACAGCAGTAGGGACACTCACAGAGCCAGCATCAGTGAAGGAACAGTGATAAAGTTTAAAGTGGAATAGTGTATTGCTTGGAGGGGAACCTTTTATTGCAAGTGTTCTCATACACGCTTGCCTTCTAGATAGTAGAGGTTGCAGGTTTGGAAGGTATTGTTAAAGGTGCCTGGCTGAGTTGTTGCAATGCAACATGGTAAATACTGCAGCCACTGTGAAATAGTGAAAGGAATGATTGTTTAATGTGGTAAATGGGGTCAAGCAGACCACTTTGTTCTGAATGGTGCTTAGGTTCTTGAATGTTGATGGAGCCACATCCATCCAGGCAAGTGGGGGGTTTTCAATCATAACTCTAACCTGTGCTTTGTAGATGATGGACAGGCTTTGTGGAGACTGGAGAAGAGTTACTTGCTGCAGGATTCCTAGCTTCTAATATGCTATTGCAGCCATAGCATGTATATGGCTGGTTGAATACTGTTGACCAGAAACTAATTCAGTATCTGGTCAATTGTAGCCCCCAGGATATTGACAGTGGGGGGATTCAGCAGTGGATGATAATACAATTGAAAGTCAATAGAAGATTGACAATAGAAGTGTGGGCGGCACGGTGGCACAGTGGTTAGCACTGCTGCCTCACAGCGCGTGAGACCCGGGTTCAATTCCCGCCTCAGGCGACTGACTGTGTGGAGTTTGCACGTTCTCCCCGTGTCTGCGTGGGTTTCCTCCGGGTGCTCCGGTTTCCTCCCACAGTCCAAAAGATGTGCAGGGTCAGGTGAATTGGCCATGCTAAATTGCCCGTAGTGTTAGGTAAGGGGTAAATGTAGGGGTATGTGTGGGTTTCGCTTCGGCGGGTCGGTGTGGACTTGTTGGGCCGAAGGGCCTGTTTCCACACTGTAATGTAATCTAATCTAATCTAAAAAAAAAAGATGTTTGGATTTTCTTGCATTTGACCTGGTCATTGCATGGTGTGCTGTGATTACTACTTGCAATTTATCAGCCCAAGCCTGAATGAAGTCAAGATCTTGTAATATATGGACACAGTCTGCTTTACTATCAATCTTGGATCATTACCTCTTACAAGACATAATTTATTAATACAAGCTTGAAAATCTTTTTCTGATTTCCATATCAGTCCCTTGATGTAGAATCTTAAATATGCAAGGCATTAAAGCTTTGTAGGGTTTGGCACCTACTTTTAGAAAAGACACATTGAATATGAGATGATTGCAGAGTCTACAGTACGCTGCAATGTTAGAGAGTCATAGAGTCATACAGCACAGAAGCAGACCCTTCAGTCCAATTTGTCCATGTCGACTTGGTTTCCCAAACTAAACTAGACCCATTTGCCTATGTTTAGCACATACCATTCTAAACCTTTCCTATTCATGTACCTGTCCAAATGTCTTTTAAATGTTACAACTGTAGCTGTTTTTACCACTTCCTCTGGCAGTTCATTCCATATATGTACCACACTTTGCATGAAAAGTGTGGTACATGAAAAAGCTGCCACTCAGATCCCTTTTAAATTTTAACCTCCTCACTTTAAAATTATGCCCTCTAGTTTTGAATTCCTCGACCCTCAGGAGAAAAAAAAACCTTTGCTATTCACCTTATCTTTGCCCTTCATGATTTTATAACTTCTATAAGGCCACCTCTCAACCTCCTGTACTCGAGGGGAAAAAAGACTCGGCCTATCCAGCCTCTCCTTATAATTCAAACCCTCCAGTCCTGGTAACATCCTTGTAACTCTTTGAAATTAATCATATCCTTCAGACTGTGAAGAAAATCAAAGCTTAGCTTAGCTTGAAACTAATTAAGGTGTTTTGGCAGTATCAAAGAAAATGCTAAATGGTAATGATGTTTAAAGGAAAATATTGGTTAAATGTAAAATTCAGTCTTGCAGTTCTAACTTCAGAACAGCAATACACTCAAACTATTAAATTAAACCAGCCAATCCAAGAGCCTTGCACAATAAAATAAATCAGCCAGGGAATATAGCTTCACAGTAGCTGTATTTCCAGGAGGTTGATAAATTGTTAATTTAAACAGTTTAATGTAGCTGATGGCTTTGTTGAAAAGTCACAGAACAGTACCCAAACCTGGAATTTCAAGCCAGCAGTTTACATGAAACTTGACAAGTGAACAATTCATGTCTGTTCCAAACAGTCTTTGAAAATTGATTCAGTGACTATTTCTACTCAGCATAAATACAAGAATTCACGGTCAGCAAACAAAATAAAAGGCCTAGATGGCAATTTATTTTCTATGTTTGATGAGAATCATTAACAGTATTTGTAATATTATTGACAAGGTTTCTGATATTGTGTTGTTATTATTCACTTGTCTGCAATTTACATATGAAAGATTACAGTTTTAAGTGGCATTACACGACATAAACCAAAGTTGACACTCCAAGCAAAATTGATAGGGTACTATGCAGTTGGAGATGTCACTTCAGGTGGATATAAAAATCCTCATGGCACTATTTTAGAGAAGAAAAACCAAGTCATCTGCATTGTCCTACCCAGTATTTATCCTTCAATCGCCATCGCAGAAATTAATTACCTGCTAATTACCGTGTTGCTGTTTGTGGAAATTTGCTGCAACATTTCCTACATAACAAAATGGCTTCATGTCATCAACTGTAAAAATGCTTGGATGTCTTAAGGTCACAAAACATGCCATCTAAATACAAGTCTTTTTTTATAAACCTTTTACTACAGGAGAGAAATTATTAAACAAATTGACACCCAAGTTGTTATTAGAGTTTGTGTAGATGTCATAGTGGTTTTTAATAATTACCAATCTGACTTATTAACTTCTACCTAACTGCCAATGTTTACATTTTAATAGGCATCAACTCCAGTATTAACAATGGAAATATCTTCAAAACAGGTAAGCAATCTAAATAAAATACAGCAAATACTCATTCATCAATGGTTGTATTTGGATTTACAATGTTTTCTTTCAATTGTCACTTTGGTTTACTAGAAATTATTGCATCCTATTGGGATTTGAGAGTAATACATAAGAATTGCAATTCCATAGGCACTATATTTACAAAACTAGAAACATCCAGTGTATCCAAGAGACTAATTTGGATTATAGTCAAAGACAACTATTATTGCCCTTCAAGCAAACTATTCTTGCAGAGGATGAAGATTATATTGATTCTACTCTCTCAAACACATGGTATAGGAGCAAAGGACCATTCAACCCCTCAAGTCTATTCCATCATTCATCTATGATTCTGTACCTTAATGCCATTTTTCTGCATGATCTCCATATCCTTTGATTACTTAATATCTAGAAATCTATCAATCTCTATCTTGAATATACTGTACCACAGCCTTGACAACCCTGTGAGTAAATGATTCCAAACAGTCATTACCCACTGTGTGAAAACTTCCACCTCATTTCAGTCCTGAGTAGCATACCTCTTATTCTGCAGCTGTGCGCCCTGGTGCAAGAACACCCAGTGAGTGTGGGAGTGTATGTGTGAGCATATGAGAGAGAGCTTGTGTATGAGAGAGGGTGTGTGTGTGTGTGTGTGTGTGTGTGGGGTGCAATGGGGTCACCTGTAGCATGACATAAGCCCAAGGTCCCAGTTGAGGCCATCCCCTTGGGTACCAAACTAGGCTATCAGCCTCTGCTCGGCCACTTTGCATTGTTGCCTGTTTCGAGGTCCGCCTTAGAGAACGGTCACCGTAAGGAGTTCGAATGCCCCAGACTGTTGAAGAGTTCTCCAACTGGGAGGGAACACTCCTGTCTATTGATTGTTTTGCATGCTCCCTCCCAGACGCAGAACACTTCAGCGGTCCGGGACATTCGAACTTCTTCAGGTGACCATCCTCCAAGGTGGACTTCAGGACAGGCAGCAGGTAAAAGTGGTAGAGCAGAGGCTGATGGCCAAGTTCGGTATTCATGGGGATGGCCTCAACCGGGACCTTGGATGTGTGTCACAGTACAGGTGACCACACACACACACACACCAGATGGCTAACTAATGACCTCTGCTGGTAGCTTCTTGTGTTGGCAGAAAGGCTGGCTTAAGGTGAATTTTCAGAAAGAAACAAAAACTTAAGAATTATTCCTGCCATTTGTGGAACTATAACATGATATTGATCACTAGGTTTATTACAACAGAGGTGAGGAAAATAAAACCTGTAAGAGAAATTTCAAAATAAGAGTTGTTGCAGACAAAGACAGCTACATATTCTGGACACATTTAGTTAGCACAAAACCTGAATGACTCAGTAAAATCTCCTGTTGACAGCCTCTAAATGACTTGAGCTTTACCAGAAAAGTAATGCAAATAACCCTTATACTGCATGGGATGATTTACAACCATGTGGTATATGAAAAGAAGGAGCTCATTTGTCTTAAACATTATTGTAACAGTATTTCTTTAAATTAGTTCACTAAAGACTTTCACATTACAAAAAAATTTGAACAAAGCCACATACATCTGCCCATGTGTAAAAACAGGTCAAGAAGTAAAAGTTTTATCAATAGTCTTGCCTTATGACTTGCTCATAATCTAAGAATATTGAAAGGCTAACTGGGATTTAATCTTACCAAACTGAAATCATTTTACATTCAACTGGTTCAATATTATTTGAGGAATGCAGATTCTATTCCTTCAAAATTTCAGCATTTATAATTGAAGAAAAAGCCTCCGCACTACTAATCTTGTTCCATTCCTTTATACATTTAGCAATTCCAACATTTCATTCACTCCTCATATACCATCCTATCCTTCCTGTACCATTCCATTTCTTCTAACCATCCCATAACATTCCTATTCGGCTCTCACCGTCGTAAACTCTCATCAGTCCCGTCCCATTCTCCACAGCAACAATTTCTCCAGCCAGGGCAATTTTATCTTTGGGCTCCGCTTGCCTTCCTGTTTTGTTATCCTACCCCCATCCCAATTAATACAACCTGCTGGGGGGGCCCATGTGTCTCAGTGTGCACCAGATACCATCCACCAAATGAATCCACCCACAAAAACAAACAGTCTTTAACCTTACCAAATCTTTTGATGGACAAAAAACTGGGTATTCTTGTTATATACTGTGTGCATTGTGCTGAGAGATGTCAACCCTTAACAGATCCTGTAATTATGCTGGTTCATATCACTTACAGAAACAGATTTATGTTGGATCAAAGGATAGCGTGGTGCAGCTTGCTCTGCAGAGGTGTGGGGCATATGGTACAGCTTGCTCAGAATGCTGCCTTGCTAGAGATCCCTACTGTGCATGGGATGGGAATTCATGTTGCAGATACGTGCCTGCACCAAAAAGGTAAATGCTAATAAAGTTAGTGTAGTTTCCATTGAGCTGTGATATTTTCACAGGCATTTAAATACAGTTATTGTGCTTCATTATAAACAGTTAAAAGTATTTTTTTGTAGTATATTAAGACTTTCTTGTAATGTTGTAGAATAATATTATGACACATGCTACATCAGGAAAGAATTATGATTTGTGGAACACCGTTCTAAGTGTATCCATGTTGACTCCACTTGCTGAGTATTTGTAGCCAAATAATTTAAGCTTTGCAATATTGATAGAAGTAGATTAGAGAAAATTCACCATGTAGTTCAACTGGTTACAAAAAAAAATTCTTTTACCCTCAGGACAGGCAATAAATTGCTGGCCAGTCAGCAATGCCGATACCTCACAACTGAATAAAAATTCTTCCTTTACCAGTGAAGTAGTCAATGAAAACAGAAGGAAAATCACAAATGTCAGAAATATAAAATATAAATTAATCCATGATAGCAATCCAAAGAGAAATGATAACCTTCATCTTTTTAAACTGCAATGGCTGATCTGGAAACATCAGTAGCTAGTAGGAGAAAGTCAACTGAAACTTCATCAGCTCAGGTCAGCGACCTCATGTGACAGGCATTTCTGACTGTTACATCTGGATTTCCCTACTTTGATGGCAGCCTGGCAATTAAAAATGGAGCAGGGTCCTCCTTATGGAAAAAAAGCCTGTCAATCCCAGAAAATTGGCCTTTTCAATTTCCCTCTCATGGTCCCACCCAAAACAATTGAAGGAGTGGATTGGCTAACTCACGCTGCAGACTTCCTGACTATTTCTTTGTTCTTACTATACCCTGCAAATGCTACCTCAAATATGATGGCTTTACTGAATTGGTAGAATGCAAGAAGAGATTGACAACTTGAAAGATCATCCAGAAGGATGGTTTTGTGTACAGTCACTTCCAGTACTTAGAATCCATTCTATCCTTGCTACTAATGATACCTTATGAACGCTGTTGTGATTTTAAGATAGGTTGTGCTTGTTGAGATCTTGGGCTTCCCTCTGGGGATCCTATTGTTTGTGCATTTTGAAGAACTGAATGATAAGAACATAGAAGATGAAAGGGTGGAAGACATTAGAGTATGGCAACTTGCATACTTACAGCATCTGACTTGCAGGTATCATTGTTCTGGGTCAAGAGACAACTCTGTTCCTAATTCACATAGTTGGCACTGTGGAATGATAAATGGAAGAATTAAAAGTAGGTATACAGGAAAGTAAGGTGTTGGCAGTACTGAATGGGATGATGGGCTACAATGTCAAATATCACTCCCTTTATAGAAGTGATCAGCCAATGACACTAGCACCAGCATTTGTATTTAGCTCTGTCACCCTTGATTACACTTTGTACATGATCTTCCGTCAATGTTGTACAAGTACACAACTGTAATAGTTCACTAGCAATCTTTATGGACTCATACAAATTCAAAAGATTTCATTGTTAATTGAATCTAATGATTAAAGGGTTTACTTTTCAATTAGACAGATCAGACGCCAAGATATAAAGTATGGAGACCCAATAATTCAGTGTTGGGATCAGGACGACTGTGAGTATATAAACATCAATATGGCAATTACAGCACTCCTCTGTATTTGTTAATGTTGGAAGTATTGAGCTCCAGTTAATGACAAGGAGCATCCTGTAACGTACAAATATTATTTTTGTAAGACAAAGTGAGGACTGCAGATGCTGGGAAATCGGAGTCAAAAGTTTGGCGCTGGAAAAGCACAACAGGTCAAGCAGCATCCGAGGAGCAGTGGAGTCGATGTTTCAGGCATAAGCCCGGGAAGATAAGGAAACTGGTGAAGTCAATGTTGATGCCAAGTAGTTGGAGGGTCCCAAGGCAGAAGATGAGGCATTCTTCCTCCAGTCATCAGGTGGCTTGGATTTGGCAGTGGAGGAGGCCATGATTTGCATATCCTTGGTGGAGTGGGAGGGTGAGTTGAAGTGGTTGGCCACAGGACAGTGGGTTGTTTGGTGCATGTGTCCCAGAGATGTTCCCTGAAACGTTCCACGAGTTTTTTCATGCCTGAAGCAGGAAATATGCAGTTGCAGAGAAAAAAGCTGAAAAATGAATTGAAGGAAATGAATGATAATTTGAAATCTAAAACAACAAAAATACCTGCCCCCAACTTCATTAATAAACCTAATTATTCAATAAATTCTTCATCAGTTGGATCTTTCTTTTATTCATTGTTTATGGAGACAGTTCTGACCAAACCAGGTTAACATTTTAACTTGTAACTACGTTCTGAGTGGGGTGAAAATTCTCAAAAGTTAACTGGGATGGAGTAATTTCTCGCTCTTATTTAAAGTTAACTTCAGTCAGGATTATTTCCCTGATAGCTTCTATCTGTTGACATCAGGCTAGCCAATTCCACAAATGCTCAGTTTTGTGTTTGTAAGATTTAGATAACCATCCCATAGGGGAAGAAGTTGCCTAAGAATGCTTCCCTCCTCCAAATAGCCTGTTTGATTTTAATAAGTCTTTCCTACACCATAAATTTACACCAACATAGATGGGTGGGTTAGTAAGTTTACAGATGATACTTTTATGGACCAGGCCCAAACCCTCAAAACATTTTTAAGCTGGTAGCCCAGACCATAAGTTTGCTGTTTGTTTTAGGTAAGTGTGTAGTAGATGTTCCCAGAGTGAATCAGCTGGTCCGACTGCCAAGTTTAAACAAACATTATTTATTTACAAAATTACAGAATGAAACACAAAGAACAGAAAATAGAATACCGGATAACTTATTCTATCCAAAAACCCAACAGACTATCCTGACTTAAAGTCACTGTTCTGAAACTACTTGCAACAGTCCCGAAAAACACATCCATTAGCACAAAGAGTAAAAACGAAACAAACCAGGGCTTGAAGTTGGAGAGACAGAGTACCTGGCTGGACTTGCCCCAGCAGCCTTCCTTCACACACACTGCTGCTGAACTGAATCAAAACTCTAACCTAAACGAAGGCTAGCCACACAGCTAGCTGGTCACACCCCTTTGATTATACCAGTTTTTTTTAAGACATGAAAGCCTCAGGCCGGCGGCATTATCTGTTGGGGGTCAATAAAAAGGGCCCAAACAAACCTTTCAAACCCAGCCTAGTTGGAGCCTGACGAATTACCACCCCCACCCTCGGCCCCCCCCTCCCGCCCCCACCTCTGGGAAAAAAAAACTTAAGGGCATCGTAATCTTGTAAAAAGAACAGCATTATGACAATATATAGATCAGTGGAGTTGTGGATAGTGTAGAAGTTTGCCAAAGGACACAGTGGGACATAGATCATTTGCAGATATGGGATAAGAAATAGCAGATGGAGTGTAATCTGGGTAAGTGTGAGGTGTTGCACTTTGGGAGATCAAATGTTAAGGAAAAGTATACAGTTAATGTCAGGGACTCTGAACAGCATTGATGTACAGAAGAATCTTGGGATTCAAGTCCATAGGTCCATGAAATTGCCACACAAGTAGATTGGGTGATTCTGCAGATGTTTTGGCATGCTTGTCTTTATTGGTCGGGGAACTGAGTACAAGAGTCAGGATGTCATGTTGCAGCTTTATAAAACTTTGGTTATGCCACACTCAGAGTATTGCATTCAATTCTGGTCGCCACATAACAGGAAGGATGTTGATGCTTTGGAGAGGATGCAGAAGAGGTTTACCAGGATGCCGCCTGGATTAGAGGGTATGAGCTATAAGGAGAGGCTAGAAAAACTTGGGTTATTTTCTTTTGAGCGGTGGAGACTGAGGGAAGACTTGATAGAAGCCTATATAATTATGAGATGCATAAATAGGGTTGACGGTCAGAATCTTTTTCCCAGAGTTGAAATGTCTAATGACAGGGGCAAGCACTTAAGGTTAGAGGGGGAAAGTTCAAAGGAGATGTGAGGAACAAGTTTTTTTACACAGAGACTGGTAGGGGTCTAGAACACACTGCTGGGGTGGTGGTGGAGGCAGATACAAAGGGGCATTTATGGCACTTTTAGATAAGCACATGAATATGCAATGAATGGAGCAATACGGACCAAGGGCAGGCAGAAGGGATTAGTTTGATTTAGTGTCATGTTTGGTACAACGTTGTGGATGAAGGACCCATTACTGTGCGTACTGTTCTATGTTCTATAAGTGACCCAGATATTTTAGGGGTTCAGGATTTCTCCTTTCAGAAAATACACTTCCCTACTTAAGGAAGGGTATAGGATATTTGGGTTCATTCCAGTTGTAGAACAAAAATTTAAATGGGATGATTTATTAATTTTACAATTTTATTACCAGAAATTAACAAGTAGTATATTTAAGTGGCTGAGTATATGACTGTGCTAAAAACAATAAAAAGACGTAATATCAAGTATAATCAAATCCAGTTTGATCTAGTGGTATTATTGCTGGCTGTTAATCCAGAGACCCAGGTAATGTTCCAGGTGGAATTTGAATTCAATAAAAATATGAAATTAAGACTGTAATGATGACTGTGAATTGATTGTTGGAAAAATCCATCTTGTTCACCAAAGGAGACTGTCATCCTTACCTGGTCAGGCCTACATGTGACTCCAGACCCACAGCAATATGGTTGACTCTTAAACAGCTGTCTGGGCAATTAGGGATGGGACAATGAGTGCTGCCTGGTTAGTGGCACCCTCATCCTGCGAATGAATAAAGGAAAGGAGTTCGATATTATTTATAACAACTCAAAAATATCTAAGAACCACTAGGAAGATATAAGAACAGCTAAGAATAAAATATCTAAGAATAGAATATACATTTAGAAAATTTTACTTTAAAACTCCAAGCAAATAAGGTATCTTCTCCTGATTGAAGTATTACCATTGAAATTTCAGTGGCAGGGTCTCAATTTTAAATTATATGCACCCCTCCTCTTGGCTAGTATTGTTGTTAACACTCTAAATAGGTTGCTTCCACTTTGACATGATGCTGTATCATTTAACATTATGTAGTGATGATTCCGTTATGAAATTGTGAGATTTTATCTGGTCAATTTCTTTGTGGTGCTTTATACTTCTATCTGGATTTTCCCCCCTCCCTAATATTTTCAATCTTAAAAGCATCTTTCATTAAAGATTTACCTGTAAAGATATTTCATTTCCCAGTCTTTGAGTGTTGTCTTGTGCAGGTTTCTTATGGGTTTTCCCATGTTGAGAATCTTTAGCATTTTATCAATTAAATTGTTCCAGAACATCTCAGGTTATTTGGTATTTTACTTTCACACTAGTTGCAATGTTGTCAAGTGTCTTTACAGATCTTTTTCATGATTAAATTATTGTTTATACCATTTTATTTTTTGTTCAGAGCACTGATAAATAAATAGCATGTACAGCCTACCAAATTAGTTATTTTCATTCCTCAATCAGACCTATCGTTCTATCGTACAAGCTTCCTGCCCACCATAGCCTGACAGTAAGCTTGCTTCACAATGCCAAGACTCTGAAGGCTGATAGATAAATTTGGTATCTAAGAAAGATCACAGATCTGGGAGAATAGGGAAATCCACTTCATGGGTAGCAAAAAATTCCGGTAGTGATAATATCCCATTTTCAGAATAAGGTGCCTTGGGGAGTCAGAACTCCTGATCATGGAGAGATGAATAAGCTGTCAATCATGGGGATAAGATTGGAAAGTCCTATTGTATTCAGGATGGGAGGGTTGACTAGAAAGAGCGCTCTCGGATGAATTATTGGATTAACTTGTTGAGACTGATGGAAAATATCTGTTCTTAGCCCTAAAAGAGCGATTAATAACTAGTAGATTCAACACATCCTGCCTCCAACTGGGTGCCTCAATGCTGTAGCAATGCTTATGTTGTCTCCCACAACATAAGAAACTGGGTATGTTTGAAGAATTCAGCAAACATTAATTGTACCTAATTATTATGTACAAATATTGCATTCTTTATGCACATGTGTCTGGGCTATAGTCATAATATAGCAACACTCAGTTACCTGGAGTCACAAACAGGAAGATAATTAATGAAGATATGCAGCCTAATTATAATATTTAAATGATCAATCCACTTCCCTGAGCATGTTGGTCACAAATAACTTCTCTTATCTCTGTTAAAACATGAAGTTGGGTGATTGCAAAGCCTTCTTGGTCCAGGCATCTTGTGTTTTAATCTCTGACATGACTATAACCTACTTCTTTTTTGAAGTTAACGTTCAGCCCCATCTTCCTTTGTTGATATTTTGCCACACATTTTACATGGGCATAGAATCATTTAAAGCACTTTTTTTGCAAAAACTAATGGTTTAAAACATCAGGCCACTAAAGACCTGGAAACTCCATAGAACACCTCGGGCTACAACATGGAACGTAAATATTCCGTCTAATTGCAATTGTATTGGGGCACATATGCTGTGTGGAAGAAAACATAATAATTTTATTGTACTTTCTGTAATGTCCAATTTGAAATGCTATGGAATGCCCTTTTACGAAAGAAGTGTAATTTGGAGAATAAAATTAATCGGCAGTTTTTATAGCATCTGTTTTCATTTTGAACCCTGGAATGTTTTAAATATGGGTTGTTCACTTTGTTCTGCCTTTGTCGGTATTTCTGAGAAAGGAATTATCATCCATTATGATTTTTTTTGTTAATTTGCATAATAAACATTTATTACCTAGATGCAAAGCATGTGCTAACCGAAAAGAAGTTAATTTTTGGAGTGCAATACAATTCAACATTCCTGGAATGCAGTCCAAGGTCACAGCAAACATCAGTCATTTGGTCTGTTCAGCGATCACTCAATGGCCAACAGGAGGAGGTAATGAGTCTGAATGTTGCATTCTAACACTGAACATCTTTTGGAGTTGCATAATAAATCTTTCAATTATATTTCATGGGACTTGTTTGATTATCAACCTGACAATAAGTATGTTGAAATATGCTTTCATATTACTTCTACAATTAAATTATATTCACATTTCAGTGCTAACTGATTGAAATGAAATATTCAGTTTGTGGACAGTTTTCTAACATTCGTGGAACATTTTAAGTGTGGAAGTATTAAAAATGCCTTGAGCACCATCATATTAGCAAAACAGTGCCATTTCCAGCAAAATAGTATATCCGGGAGATGCAGATGCATGTCACTGCTTTACTGTCAGCTTATGATGTTGATAGAAAATTGAATATCAAGCAAAAGTGGGCCCATTGGGATGACTTTACTGCAAATTAAAGGTATGTTGACTTTAAAATTCAATTTGATCTATCTATGAAAAGACATCTGGACTTCAGCCTCTCATAAGGCTATAGGGTTTACTGAAATACTTGCTTTCTTGTTTATTGTTCCAACAATATATTTCCTGCTTTCTCTCAACATTACAAGTTTTCAATTTAACCCTAGAAATAGTCTTGACCAGAGTTTTTTCCATGTCAAACTGATAATATCTCATTCTTTCAGAGGGGTGCTAACACATCTTGTTTTAAAACTGAACTTATTTTAATGTTTCTAACCCTGAAGAATCAACACTAATCCATGGGTTTTGGTCTATATTCTTGCTCTAGTTGACTGCACAGGAACATTAGAAGAATGATTTAATTTGCATTTGTTGCCATCCCTGAGGCTGTTAACAAATCTTAAGCTTTTTAGTTTCCAGTTGGGGTTCTCCAAAAGATGTGCAAGTTCTACTTTTAGATTTAAGAGGCTGACAGTTTTATTCAAACCACTCAGGATGCCTGAAAGCCCCAATACTTGGCAGCAGCTTGTGCAGCCTGGACACAGGGTGTCCCGCTGTGAGATAGGCATGCTCTGTTAATGTTTTGAGTCTGGAAAATGGCTACAATCTATGTCAATTTACTCCATACTTTTAAATGCAGCCTGACTCTTACTGCTCATGAATAGTTTTTCTAACATTTGAGTTGGTTGACAGCTTTGGTCTTTTTTGTGAGCAAATAATAATATTTTTTGAGAACAGAACAATTTCTCAAGCTACTCTATACCAATATTATTGAAAATAGATGGGGTCTTTACAGGCATGGTTAGGGGCAACATTTTACACTATAAATATTATCATGAAAAATATTACCATTGGATTGCTGCATGTTATGATTATTTTAGAATTTTATTTACATATAATATTTAAGATTGCATAGTAGCTTTTACAAAACTGACCTAATCATTTGAATTGACACAACTGCTATGCTTAATTATTAACATGTTATTAACAAGCAAATAGAATATATAGCAAGGGTGAGAAACCTGATGTTAGGAATTAAACTCGTGATTTGAAGTAATATCAAGTAGTAAGGGATTCTATGAAACATTATTTCCTGAATGTGAAATTTAACTTTATTACAGAATTATCATAGAAACTGTCTGTGATTCATATTGTTTGCATTGGTTTTGGCAAGCTAGTCATTGTTTTGACTCAAGCTAAACAAAATATGAAAACCAACCATTTTATCAAAATCATTTTTTGAGGCAATCTTCAGAAACTGATTTTTTTTGTGGAATTTTGTTGCTAAAATTAATTTGAAATTTCTATAGCTTAAATATAGATATGTGAACGCAAGAAGAAAATACTCCAAAATTGTGATTCCTTATGAGCACAAATATTCACAGAATGAAGGATATAATTTTTTAATATAAATGTATATTCATTAAATCATCACAATATTATGAATGGATCTTTAAGAATCTACAGGTATATCTTACTCTATATGTTTATATTTTGTTTTTACATAGGTAAAATATGGTTCCAGAATAATCAAAACCAGGCTTGGTCTACTGATACGTCACTTGCAGGAAGATGACGCTGGAATTTATTATTGCAGAGCTGTGGAAAATACATTCACACATATCATTACAAAATTCCATCTTAAAATTATACTGAGTGACTTCAAGCCAACACCAATGAAAGCAGGGTACAACGAAGGAAAGAGTAGAGATAGTCGGAACAGGACCAGACTCCGTTATAAGGATTTTCTGCAGCTCCTGAACAAACCGGGCATTACTGTGAATGAGTACTGCCAGCAAATCTGGCGTAACGGAAAGAGAGGTCAAAATAGTAAAACTTCAGCAAAATGGAAAATTGCACCAGAGTTTAAACGGTATTAGACTTTGGGCAATATACAATACATTGTGGTGCTCCTTTGAGGAAATATAGTTACAAAATTTATTCACTGGACTTTTGTATCAGAGTATTGGCTGAATAAATCTAACTGTCACTGGTGCGAAGACTGAATAGATAAAATGGAATCTGGTCGTAAAAACTTAAAAAAAGTAATGTGAAGAATGAGTGTATCTGGATGTATTCTAATCATTAGAAGTACGAATTTCTTAAAGGCACAGTTTGCTTTAAAAGCAAATATTATTATGTAGGCATTTTTTTCATTAGATTGGGACAAAAATATTAACGGGTTCTTATAGCTTTCAAAAGCTCAGTAAATTAATCTTTTTGTGGCAGTGTGGATTGAATTTCTGCCCGAAACGCCCAATCACAGAGTTATCAACAATTTGATAAGTTAACCAAGTGTGCTGATTCACATTTCCTCATTATGATTTGCATCAAAAGGATTGTGAAGGAACATCCTCTGCAGTTTACGTCATTAGCAGTTGTCCAAAAACAACTTGCAGCCTTTAGAGTGGATCTGGTTCTTTCGGGTCTGTTTCTATACTATATGATTCTATAATAAGTTGTCAAGCACTCAAGACACTCTTTGAGAAGGAGTACTGTGAGCAATAGCTTCTCACCTGGCCATCTCAATAGCTCCTCATTTCAGTGATCAATGGCTTCTCAGTCCCCTGTAATTTTCACCAAAGTGGCACTCCCTGCTGTGCGTTTGGTTTGGTGAATGTGATGAGTTGTTAACTGCTCAGGAAATAGGTCAATTGGCTTTTAAAGCAGAATCCTTGGTTAAAACACAAATTACTGAGGTATTTGAATATTTAAGTGAGTTACCTAACCATTGTGCATGGAAATTCTCTGCCATTTGCAGCCCGGTCCAGGTGAAACCTAGAATTGGGAGGGGAACCTGGCCTAATGTCACTTTCAGAAGTCACATCCAGACCACCTCACCTTGTCTAGAAAAGTTCAACTATAAAAATTAGATAGAGATCACACACAGAAAGCAAAAGCAAATATTTGGATAGGTGACTAGAAAGAGATAAAAGAAGCACGGGAAGTACATCATCAATACTAATTACTATCTGCAGGAATGAGATTCCAAGTTATAAAATTGAGTTCAGCAAGGCTGTTCGGCAGAAATTATCACTTATTAAGCCATTAAAAATATACATACACCTGAACGCATCATCCTTAAATGGTTTTCAACATCTTTTGTGGTGAATTAGTGGACAATTTTAAACTGTTGCATTGATTTCAATGCCAAGTCTATTAGTAAGTTGCTTTAGCACTTCTGTAGACCATAAGGCTATTTCTGATAGTGACTTCTGTATTCTTCATTTAAATATTTTTAAATAGCCTTTCACAGCAGGCTTTGAAAGTTGCTGTCAGATTTCCTTTATCATAATGGTCAGCGCAAGTAGCCTCATTGTTGTTATCTGTACAAAATTCTAGTCAATATACACATGCTCTTGCTGATCAGGAGGAAGGATGGTGTAACTGGTTTAAGAATTGTAAATGCATCCTTTCATGTGTATTATTAAATTATACCCTGTAAGGGATTAGCACATGTTGTATTACATTTTTAAAATCATTAATTATGCACACCTAATATTTAGATTATAAAATATACCTTCACAGATATATATGTGATGATCTGAAGCTACAACTTAAGTAGTTTTTAACATATTACTTTTATGTGTGAAAAAAATAAATGTATACCTGGCAGGTATATTACATGTACCATCTTATGCATACAGAGTCTCCACTGAGTAATTTAGCTATTTCTTACATAACATTCACAATTAATTTTATACACCTTACACTGCTACACTGATTTAGGCTTAGGTGATATAATATTGTATGTAACGGAAAAACGACATACCTGATGAGCCTCAGCTAAGTATTTTCCTTCTAGGTGAAAGAAGGCATTCCAAGTGACTTCATTAAATTGTCTCTGCCAATTTGTTGCAGTGTGAATCTCCTCTCAGATTTTTGAATAGCCTTTGGATAAATATGCCAGGATACTGATACTTCTGATTAACTTTGTTCTTGGAAAGTCTAAAACATGACCTTATTTCATGTGAACTTGAATTAAACATTGGTATCCATTGTATTAATGAGGTTGCACTAATAATCCACAATTATACTTTAGTCTTAAATGGGTGTGAAACATTCCTGCTGATTTTGCATACTACAAATAACAACGGACTTCAGTGTTGTTATGACATGGAGACAGGCAGATGAAACAAATCAGCCTTTCCAACTCTGTTTTCACAACACAGTGACAGTAAATTGTCAAGGACCCCCAATAGTTACTCCAATAGTTCCTAATAAAACTTTAGAATAACCAATCTGAGACTTTTTTGAATAATTAATTTCCATTTTCTATTTTAAACAAAGTCTTAACTATTTATTAATGACACAATAACTTCAGCAGAGAGAAAATTAAACAATAGTAATGTAATTAATGTCTATGCTGTAAACACATAACATTTGTTCTCAGCCCTCATTCACCCACAAAAAAACACACATGATGAATAAAAATAACAAAAATGATCAGATTACTTAAATGTTTTTCATAATGCATTGTTTCACAGGCATAGATGGGGAGACTTAGTTGTGATTCTGGAACTGCTGGTTAGGGTCACCTTCTCAGTTTACCCAGGCAACGGCAGCAACACTTCCAACTCAGCTTTCTACTCTTTGGACTTCTGGAAGCTGGTGTGGGAGATTTTGCAGGAAGCTTTCATATCGTCGTGGTGCGTTGTCAGCAGCCAAGCTCATCTTCTCAGAAACACAATTCAAAAAAACAGTTCTGGTTATATCCTGGTAGACTGATTTTCTTTTCCCGAGGCCTCAACTACCACTAAACATCCACCACTAGCTTAAACATAGGGTTGCTTCCAGACTTTTCAGAACCAATTCTCAGGTACTGATCTCATTAGTAGCCAAATTCAGCTATCTATTTAAACAACAATGCTAACCCTAGGTTTGCTGGGTCTGTTGGAGTCCTTTAATCAAGAATCAGCCTGCAATGTGCACCCAGGCCTGGTCTTGGAAACAACAAAGCATGTTTGATGTGTTCTTTTCCTTTTACCACAAGCTGTGCCAAAGTCCAAAGTCATTTTGAACCCACAGTTCACAGATCACCAATCCAAACCAAAATTAATAAAGAAAATGAAAAATCAGTGAGGGTTTTAACAGCATTCAATAGATGCAAAATAGATATTGATTTAACATACCAATTTCACAAAATGTGCTGGTTACCTTTTCTACGGTCAGTCATAGCGGCTTACCTACTTTCATTTTTGTTTTAGTTTTTGGTTTTTGCATTCAGTGATTCATATAGCATTATTCACAATTTAAAAAGTCTTGAATTTTTGTTTATTTGTTTGAGTAACATGTGAATGATGGTTAAGGCATAGAACTCCTGTGCCCAGGGGCACCAACCAAATGTAGTGTCATGGGTAAAACTCTCTACAACATGACAACCACTTGACTTTTTTTGTTGACAAAAGTCGCACTTTGTCAAAGCTTTTTATTTTGTACTCATCAGAATATTTCACAAGAATATAAATTCAAGGGGAAAACCAACATTTATACTACGAGAGTGCAGATTGGTTGGCAAGTGGACACTGATTGGTGCAAATATTCTGAAGAAGAGTCAAAGTAGACTCAAAATATTAGGTTAGAAATCACACAGCACTAGGTTATAGCCAATAGTTTTATTTGGAAGCACTAGCTTTTGGAGCGCTGCTCCTTCACCAGGTGGTTGAACATTTCCAAATCAAAGTATGAGCTCTGTTTCACTTTCTGCTGCCAGACATGGTGAGTCTTATCAGTATTCTCTGCGTTTGTTTCATAATACTGCACACTAATTGCTGGCTCGGACAATATCATTCTTACACCAAAACAAAAATAATGAGCATTGGCTTTGAAAATAAAACAGAATCTTTCAATTTAAATTGTAATATCATTGCTAACTTGTGAAGTATCACAGTCAAAAACATGAAAACCATTGTGATGTTTCTAATCCATGCTGAATCATCAAGAATGTGCCTACATATGTGTACAGAGAGTCTTATCTGCCTACAGAGAAAATCTCAGATCAATCATCATCGACAATTTGATAAGATCTGAATGTTCTAATCTCATAACATATAACTTAAAGTACAAACATTTGTTTAGAGTGCAAATTTGACTTCAATTATTTATAATTCATGGGGCGTTAAAAATAAGCCACAGACAAAAGTGATACCAGATTTCCTTTCTCTCAGCACAGTGACCCTGACACAAAATGTGGCACTCCTCCCAGCATATAGATTGAAACCAGTTGAAATTACTCAAAGGAGATCAGACCTGGAACCTTTTCGCATGACTCAACTACTGTATAGTGTTATCCCTTGGGCACACAGCTTTCTTGTAGAAGTAACATGCCTACTTTGTAAGACTTAAAAGCTCCTTCAGTAATTCAAACTTAGACATGATTGTACATTACCAAGAAAGAACTTTCAGATAAATGCAGATTCCAAAAACAGCAATGAGATAAATTATAAGGTATTTTTAATGGTGTTACTAGTTGAGAGATAAGTACTGACCCGAACATGGTGTGGGCTCTCCTCTTAGCATTCTGCCATGGGATCCTTTAAATCAGCCCAAAGTAGTTTATGGGACAACATTTGAACACGTAAGAAAGCATCATTGAATTGTAGAATGGTTATAGGGCAAAAGGCTAGTAAGCTTTATTCCATGTGATAGCTATCTGTAAATCAATGCAGATAGATTGATTTTCCTCCCTACCCCTCCCCCGCAATGTGGACATTTTATTTCTCTCTTTCTGCTAATCCAATATCCTTTGAAAGCTACAATAAACAATTCAACCACCACTTTCTCAGATTACACAATCCAGATCCTAACCATTTGCTGTGTAAAAAAAGTTTTCCTCATGTCACCTTTCGTTCTTTAACCTTTTGTTTCCTCTGGTTTTAACTCTTACATCACTGAGAACAATTACTCTTTATCTTCCCTGTCGAGAACCCTCATGATTTTAAATGCCTTTAAAAGATCACACTACATCACAATAGCCCCCTCATTGTTGTTAAAATGCTTGTAAATTATTTCCACCTCCCTTTTAAAACCTTCCCATCTTCCTCAAACATTTGTGGGTCAAATTAGTGTTTTGTAAAGGCTCATCAGAAATTCCTCGCCTTATCCCCTATGGCTGGAATTTTTCAAAGTGGCAAGCAGTCCCTGTGTGGTGGCTGCTCCTTCTGATGCCAGTAAAATGCAGCAGGGCAGGAAGTATCCTTTTTGGCACATCTTTCTAGTACTGAGGTTCCCATAGTGGCAATATCCCACATGGCAAGAAACTATTCTGTCATTTTCTGGGACCCATTGTATCTCAATCCATCTCTTTTAACGTGTTTTCTAATAGAACCTAGGAACCATTGTGCCACCTTAACTCACCAATGCCAAAGATAGCCACTACAGCCCCCACATGTGAAGATGGTGAGTCTATGGATCTATGGCTACAGTGACATTGGTCAGTCACTTTTATGTGTCTGCTTATGGATGGATGATGTCAGCACAAATGAACTTTTGACACGAGCGCAATTACATTTTTGGAGTTCATGATCCTTCTTTCTTTTCAAATCCATCAAATAAACCAGAACTGGCCTTGTAGGAACTCTAGGTTTTGTAGGACAAACCAATATTTTAACTGAAATCCCACACTCCTACCTCTCACCCTCACAACACGCAGCCCACCACTCCCTCTGCTCCAATCCCAACCTCACCATTAAACCAGTGGTAGTTTGGTGCACTGACTTCTACACCGCTGAAGCCAGATGCCAACTCAAAGACACCTCCTCCTACTGCCCTGTTGACCATGACCCCATCCGCCCCAAAACCAAACCATCATCTCCCAGACAATACACAACCTCATCATCTCAGGAGATCTCCCACCCACAGCCTCATTGTCCGCGAACCCTGCACAGCCTGATTCTATCTCCTTCCCAACCTCCACAAGCTTGACTACCCTGGCTGACCCATTGTCTCAGTCTGCTCCTGCCCCACCGAACTCATCTCCACCTACCTTGATATTGTCCTATCCCTCCTAGTCCAGGAACTCCCCACATATGTTCAAGACACCACCCATCCCCTCCACCTCCTCCAAGACTTCCGTTTCCCCAGACCCTAACACCTCATCTTCACCATGGACATCCAAACCATCTACACCTCCATCCACCATGACCAGGCCCCCAAGCCCTCTGTTTCTTCATCTCCCGACATCCCCAACAGTACTCTTCCACTGACACTCTCACTCTCACTCATTTGGCTGAACTGGTCCTCACCCTTAACAATTTCTTCTTCGAATCCTCCCACTTCCTCCAGACGAAAGGAGTAGCCCTGGGCACCCAAATGGGCCCCAGCTATGCCTGTCTCTTTGTTGGCTACGTAGAACAGTCCACACCCTACCTCCTGCAAAAATGCTATCCAGTATTTCCAATTCCTCTGCTCCGCCGTATCTGCTCCCAGGAGGACCAGTTCCAGAACACACCAGATGGCCTCCTTCTTTGAAGACTGCAATTTCCCTTCCCACGTGGTTGAAGATGCCCGCCAACTTATCTCATTTACGTTCCGCACCTCCGCCCTCAAACCCCACCCCTACAACCGTAACAAGGACGGAACGCCCCGGTCCTCACCTTCCACCCTACCAACCTCCGTATAAACCATATCATGCACCAACATTTCCGCCACCTCCAAACGGACCCCACCACCAGGGATATATTTCCCTCCCCACCCCTTTCCATTTTCCGCAAAGATCATTCCCTCCGTGACTACCTGGTCAGGTCCATGCCCCGCTACAACCCACCCTCCCTTCCTGTCACGTTCCCCTGCCACCGCAGGAATTGCAAAACCTGTGCTCACACCTCTCCCCTCACCTCCATCCAAGGCCCCAAAGGCGCCTTCCATATCCATCAAAGTTTCATCTGCACATCCACCAATGTCATTTATTATATCTGTTGCTCCCGACGCTGTCTCCTTTATATTGGGAAGACAGGACGCCTTCTCGCAGAGCGAGTTAGGGAATATCTCCGGGACACTTGCACCAATCAACCCTACCGCCCCGTAGCCCAATATTTCAATTCCCCTCCCACTGTGCCGAGGACATGCAGGTCCTCGGCCTCTTCCACCACCACTCCCTCACCACCTGATGCCTGGAGGAAGAATGCTTCATCTTCCACCTCAGAACACTCCCACTGTGCCGAGGACATGCAGGTCCTCGGCCTCTTCCACCACCACTCCCTCACCACCTGATGCCTGGAGGAAGAATGCTTCATCTTCCACCTCAGAACACTTCAACCCCAGGGCATCAATGTAGACTTCACCAGCTTCCTCATTTCCCCTCCCCCCACCTTACCTCAGTTCCAATCTTCCTGCTCAGCACCATCCTCATGACCTATCCTACCTGCCCATCTATCTGCTCCACCCTCCTCTCTGACCTATCACCTCTATCCATCTTTTGTGTCTTGGCTATCTTCTCCCCATCTCCACCCCCCTCCCATTTATCTCTCCACCCCGGAGGCTCCCTGCCTTCATTCCTGATGAATAGATTTTGCCTGAAACGTCGATTTTCCTGCTCCTCGGATGCTGCCTGACCTGCTGTGCTTTTCCAGCAC